>NW_024412406.1:17208128-17269586 GCF_014898765.1 Herpailurus yagouaroundi
AGGGTTAGGGTTAGGGTTAGGGTTAGGGTTAGGGTTAGGGTTAGGGTGAAATCAGGAGCCCAAGGGTAAATCCCCTCTCTGTCACCTCAGATGTGACCTGTAGCATATTTCTTTCCCCCTCTAGGCCTGGGAATCTCCTTATCTGCAACATGACAAGTTGGACAGTACACATGGGCACTAAGTTGCCTTGCAACTGTAACAGTCTTCTACTCTGATGCTTCTTTGCTCAAGGAACAGCAATAACAACTTTCCACCTTTCCCCACACCTATACCACCCATACCTCTACCCCCATCCCACCAATATCACAAGTGTTACTGTTTTCTGGCTTGCACTGTTTCTTACATCCAGACTGCTCAATTTACCATATCCCTAATGACTCCCAGTCTATCCACTGTAAATGTCAGTTCCTTGTTCTATTCTTCCCTTTCTCTTATAAATTATTCATTTTACAAACATTTATAGAGTGACTGCTAATGTACAAGGCACTTTTTGCCAAGTCCTGGAAATAGTGAAGTTAAAGACCTAATCCTTGCCCTCAAAGAATTTACCAGCTTATTGGATACAATTAATAGGTAACAAATATATACTAACATGTTAAATGCTATGTTAAAGAATTTAATATATCCTATTCGGGGGCGAGGGGGGACGGAAAAGAGAAACACTTAACAAGATTGAGTACATAGGAAAGCTTCAGAAAGGATGTGCTAGTTCCAAGCTGCGTCCATGGAACTCAAAAGGGAAAATAAGAATTAAGGAGGAAATAAAGTGTGTCCTATTGCTGCTTTGAAAAGCTATGAGACGAAGGGAAATTTCTTTTAAAACAGGGCATATTGGGCCAAGTGTCAGAATACTGGAGAATAGAGGGCAAGAAGCAAGCAGCGAAGCTGGTCATGATGAACGAAGTAGAATGTCACCCTAAAGACTTTTTTTTTTCCTTTCCTGAGGAAAGGGTGGAGTATGCGCTATACTTTGGTCTGTTGCTGGGAAAAGGTGGTTATTGGGCACTGAAACGTTTAAAGCTGATAGAAGGATCATCTAGTAAGAAGGGGAAATTGTGGCCTGCAAAAAATTGTTCTGGCTACTGTTTGGTTCACTAAACCGCTAACATGACCGATGCCTCACGACCTCACCAAACTAGCTTCACTCAGACCCCATCTAGTCGCCATCAAACTCTGGCCGCCACGTCACAGAGAGGGACCAGTGTCACAAGGACCAGCGCCAGACCTGACGCTTCCAGACACCTCGCGCGAGATTTCCCGGAAGCCATTGCCCTAGCAAGAGCGTTGGGTCGCCTGGCAACCGCACCAAGGCTGCAGAGGAACGAGGCACTGAGGAAATTTACAAACCTGACTTCCAGACTCAGTTCCTCCCGCAAGGGGAGAGGTGCCTTCAGGGAAGAAGTCTGGGGGCTGAAGAAACCATAAAGCCACGTTTCTCAAACTTGTCTGCCAGTAAGTAAGACCTTCCTGGGTTACTGGTTAAAATGAAGTCCCCTGAGCCTTATCTCTAGACATCTAGAATTTCCAGAAAATCAATCTGAAAGTCTGTATTTTAAACAAATAGACTCAGGCAAGGCTGAGAAACCGCTTTAGAGAAGGGAGACGCGGGTGAAGGGGTGGCCGCGGAGGGAGGGAGCGGGATCTGCGCGGGTATGAGTTTGTAAAGGGGGAAATAAGCCTAAGGGCGGAACCCCGCGATTTTGAGCTTTGGGAAGCCAGTGAGCCTGGAGCTCGCTAAAGGAAAATACACAAACTAAATTCGGAAACATCTACTGCCGGTAGCCTGTGGGAGCCCCAAAGGATAATTTAAGCCAAGGGATCCACTAAAATGGATTCCCAGAGTGCCTGTAAAGCAGCTCTAAACTGTCTCCCACTGGCAATCCAGACAGAGATAACCTAGCAAGGGGAATCCTGAGATAACAGGTATCTAGTAGGGAAAAATTATGAAAAAGTAGTTTCACAAACTTTAGAAAATAATGAACCTCTTTTAAAAGAAAAGCAAGGACACCCCACAAATGCTGACTTATTTACTTTTGTTATAATGTTCTAAAATGTATCCAAATCCAAACTAGGTTCAATTTAAACACCTGAAGGTTATAATATCTCTAAAACAAACTACAATACCAATAAAGTTTAAATTAATATTACATTAATAAAATGAATGGTGGTGTTTTAATGAAACTAAATCTTCGTGTGGACATGACTGCTACAATGCAGGTTCTTTTGAGTTAAGTCTCTATTATTGTGTGTTATTCACTTATTGGGATCCCTTTCCATATTCAAGCTCCTGGAATGTTTTCCTATAGCTTGTTGATGAGGTCCATTGCCCTTACCTTGGTTTAATAAATATTTCATTTCTATATCACATTTGCCTCTTTACTTTCCTAATTATCTGAGAAAATCAAATTTATTTCTATACAAACACCACTTTGTGCACTAGAGCCAAAATCCATTTATAGCATGGTCATTCATGACGATTCAGATGATCCAAATTTTCTCTTTTAGCCCAGGTTAGAAAACAGAGCCTGAAGCAAAAATTCATATAATAACACGTTTTGTGGGGGAGGGGGTTGTTAATTTTAGGGAAGTAGTACAGAAGGAAAAAAGGAATGAGAAAGAGATGGAAGAACAAACACAACCCAGTATGTAACCCAAAAGACCAGAGCTGTTTTCAGAGAGACCCTTTGCAATGGCTGTGTCTCCTAAAAGTGCATGGGGGAAAGAAAGAAGGGAAAATAAATAATTGAGGCTACTGTCTCCCATGTGTAAAAATTACCCCCACAGGGCATCACCCCCATCATAGTACAGGATTGCTCCTGTATGGCCACCTGTATGGCAGTTCCTGCCTCAGCTATGAGAGAAATCCTGGGGTGTATAGCCACTTTAAGATGTGCATTTTCACCAGTTATCAGTGTAAAAGTGATATTTGAAATTTCCAGAAAAAAGTCTAAAATTTTAAAATATGGGTAAAGAAATCATATTTTAAATATTTCAAATATTTTTTTAAAATATTGCATTTCTGGGGCGCCTGGGTGGCTCAGTCGGTTGAGCGTCCGACTTCAGCTCAGGTCACGATCTTGCGGTCCGCGAGTTCGAGCCCCGCGTCGGGCTCTGGGCTGATGGCTCAGAGCCTGGAGCCTGCTTCCGATTCTGTGTCTCCCTCTCTCTCTGCCCCTCCCCCGTTCATGCTGTGTCTCTCTCTGTCTCAAAAATAAATAAAAAAAAAAAAAAAGTTAAAAAAAAAATATTGCATTTCTATACACAAGCTCTAGAGAATGTAATTCCTAAAAGAATGTCACTTGCAGTATCAACAAAAATATATAATTCCTAAAAATGACTTTAAAAAACTTATGCATGGCCTTAATTACAAGAAAATTATAAAACTACATTAAAGCAGCACTCCTAAAATAGAGAGGCATACCATAGTGATGGAAAAGAAGTCTCAATATTAGAGATGTGTTGGTGCTTCACAAATGGTTTATAAATTCAGTGCAATTCCTAACAAAATCCTGACAGGATTTTTCATGGAACATAACAAGTTGATTTTCTTTTAAGTTTGTTTGTTTGTTTGTTTGTTTGTTTGTTTGTTTTGAGACAGAGAGAGCACACATGCATGCTGGCACCAGCAGGGGAGGGGCAGAATGGGAGGGGGAGAGAGAGAATCCTAAGCAGGCCCCATGCTGTCAGCACAGAGCCTGATGTGTGGCTCGATCCCATGAACCCATGAGATCATGACCTGAGCCAAAACCAAGAGTCAGACGCTTAACTGACTGAGCCACCCAGGCACCCCAACAAGTTGATTTTTAAAATGTGTATGAAAGAGTTAAGGAGGAAAGGATTCTGGGAACATGGCAGAGTAGGAAGCAACTGTTTCCCCACCTAGACAACAACTGCACTGGCAGAATCTGTCTGATATAAGTATTTTGGAACCTGGAGTCTACTGAAGGCTAACAACTTCCAGGAGAAGGCTTAGACAATAAACTGAAATAAATTTTGGTCAATTTCAGTTCTACAGCAACTATCCATCCCCTACACACAACCCAGTAGCAGGGTTTCTAGAGTACCTTACATATAGCTTGTAGAAGCCAAAATGGGCAAAAAACATACTAGCCACCAAATATCAAGGATCTGTCCTCTGAGCACTGATTGCTGCTTCTGATCACAGTAATGCAGACAAAATTTACAAAGCAAAGCAAAACTAAACATGTTTACAAGAAAAAAAAGTCTTTCTCTTAAATGTGGATAGGGAAGGGGTTACTAAATAAGCCACAAAAAGCATAAAACATGGGCAAAAAAATGATACATTTGACTACATGAAAAAAATATATAGCTTCTGTTTTTTAGAAGATGCCACTAAACACAAACTAGGAGAAAAAAAGAAAAAAATTCCCAAACTAAAGTCAGGGAATGGATATTTGCTACATGTATAATCAACAAAATACTGGTATCTGATAAAAATATAAGTGTATCTAAAAATTACTTATAGGGGTGCCTGGGTGACTCAGTTAAGCATCAACTCTTGATTTTAGATCAGGTCATGATCTCATGGTTCATGAGACTGAGCACCCCATCAGGCTCTGCACTGACAGTGAGTAGCCTGCTTGGGAGTCTCTCTCCCTCTCTCTCTGCCCCTCCTCCACTCTCACGTGCACATGCACTTTCTCTGTCTCTCTCTCAAATTAAAAAAAAAATTATTTTAATAAAAATAAAAATTACTTATAAAAACACTACTCATAAGGCAACATGGGCAAAATATAAGAAACCACAACTAACAGAAAAGGAACTCCATATGGCAATAAACAGGAAAAGACCCTCAATCTCTAGCAATTACAGAATGGCAAATTAAAACATAATGAGATGAGACTATTGATCTGGCTGTTTTCAAATCCCTTTTTTATATATAAAAAGATCTGAGAAAAAAACAAAAGCAATGATATTATCATTTCACACCCATCAGATTGGCAGTAATTTAGACTGCCAATATCAAGTGCTGACACTGATGTTGACTGCATAGTAGAGCAATAGGAAGTCTCTTAGCTGCCAGTGGTAAAACTCCTTTGGAGAACAATTTGACAATACATAGTAAAGTTGAAAATGTGCAACCCAGAAATAGCCATTCCTAGTTTTAAACCCTAAAGAAACTCTTGCATATGTGCTAAAAATGACAGGTATAGAAGAACCATAGAAGCAACATTGCAAATGAAGAAAAAAACACCACCCAAAGATCTATAATCAGAAGAAATAAATTCCTTACAATAGAATATTCACAGCAATGCAAATATTCCAGAGCTATATACATCAACTTTGATGATTCTAACAAACAAAACATTAAGCAAAAAAAGAAAGTTGGAATCAAAATAATACAATTTATGGGGCACCTGGATGGTTCAGTTGGTTAAGGTCCAACTTTGGCTCAGGTCATGATTTCATGGTTCATGGATTTGAGCCCTGCATCAGGCTCTGTGCTGACAGCTCAGAGCTTAGAGCCTACTTCAGATTCTGTGTGTGTGTGTGTGTGTGTGTGTGTGTGTGTGTGTGTCTCTGCCCTCCCCTGCTCATGCTCTGTGTGTGTGTGTGTCTCTCTCCAAAATAAACATTAAAAAATAATAATACCATTTATGACTGTAAAAATGTTTTTAAAAGTACTATATATTGTTTAGGTATACATACATCTGTAGTAAAAGTATAAAGACATGAATAGAGACATCTAATTCTAAACTCTAAAAATAAGAGAATAGGGAGAAGGAGGGGGGTGGTGTACCTGGGTGGTTAAGCAACTGACTCTTGATTTCAGCTCAGGTCAGGATCTCGAGGTTCATGACTCTGAGCCTCACATGCTTGGGATTCTCTCTCTTCCTCTCTCTCTGCCCCTCCCCCTGCTCTCACTCTTTCAAAATAAATAAACTTAAAAAAAAGAATAGGGAGAAAGGCATAAAGGGAATACAAGTGTATTTATAACCTTTTATATTTAAGATTACCTGTAGGTCCATGAGTGTGGGTGTTATTCTTTAAACTTTCATCATGAAATATTTTTAAGGCAATATTAGTAAAAGTTATTTTTACTTAACTAGAAACTCTGTTCAGAATATTATTGTCATGTTTGAAATTTGATCTGTAAACAATAATCTTAAATTTTTGTTAAAAATAATGAATTCATGAAAATTTTAAAAATCTATGAAAATCTATGAAAAATCTATGAAAATTTTATTCTACAGATTACATTTTGTATTTTGAAATAAAATGGTTCATTCCACATCTTCAAATATTTTATTGTGGGCATTTTATATAATATAGCCTGGGTAGTTATATGTCAATGTGTGATAATGCAAACTGAATTTATCTTCTACTGAATTCACTTTCCTCCTAAGCATTGATTTCATGTCCAGAATACTACACAAACTGAGGTGTTTGGCTGGTAAAATTCCAGATATGTTAGAAAAAGAATGCTCAGTTTTAAACTACATTTTAAAAAGACAATAAATTTTACAAAACTGTGGTATTTATCACAGTTTTGTGATGGTTGGAAAAAAATGGGTTACTTCAAACTTATGGACCACATATGGATCTCTCACATAAATCAGTAATTAATTAATTAATTATTTGATAGTGTGTTCCCCTTATTTAACAGCCCTAATATACTCCAGGTGAAACAGTGAAGTAGATAGTGTTCACCTTATCTGTAAACAAAACAGTGAAACAATAATGGTGATAGCAAACATTTGTTGACCTATGTACCAGGCACTGTGCAGAATATTCTATACATTTTTATCTCATGTAATCTTCACAATATCCCTAGGAAGTAGGTACTACTATTATCCTAATTTTATAAGAAACAGAGGTAACGTAGCCTCCTGGTGCGTATGAGGCTGTGTTCTTACACTGTATAGAAAGAGGCGGCAGAGTAAACCCATCCATAAACATCTCAGCCCAGGCCCTTTTCCTGGTCTGTATTGTGAATGGGGGACATGGGCGGGGGGGGGGGGGGGGGGAAGAAACTGATGCAACATGCCCAAGATTGCCTGACCAGTAAGCACTGGGACCAAATGTGAACCCAGGCAGTCTGGATTGAAAAACACTGCATTGTGTTGCCTCTTTGTGGATTGCAGCTATAACAATTTCAAGGCCAACTCCATTTTCAAGTATTTTGCCCCACTGTCCTATGTGCATACTCAAGGTTTTTTACATCATGTGTTCTGATTTGAGGGTTTAGAAAATATGATCACCATGGGTTCTATGGAAAAAGGAGCCAGAAGACCATTCTGGTCTCATTCTCAACTGCCACTAGCTTGAGTAGAGACCAACCTCTGGGCCTTCATGTGAACACATCAGATGATACTCCTTGAGAGGAAAAAAAATCCTTTAAAAGATGCCCACAGTAACAACTCAATACTAGGGAGAGGAAAAGATTAAAAATAGAAATGAATGCACATTGTATATTTAATTAATTTTGGTTTTTTAAGCTGTTTATAAGAAGAATTAAGTCTATAAACTTAGAAAATGCCTTTTAAAATGCCTCTGAAGTAGTTTATCAAATAGTTCTACATAAGAAAATTAAAGAGCAAGTCAAAATAATTTTTCCTAAATTGCCATGTACATAATGCTCCTTTTTTTTTTTTTAATATAGAAAGTTGAGCATAAAACAATAGTTAAACCTGCTTCCGGACATGGTATCAGAACAGAGCTACTGCTGAGAGTTTGACTTATAGAGAAATCATGGTTCGACTAACCTTGGATCTAATTGCCAAAAGTAACAATCTTAAACCCCGAAAAGAAGAAACCACTTCACGATACCTGAAGAAAATAACTCATCTAAATTTTTCAGACAAAAATATAGATACAATTGTAAGAATTCTAAATTTCCTATTTTTACATAATTAACAATGTAAAGTTTAGAAATTGGTGTCAGAAAATACCTCCTTATTAACTATATTTTGATCATACTTGTTAACTGTATTTTGATTAGTCAGCTGTATATTGTATTTTTATTTTAATTTCATGCTTATGATATTAAAATTATTAAAACTAAATCTCTACAAAATATATCATTGTGATTGTTAAATCTATGTGCTAAATATATGTATCTATCCCTGAAATACTCTATGTAGCAAACTAGAATTGAAAGTGTTATGTTGGAAAACAATTTCAAAGATAATGCTTTTGTATAATTCCAGATGCTTGGAATATGAGTTTTTTAACATATCAAGTAGTAAGAATGAACTATATGAATACCATATTTTAAAACTTTAACAGTGAAATCTTTTTCACACATAATTTAACTGATTATATAAATGTAGGTTATACTGCCATTTATATCAGACAAGACTGTTTACTTGGATATATTCTGACACTGTATTTTCTCTATGTTAAGTTGGCCTTAATGTGGGTAACTTTAAAGGGAGCAATAACCCTTTTAGGCCATTTGTATTGATGTCTATTGTCTACAATAAAATGCTAAAGACTACACATGAGAGAAATTTTCTCAGAAACATAAGGTACATAAAGGCCAAGATGATGTCTATTTTGTTCATATCACTCTAAATCCCCCATCCAACACAGCGCCTAACCCATATTAAGTGCTTAATAAATGTTTTTCAAGTGAATGAAAAAAATAACAAAGCCCCAGGCACAAGTGTCAATTAAGACTTTTTTTTTTTTTGCAGACTCTACCAAGTTCCTATTCTGTATTTCTTTCCAGTTTCTTAGTAATTCTTCTCCCCATGAATCCAATTGCCCAGAAAACTCTCTACATCATTATACCATTACACACTTGCCCTCTGCAGACAGCCTCTGCTGTTCTTTTGTCCTGTCACAATCAGTGCTCCTTTGGTGTAGATGACCCTTGTTAAGAGGAAAGCAAACTAGGTACAGCTGACCCTAGAAAAATATGGGGGTTAGAGATACCAACACCCCCACACTCCTCAACACCCTGTCACCCAACACAATCAAAAACCCTCATATAAGTTTTAATTCCCAAAAAACTTAACTACTAATGGCCTACTGTTGACCAGAAATCTTACTGATAACATAAAGTCAATTAACATATTTTGTACATTACGTGTATTATATACTGTATTCTTAAAATAAAGCTAGAGAAAAGAGAACATTATTAAGAAAACAAGAAAATATATTACAGTACTATATAGTATTTATCAGAAAAAAAATCCATGTATAAGTGGACCCATGCAGTTCAAATCCATGTTGTATAAGGGTCAATTATATATAATTCACACCAAGATAAGAATAACTTATAAACTTAAGTTTGTAAGTCCCCAGGATGGCGTTATATTTTAAAAGAACTTGTTAATAAAAGCTGAGATTTCTTCAGGTTTCTTTTTTCTTAAATAATCTCTGTATCCAACATGGGGCTTGAATTTACATCCCCAAGATCAAGAGTTGCATGTTCCACTGACTGTGCCAGCCAGGCATCCCAAGCTGAGGTATTTTTGAGTGTAACTTCACTCTAGCTCTTGCCTACCTACTCTAGGCTGACTCTACCACCCACATAAGAATGGCAGACTTTTAAAAATATCTTTAATTATTTTCTTATCTCAAAAGTAACTGATGTTCATTAATATAAATACATATAAAAAGAAAGAAACTTATAATCCTATCGTGCAGAGAAAACCACTATTAACATGTAGGTGATGTCCTTCCAGTCTTCTTTCTAGGCATGTATTCATATAATTTTACAATAGTGGGTCATATTGAATGTACTGTTTTCATTTTGAGATCTATAAAATATTACTAAGGAAACTAAACAATATTTAATGGTTAAACAGTATTCCCTTCAATAGTACTATCATAATTTATTCATCTATTATTTTTGAATATCCAATGACTTCCCATTTTCAGTATTATAAATAACAGCTTCCTTCTAATTCCACAGAATGATTAATCCCTATTCTACAATGTTGAAGCATTAATTTGTTAAATGTTTCAACTTCCAGAGAAACCTAATTGCTTCCAAGAAACACTGCTTGCCCTAGGAAAATCCTTCTTAACAAATACAATTTTACTGATATAGTTACAGAATACTAAAACCTAGAACTAATTTTATAATCATTCTAGTATTGTTTTTACTGTGCTAATAAGAACAGAGATACACTATTATATTAAACTTAAGGAAATGTACAAAAAGTGGAAAACTCTCTTAAAAACAAACTTCTAAGTTTTCAGGAGAAATTAAGTATAACCTGTTTTTGTTTTCCTTTTAGGGAGACCTCTCTCCTTGCAAAAGTCTTAGTGTTTTATACTTGTATGATAACCATATTAGTGAAATCACTAACTTGAATTATGCTACAAATCTGACCCACCTGTACCTACAAAACAATTGTATTTCATGTATAGAGAACCTCAGGTCATTAAAGAAACTGGAAAAACTGTAAGTGCTTTTTTTTTTAATGTTTGTTTTCGAGAGAGAGTGCGTGTGTGTGTGTGTGTGTGTGTGTATGTGCGCGCGCGTGAGCTGGGAGGGGCAGAGAGAGAGAGAGGAAGAATGCCAAGCAGTATCCATGCTGATAGCATGGGGCTTGATCTCACCAACTGTGAGATCATGGCCTGAGTTGAAATCAAGTTGGAGGTTTAATCAACTGAGCCACCTAGGTACCCCTAGTGCTTTTATTTTTAAGTAACATAATTGTTTGTCATCATTACAGTAATATTTTTGCATGCAGACCTTTCCATTATCTGCACTTTTGTGGAATAGGCCTCAATTTTTATTCTCTTGTAGTATTATTAGTGCAAAATAAAGTGTTACACGTGTTATACTTGGCAATTTGTTTCATTAAGCCTGACATACTTTTCTTTTGCAGGAGAGTAAGGTGTCTTAACCACTTATAAGGATACCTAAAGCATCCTTAAAGGCTCAACTGGGGAAAAAAGTTTCCATGGAAACTTTTTGATTTTGATTTTTGATTTTCCATGGAAACCAAATGAGCTCTGTGCCTTTAAGAATCACACATCTCAAAGGGCAGGGTCAGAGAGTTGATAATGTTGATTTAGATGTGAGTGTAAAAAGGCATTTACTGCCTATAATTATTTTAATTCAATGAAGGCTGGTAGATTTATTTTCCCAGACTGGAAGAACTATCAGTCCTTCTCAAAAAGTGGGCCAAGAACCTCAAAATGGGAAGAAGATGAGGGAAATGCTTATTGAAAACACAGATGGCAGGGTGCCTAGGTGGCTCAGTCAGTTGAGCGTCCAACTTCAGCTCAGGTCATGATCTCACAATGGTTCCTGAGTTTGATCCTCACATCAGGCTCACTGCTGTCAGTGCAGAGCCTGCTTCAGATCCTCTGTCCCCCCTCACTGCCCCTCCCCTGCTCATACTCTCTCTTTCTCTGTCTCCTCTCAAAAATGAATAAACATTTTTAAAAATGCAGATTTCTGGGTTCTGACCTAGATAGCCAAATGAGAATCTCTGGGGTTAGGCCCAAAAATCTTAATTTTTTTTTTTAAAAAAAAGGTTATTTATTTATTTTGAGAGAGCAAGAATGAACGAGCAGGGAAGGAGCAGAGAGAGAGGGAGAGAAAGAATCCCAAGCAGGCTCTGCACTATCAGCACACAGCCGGACGTGGGGCTCAAACTCATGAACCATGAGATCATGACCTGAGCCAAAATCAAGAGTTGGATGCTTAACCAACTGAGCCACCCAGGTGCCCCTAAAAATCTTCATTTTTAAACCTACTACCCACATGATTTTTCTGTGCCCTAACATATAAAAGGAGCACTGGTAGATCATTTAATAAGGACCATTCCAATCCTCTCACTTAAAAAAAAATAATTTCTTAGACTAAATTAAGTGTAAGAATCATATAAATAAACCTTTCTTTGGCTCATTGTAAAGAGAAAATTCCACATATTTCTGCATTCTTTGTATAATTTTCACACAGCTCAGTGATTGTTACTATATTTTCATTATGTTTACAGATCATGATGTTCTCAGAATGTCTATTTAAAATTGTTTTATATTGGGATGCCTTGGTGGCTCAGTCAGTTGAGCAGTTGAGCATCTGACTCTTGATTTTGGCTCAGGTCACGGTCCCAGTGTCATGGGATCAAGCCTTGCATTGGGCCCCACATCAGGCCCCTCATTGAGCATGTAGCCTGCTTGAGATTCTCTCTCTCTCCCTCTGCACTCTCCCCTGCTCACATGCGCGCACGCTCTCTCTCTCTCTCTCTCTCAAATAAAAAAAATAAAAATAAAGCTGTTTTATATTTTGCAGGTATCTGGGAAGCAATTATATTGCTGTCATAGAAGGTTTAGAAGGATTAGAAGGACTAAGAGAGCTTCATGTTGAGAGTCAGAGGCTTCCCCTTGGAGAAAAGCTTCTGTTTGATCCAAGAACTCTTCATTCTCTGGGAGTAAGGCCACATTTGAATATTCTGACAAAGAATATAGTGATTAACAGTTATAATGGAACAGGAAGGTATATTTGGACATTATACATACTGTGTATGTTTATATGGCCAGTTAATTTATTTGAGGGCTAAAACTAACTTTTCTCACATAATTTCTCAGAGACTCAGCAGCTATAAAGTTGGGATAATAATGCCTGCCTCTAGGGTACTAAAAGTATCAAAAGAAGGATGTAAAAAAGTTATGTAAATTATCAAGTTCTAATCCAGATGTCAATTCATTCATAATTTCAACCTTGGTGATTATCATGATTCAAAATTTTAGGAAAAAGCTTAAGGAAAGAGTAATGGACAATTATTTGGCAAATTTTAAACAACCTAGAGAATAATGATGATGATAAATTGTCTTCTCGCTGGATTCTGATTTCATTGTAGGCTGCCTGACATGTGGCTCTGCCTTATCAGAAGCAGGTAGATCTGGGAGTACCAGATTTGATGCTCCAGCTGTGACCTGACACCCAGATACATTGCGGAGGTGTCACAATTAGTTGAGAAGCCAGAGGTGGCTTTTTTATGAAATGCCATTTATTATGAAATGCCACTAAAAACATTTTTGTTTGCTCAAGTTTTGCAAAGATTCAAGCAGATTCCAAAATTCTAAATATAAGGCATAATCCTTTTAAGCTGTATTTAAAGTCTTAAAAAGTATCAAGAAGTATATAATCTAAAAGTTGACTATATAGATGCCTTGATGGGTAGACTCAATCTTGGTAGAGATTACTGAGCCATCATAGATTTTAAGATGGCTTTGGTTTAAGGCTGCTCTATTGTATATTTATGTCCTCACTAACAGCCAATGTTGATCCCTCTTGTTAATTAGCTAATTATTATTTTAAGTACCTCTGAACATGTGGATTATCAAGAGGAAACTATAGAGAGAGAGATAAAAATAAAAACCAGATATTCTTTTATTCTTACCTATGTTCCCTATTTTAAAAGACAGACAAAAACTGTTTCTTCCTATGTAAGTACAAATCTTAGTGATATTTAATAGAAAATGATAATTTGCTTAAACTGAAATAAGCATTTTTCTACACTGTGTTAACATTCGTTTGCTGGGCATCTTT
Source organism: Herpailurus yagouaroundi (assembly GCF_014898765.1). Classification (NCBI taxonomy): domain Eukaryota; kingdom Metazoa; phylum Chordata; class Mammalia; order Carnivora; family Felidae; genus Herpailurus; species Herpailurus yagouaroundi. Next base: position 17,221,615 of record NW_024412406.1, read on the forward strand.
TTTCTTTATTGATTCCTGGCTTCTTTTTTCTATAAATCTCTTTTACATTCTGGATAGGGAAAATCAGACTTATGAAGGAACTGTAGACAAAAATAGTAAGTCATATCACAATTACTGAAGTCCCAAAGTTATGTCTGAAAAAACATATGGCATAGAAACAAAATCTCCATGGATTTTAATTTTCTTACCTAAAGAGCAAAACAGCCTGAACTGATAAATCTTAAATTTTTCACAGATTAAGATTTCTGGTTCCTATATATAGTATTTAATTAGACTGTTTACTAATGCTAATTTATTTTTCTTACAGAAATCCCTCTCTATATTGAATATCAGCAATAATAATATTGATGACATAAGAGACTTAGAAATACTGGAGAATCTTAATCAGCTCATAGCAGTTGACAACCAACTTCTGCATGTGAAGGTAGTGTAAAGAAAAATTAGTTTAAAAATATTTACATGAAATTGTGATTTAAAAAATTTTTAAATATCTATAAAATTTATTACTTTAAAAACTATTCTAGATTTACTCTAAAACTAGCTTATGAATCTCTACTTCTTAATATATTTATTTGCATAATTCTGCCCTCTTACCTGGTTTTCTCTTCCATACCCCAGTGCCTCCACCCCTCACCAACAGAAAGAAGTTTCTCTGAGAAGAAAGTATGTGCTTTTCCTCTCTGTATTATTTTGCCAGCAAATGTTTCCCTCTAGAGACTAGATTTCTTGCCACTTAACTGTGATCTCCCAATGAATGAATTTCTAGTAACTGGGATTAGATCTGAACTCTCTCCAGGCTGCTGCTCCTTGGGGAAGTACCTGGATCTTGAACTTATTCTAATTTGCACTAACTATATTCATGTCATAGTATGTCATATCATCCCATATTCATTCAGTTATTTATTCATTCAAATACGCACTGAGCACCTACAGGTCTCTCAGGCACTGTACTATTCTGTGTAAATCAGAAGATGGAAGATTATAGTCCAAGGGCTCAAAAAACCTACAGTCAACAAGTAATGAAAAAACAATGTGATTCTGTTTTCGCAAGTATTGTAGTGGCACTAACTCAGCCTGGGGCTAGGGAAGGCTTCCTGGAAACAGTCGTCTGTAAGCTGAGCCCTGTCACAACCTCACAGTTTCTGATTTGGCAATGGGATGGCTTGTGGTATAATTTCTTTACATGGAGGGACGTCTGGGTGGCTCAGTTGGTTAAGCGACTGACTTTGGCTCAGGTCATGCTCTCGCAGTTTGTGACTTCAAGCCCCGCGGCAGGCTCTCTACTGACAGCTCAGAGCCTGGAGCCTGCTTCGTATTCTGTATCTCCCCCTCTCTCTACCCCTCCCTGCTCACGCTCTGTGTCTCTCTGTCTCTCCATAATAAATAAACGTTAAAAAAATTATTAAAAAAAAAAACATTTATAATTTCTTTACATGGAGCCACCAGAGGAACGAAGAGCTTCTTTCTCCCATAACGGCGCTCTTGTTTTCAAAACTACTTCCAGACAGCTATCCACTGACCTTAAAAAAGTATTCCCTGGGGTGCCTGGGTGGCTCAGTCTGTTAGGCATCTGGCTCTTGATTTCAGCTCAGGTCATGATCTCATAGTTCATGAGTTTGAGCCTGGCGCTTGGCATTGCACTGACAGTGCAGAGCCTGCATGGGATTCTCTTCCTATCTCTCTGCCCTTCCCCTGCTTGTGCTCTCTCTCCCTCTCTTAAAATAAATAAATAAACTTAAAAAAAATTTTTTTCTCTGACCTTGTTTCCAAATTCATACCTATTACCTAGCTCATCCCATAACTAGTATAAGCAGTAGATAATTACAAAAATAAATATTATATGTATTATACTACTAATGAATTCCTTAAAAACACCTAAAATTCCACTGATCAGGATGGATGTTTAAAATATAAAGACCAATAAGGAAGCATGATTCAATTAATTGTTTCAACTTACAACATGAAGGATGTAAGAAGTTCATGGGATAAATTCTGCATTCAAAAATACTTTAAGTTTTAGGGGTGCCTGGGCAGCTCAGCTGGTTAAGCATCCAACTCTTGACCTCAGCTTGGGTCTTGCTCTCAGGGTTGTGAGTTCAAGCCCCATGTTGGGCTCCATGCTGGGCATGGAGCTTACTTAAAAAAAATTTTGGGGGGGCAGGGGGGCGGGGGGGCAACTGGGTGGCTCAGTTGGTTAAGCGTCCAACTTTGGCTCAGGTCATGATCTCACAGTTCATGGGTTTGAGCCCCGCATCGGGCTCTGTGCTCACAGCTCAGAGCCTGGAGCCTGTTTCAGATTCTGTGTCTCCCTCTGTCTCTGCCCTCCCCCACTTGTGCTCTGTCTCTGTTTCTTAAAAAATGAATAAATGTTAAAAAAAAATTTTAAATAAAACAAATTATTCTATTATGCTTTTAACCCTGAACAGAAAAATGAAAGTTTGATAACGGGACAAAAATTCTTGCCTCCAAATGATCCCAAAGGAAGTTTTTTTAAATGACATTAAGACCTAGCTATTTCACCTACAATAATTATTCTTAGGCAACATTAATAATGTATAACCAGGATAAATGTGTAACCAAAATAAATACTTTCATTACTATTAATTATTCATTCCAATGATAAATGTCTAAATAACCAAACCCTTTTTTTTTTAATATTGAACTCAATGTTACCTCCCCTGTGTAGTGTTTCCTGAACCTGTTCCCATCAAGCTAGTCTATTAAAAATATTTATGGTATCATATGTGCCAGGCACTGCCCTTGGACTTCAGAAAACATGTTCTAGGCACTGAGGATACCATGATCAAGAAAGACAGGGTCTCTCTACCCTCAAAGAGCTTACATTAAAATGACACAGAGGAGGGAACAGTCAGAAAATAAATAAGCAGAGAAGACTGTGAAAAGGGCTATGAAGGAATTAAATAGGATGACATAATGGAAAAGGGGTCAGTGGATATTTTAAATCAGGTTATTAAAAAAAGCCTCTGAGGGGCCCCTGGGTGGTTCAGTCGGTTAAGCAGCCGACTTCGGCTCAGGTCATGATCTCACGGCCCGTGAGTTCGAGCCCCGCGTCAGGCTCTGTGCGGACAGCTCAGAGCCTGGAGCCTGTTTCAGATTCTGTGTCTCCCTCTCTCTGACCCTCCCCCGTTCATGCTCTGTCTCTCTCTGTCTCAAAAATAAATAAATGTTAAAAAAAAAAAATTTTTTTTTTTTAAATAAAAAAAGCCTCTGTGCTCGCTTCGGCAGCACATATACTAAATAAAAAAAGCCTCTGAGGAAATGACATTTATGCTGAGATCTGAAGAATGATAAAGAAACAATCTATGCAAAGAGCTAAGGAAAGAACATGCCAAGCATTGGGAACAGAAGGTGTAAAGATTCTGAGTATTCTAGGAACAAAAAAGAGGCCAATTTACTATGATAGGGACCCCAGTGCCTAGCTCAGTCTCTAACACATTGTGAGTGCTCAATAGATAATTGGTTGAATGAATGAAGAAGAAGCAACAGTATAACATAAGATTATGATAGGGGAGAGATCATAAAGATCTTTTAGGCCATGATCATAAGTTTGACTTTATTCTAAGTGCATTAGAAAGTCACTGAAAGGATTATATTTTAAAGACTTCTCTATCAGCTATGTGAAGAAAAGGTTGCAAGAATAACAGCAAAGAGATCATCTGGGAGACTACTACAAAGTTTAAAAAAAAATGGTTGCTTGCAGATGAAAAGGAGTGACTGGATTGGAGGATGGATGGATGGATGGATGGATGGATGGATGGATTGATTTATTCATTCATTCATTCATTCATTCATTCATTTATTTATTTATTTATTTATTTATTTATTTATGAAAGACAGAGAGAAACAGAGCATGCATGGGGGTGAGGGCCAGAGAGAAGGAGGCACAGAATCTGAAGCAGGCTCCAGGCTTTGAGCTATCAGCCAGGGGCTTAAACCCACAAACCGTGAGATCATGACCTAAGCATGCCTAATTGTCCTACAGTGAGACCAATTAATTAGTCAACAAGCCTGTCGCATTTGTTTTCGTGAATGAAAAAGTAGCTAAGCATCACTAACCTGAAAATAGCTTCTAAAATCAAAGAGAGGGACACCTGGGTGGCTCATTCTGTTAAGCGCCCAACTCTTGATTTTTGGCTCAGGTCATGATCTCATGGTTCACGAGTTCAAGCCCCACGTCTGCACTGATGACACAGAGCCTACTTGGGATTCTCTCTCTCTCCATCTCTCTCTCTCTATCCCTACCCCTGCTCACACATGCACTCTCTCTCTCTCAAAATAAGTAAATAAACTTAAAAAAAATTAAAAAATAAAATCAAAGAGAAAGACAGAAACAAACATTTTTGGAGAAATTGATAATATGGAAACAAAAAAAAAATCCCACTATAATTAATTTCTTAAGAGAAATAAAAAAGGATTCTATAACCTTGGAACCAAAACAGGATTTTTTTTAAAAAGGAACATTAAATGAATGAGAGGACTTCAAAATTTAGAATTAGAAGAAATTAAATATTAAATTAAATATTCTCCAAGAAAGAACAAAAGAGAAAGAATGGAAAATAAGCAAGTAAAAAAGAAATGCAGAGAATTAAATTCAGGAGATCCAACATGTGACTAGTAAGAGCATAAGAATCAAAAAATAAGAAAAAAAAAGGGAAATAAAATTGTATTTAAAAATGACATAGGGCTGCATCGGTGGTTTAGTCAGTTAAACGTTGGACTCTTGATCTCAGCTCAGATCATGATCTCACAGTTCATGAGTTCAAGCCCCACATGCTGGAGTTCTCACTCCCTCTCTCCTGCCACTACCCCACTCATGCTCGCTCGCTCTCTATCTCTATCTCTCAAAATAAATAAATAAAAACTTAAAAAATTCTTTTAAATAACATAATGGGTCATGATGTATTAACCAAAACAAGAATCACTATCACATACACATACACGCATGCGCACACACGCACACATACACACACACATACACACAGAAAGCCAAACAAAATGTGTGAAACAACTTCTTCAGACACTGAACTATAAGCGACACAGGACTGTGGACTCTAAGAGAATGAAAACAAACAAGGTGAGCTCTATAATTATCCCAGCTTTCTGCCTGAAGGCACTTTCCAGACCACAGTGCAGGGAGGGAAATAGCAAACAAGCCCTATGAAAATGTAAATCATAACTGGAGAAAAGCCATTTAAGAAAAAACATCTAGAAATGACATGGAGGATGGAATTAGAAGACAGGACTTCTAAAAAGCTATTATAAATATGCTCTAGAATTTTAAGGAAGCATGAACACAAACAGAAGGGAAATGGAAGATGCAAAGAAAAAAATAACTTTGGAACTGAAATATGTATATAAAATGAAAAATTAATTGGATGGGATTAAAAGTATATTAGATATTATAGAAGAAATTATCAGTGAACTTAAAAGTATCACATTAGAACTACTGAAACTAAGGTACAGAAAGTAAAAACACTAAAAGATGAGCAGAGCCTCAATGGCTTGTGAGACACAAGCACTCAAACATGTATGAAAATGGAGTCCTAGGAATAGGGGACTAAATGATTATGTCTCTTCAAAACTCATAAATTGAGGGGCGCCTGGGTGGCTCAGTCGGTTAAGCCTCTGACTTCAGCTCAGGTCATGATCTCACAGTCTGGTCCGTGAGTTCAAGCCCCGCATCGGGCTCTGTGCTGACCGCTCAGAGCCTGAAGCCTGTTTCAGATTCTGGGTCTCCCTCTCTCCCTGACCCTCCCCTGTTCATGCTCTGTCTCTCTCTGTCTCAAAAATAAATAAATGTTAAAAAAAATTAAAAAAAAAACTCATAAATTGAATCCTAATCCCCACTGTGATGGTATCTGAAGGTGAGGCCTTTGGGAAATAATTAGGTCTCGAGGCTAGAGTCCTCATGAATGAGATTAGAGTTGTTATAAGAAGAGAAAAGAGAGTAGGGTTTTCTCTCTTAGCCATGTGAGCACACAGTGAGAAGTCAGGCATCTAAAAAACTAGGGAGAATGCTCTCACCAAGTCACAGTATCTGCCAACACTTTGAAAAAAAATTTTTTTAACGTTTACTCATTTTTTGAGAGAGAGAGACAGTGCAAGTAGGGGTGGGGCAGAGAGAGAGGGAGACATAGAAACCAAAGCTGGCTCCAGGCTCTGAGCTGTCAGCATAGAGCCCCATGCAGGGCCTGAACTCAGGAACTGTGAGATCATGAGCTTAGCCAAAGTCGGACGCATAATGGACTGAGCCACCCAGGCACCCCTACATTTTGATCTTGGACTTCCCAGCCTCCAGAACTGTGAGAAATCAATGCTTGTTGCTTAAGCCATCCAGTTTGACAAGCAGCCCAAACTAAAACAGAACCAGAAAATATCTTTGAAGAAATAATGACCTCAAGGTACTCAGAGTAGTCAAAACCTTCTTGAAAAAAAAAAAAAAAAGTTCAAGGATTCACACTTTCCTATTTCAAAATTTACTACAAATCTATAGTAACTAAGATAGTGTGGCATTGCCATAAATGTGAAACTGGGAATCCAGAAATAAACCTTCACTTTTATGTTAATTGATTTTTAAAAAAATTTTTTTTCTCTTAACATTTATTTATTTTTGAGACAGAGAGAGACAGAACATGAACTGGGGAGGGTCAGAAAGAGAGGGAGACACAGAATCTGAAACAGGCTCCAGGCTCTGAGCTGTCCGCACAGAGCCCGACGCGGGGCTCAAACCCATGAACTGTGAGATCATAACCCCAGCCAGAGTTGGATGCTTACTCGGCTGAACCACTCAGGCACCACATTTATGACCTTTATTAGACAAAAATTTCTTAGATACAACTCAAAAAGTATAAGTAAAAAAAATAATTAATTAAATGAAATAAAAAATTTTTGTGCTTCAAAGAAGACCATTAAGAAAGTGAAAAGGGGCAACTGGGTGGCTCAGTCGGTTAAGTGTCCACTTTCGGCTCAAGTCATGATCTCATGGTTTGTGAATTCAAGCCCCACATCAGGCTCTGTGCTGACAGCTCAGAGCCTGGAGCCTGCTTTGGATTCTGTGTCTCCCTCTCTTTCTGCCCCTCCCTCACAGGTGCTCTGTCTCTCTATCTCTCAAAAATAAATAAACATTTAAAAAATTAGAAAAAAAAGGAAGTGAAAAAGATAAGACAACAGACTGGAAAAAAATATTTCCAAGTCCTATATCTGATAATAGACTTATGTACAGAAACTCTTGCAACTCAGTAACAAAAAGACAAACAATCCAATTTATAAGTGGGCAGAGGACTTGAATAGATATTCTACAAAGAAGATATGCAAAGTGGATAATAGGCACATGAAAAGATACTGAAAATCATTAGTCATTAGGGAAATGTAAATCAAAACCACAATTGTGTACCACTTCACACCTGATGAGACAGCTATAATTAAAAAGACAGATAATAACCAGTGTTGGCAATAATGTAGAGAAGTTAGAACGCTCATACTTTCTGAGGAGAATGTAAAATGTAACAGTCCTTCAAAATGTTAAATAGCATTACCATATGACACAAAACTCCACTACTCACTATACACCAAGAGAAACGGAAACATACATCCACAAAAAAAGTTGTACATGAATGTTCACAACATTATTCATAATATCTGAAAAGTAGAAGCAATTCAAATGTCCATCAACCAATGGATGGATAAAAGAATGTGTATGTGTAATCACAAGGAAAATTTTTTGGCAATAAAAAGAAATGAATATTGATTTATACTACAACATGTATAAACTTTGAAAACATTGCACAAAGTGAAAGACACCAGTCACAAAACACCATGTATTGTAAGATTCCATTTCTATGAAATGTCCAGAATAGGCAAATTGACAGATATAGCTATATTATTGATTGCTTAGGGCTAAGAGGTTGGGGAAATATAGGAAGCAATGTTAAAGGGTACAGGGTTTATTTTAGGGTAATAAAAATATTCTAAAATTGATTGTACTGATGATTATACAACTCTGTGAAAATACTAAAAATCATTTAATTGTATACTTTATTTTTTTAAGTTTATTTATTTATTTTGAGAGAGACGGAAAGATAGAGAGACAAGAAGTACACAAACAGGGGAGGGGCAGACAGAGAATCCCAAGCAGACTCTGCGCTGATGATTAAGCACCCCTTAATTGTATATTTTACATATGTGAATGTATGGTATGTGAATTGTGTCAATAAGGCTGTTGAAAAACAAAAAGCAGGGGCACCTCGATGGCTCAGTCAGTTAAATGTCTCACGCCTGATTTTGGCTCAGGTCATGATCTCACAGTTCATGAGTTTGAGCCCCACATCAGGTTCTACATTTACAGTGCAGAGTCTGCTTAGGATTCTCTCTTTCCCTCTCTCCCTGTCTCCCCTCTGCTCTTTCTCTTTCTCTCTCAAAATAAATAAATAGGGGAGCCTGGGAGGCTCAGTCAGTTAAATGTCCGACTTCAGCTCAGATCATGATCTCATATTTTGTGAGTTCGAGCCCCGCATCAGGCTCTGCACTGACAGCTCAGAACCTGGAGCCTACTTCGGATTCTGTGTCTCCCTCTCACTCTGTGTCCCTCCCCCAATTGTACTTTCTCTCTCAAAAGTAAGTAAACATTAAAAAAATAATAATAAACTTAAAAAATAAATTAAAAGCAAACAACAAAAATGTAAAAATATAATTGTCCCCAAATTCCCATATTTGATGAAAATCATAAACCCACAGAAGCTCAATAAAACCCAAACAAGAAAACCACCAAGAAAATTACACCAAGGTGTACAACAGCAATAATAAAATTGCTGAAACAATGATAATAAGAATATCTTTGGAGCAACTACAAAAAGACACATTGTATAGAGAAAGGTGAGAATTATCACAGACTTTTTGTCAAAAACATTGTAAGCCAGAGGACAATGGAACAGCTCTGAAGTGCTAACAGAAAAAAAAAAAATCAACTTAGTTATATATCCAATGAAACTATCTTTCAAAAAATGAAAGCAAAATACTGTTTTCAGATAAACTAAACTTGAAAGAATTTGTCCCCAGGAGATCTACACTACAAAAAAAAATATTAAAGTTCTTCAAGGCAAAGGAAAAATGTTAACAGAAACTTTTATCTACACAAATGAGAAAAATATTAAAAGTGGTAAGTGCAGGGTAAATACTTTTCACATTTTTTAATTCCTTTTAAAGATGATCAGTTTTTTTTAAAAACAAAAATAATAACCACAGACCATGAGGTTAATGACATGTAAAACTAAAATGTACGATAACAATAGCACAAATGGGAGGGAGGGTGGAAATGGCAATATACTAAGGTTATATATGAAGTGATGTCATTATTTGAAGAAATTCTGTGCTGATTTAAAGATGACTGTTCCAAACCCTAAAGTAACCACTAAAATTAAAAAGATGTACGGAACTAGTCAGTAATAGAGAGAAAATGAGATGCAAAAATAGGGGAGAGCAGGAATAAAGGAAAAGGGAACAGATGAAACAAATAAAAGATGGTAGTTTTAAATTCAGTTATATCATAATTGTACTAAATGTAAATAGTCTGAATATTCCAATTAAAAGGCAGAGATAGTAAGACTGGATTTTAAAAATCCAATCATGTACTCTCTATAAGAAACATACTTTAAATATGAAGATATATAAAGGTTAAAAGTAAAACCATAGGGAAATATATACAATAATAACAAATAATAAAATAAAAAAGCTGCAGTGACGATATTAATATAAGATAATACCAACTTCAGGATAAGAAATATTACCAGAGATAGATAAGGAAAATTTATGGTGATAAAAAATGCCAATTCATTAAAAAAACATAACTATTCATTTAAAAAACCCATTATCTCAGTGGGTTAAGCATCCAACTCTTGGTTTCTGCTCAAGTCATGATCTCATGGTTGGTGAGTTGGAGTCTGTGTAGGACTCTGTGATAACAATGCAGAGCCTGCTTGGGGTTCTCTCTCTCTCCCCCCTCCCTGCCCCTCCCCTACTCATGTTCTCTCTCTGTCTCTCTCTCAAAATAAATAAATGAACTTAAAAAAAAAATAACAATTCTCAATATTTATGCACCTAACAACAGAGCTTCAAAATGCAGAAAGCATTTCTGCAAACTTTCTGCAAGATTTCTGCAAAAATTTCAATTTCTGCAAAAATTGACAGAAGGGAAATAGATAAATCCATAATTATAACAGAGATTTCAACACTCTAAGTAGCTGATGAACAAGTAGATGGTAAATCAGGATATAAAAGATTGGAGGGACGCCTGGATGGCTCAGCTGGTTAGGCGGCCAACTTGGGCTCAGGTCATGATCTTGCGGTCGTGAGTTCAAGCCCCCCGTCGGGCTCTGTGCTGACAGCTCAGAATCTGAAGCCTGCTTCAGATTCTGTGTGTGTCTCTTTCTCTGCCCCTTCCCAGCTCACACTGTCTCTCTGTCTCTCAAAAATAAACATTAAAAAAAAATTTTTTTTAATTGTAACAACAGAGCCAACATGAATTAATCTAATTAACTCTCACAGAACATTCCATATAACAACAGTAGTTAGAATATTCACCAAAATAATCCATATGCTGGGCCATAAAGCAAGCTCCATAAACTTTAAGGAACTGAAATTATATAGAGTATGTTATTTGACCACAATGGAATTAACTTAGAAAGGAATAAAGGAAAGATATCTTTAAATCTCCAAATATTTGGAAATTCAGAAACACACTTTTAAATAACCTCTGGGACAAAGTAAAAAATCAGAAGGGAAATTAGAAAGTATTTTGAAAACAAAAACTTGAAAATTTGTGGGCTACAGTAGCCTAGTGCTTAGAGGGACATTTATAGCTTTGAATTCCTATATTACAAGAGGGAAAATGATCTAACTTCTACCTCAGAAAGCAAGAAAACTAAATGAAATTCAATTCAAAAAAAGGACATAATAAAGGTAAAAGCAGAAGTCAATGAGATAGAAATATAATGACTACAGACAAATCAATGAAACCAAAAGCTGACTCTTTGAAAATATAAGTAAAATAATCAATTCTAGGTGGGCTGATAAGAAAACAAAGAGAGAAGACATTAACAATATCAGAACAGAAAAAGATATCACTATAGCTAAAAGGATAATAAAGGAATATTGTAAAGAACTTTATGCCAATAAAGTTGAAAGTTCAGGTAAAACGTAAATTCCTTGAAATACAAATTAGAAGAAATAGAAATAAAAACACTTCCACAAAGAAAACTCCAAACCAAGATGACCCCTTGATGCATTCTATCATATACTTAAGAAACAAATTATACCAATCTAGGGGCTCATGGGTGGCTTGGTCAGTTAAGTGTCTAATTCTTGATTTCGAATCAGGTCATGATCTCACATTTCGTAAGTTCAAGCCCCAAATTGGGCTCTGCACTGACAGCGTGGAGCCTGCTTCAGATTCCGTCTCCCTTTCTCTTTGCCCCTTCCCCCTCTCAAAAATAAATAAACATTAAAAAAATTTTAATTAAGGGGCGCCTGGGTGGCGCAGTCGGTTAAGCGTCCGACTTCAGCCAGGTCACGATCTCGCGGTCCGTGAGTTCGAGCCCCGCGTCGGGCTCTGGGCTGATGGCTCAGAGCCTGGAGCTTGTTTCCGATTCTGTGTCTCCCTCTCTCTCTGCCCCTCCCCCGTTCATGCTCTGTCTCTCTCTGTCCCAAAAATAAATAAACGTTGAAAAAAAAAATTTTTTTTTTTAAAAATTTTTTTAATTAAAAAAAAAAACCAATCCTACACAATCTCCTTTAGAAAATAGATAAGCAGGAAATATTTCTCAACTCATGTTATCAGGTTAACATTATTTTCCTATCCCCTCCAATATTACAAGAAAAGAAAAATACAATGAATGAAATACATAAAAACAATAGCCCCCATGAACACAGAAACACACGTCCTTACCAAAATATTAGCAAATAAAATCTAGCAATATATATATAGATAATCCATAATGACCAAGTGAGATTTATCCCAAGAATGAAAGATTGGTTTGACATTCAAAAATCAACATACCATACCAAACAAAATAAAGAAGAAATGTGATCATCTCAACAGAGGCATAAATGCATTTTTAAAAATTTAACATACATTTCTATTTTTTTATATGAAATTTATTGTCAAACTGGTTTCCATACAACACCCAGTGCTCATCCCAACAGGTGCCATCCTTGATGCCCATCACCCACTTTCCCCTCCCTCCACCCCCCATCAACCCTCAGTTTATTCTCAGTATTTAAGAGTCTCTTATGGTTTGCCTCCTTTCCTCTCTGTAACATGTTTTCCTCTCCTCCTCCTCCCACACATTTGATTTTTAAAAAATTCTCAGCAAACAATAAATAGAAAAGAATTTAACATGATAATTGGCATTCATGTAAAATCTATAGAAAACACCAGTTAATGATGAGAGACTAAATGCTTTCTTCCTCGAGACTGGGAATAAAGCAAGGATGTTTATAGAAGTCTTAGCCAGTGCAATAAGGCAAGAAAATAAAACAAGCAACACTCAGTTTGGAAAGAAGGAAATAAAAATATCTTTATTTGGATACATATAAAATAAAAAATCTGGTGTGCCTGAGTGGCTCAGTTGATTAAGCATCCAACTCTTGATTTTGGCTCAGGTCATAATCTCATCATCATGAGATCTAGTCCTGTGTCAGGCTCCACACTGAGTATGGTGCCTGCTTAATATTCTCTCTCTTTCTGGAGCAACTGGGTGGCTCAGTCAGTTAAGCGTCCAACTTTGGCTCAGGTCATGATCTCATGGTCCATGAGTTTGAGTTCTGAGTCAGGCTCTGTGCTGACGGCTCAGAGCCTGAAGCCTGCTTCAATTCTGTGTCTCCCTCTCTCTGCCCCTCCCCTGCTCATACTCTTGTCTCCCTCTCTCTCAAAAATAAACATTAAAAAATATTAAAAAACAAAAAGTTCTCTCTCTTTCTACCTCTGCCCCCTCCCCTGTTCATGCTCTCTCTAAAATAAAATATAAAAAATATTTTAATCATTTTAAAATCCATAAAAAGCTATTAGAACTTATAAAATAAATTTAGCAATGCCAGGATACAAGATCAATATGCAAAAAATTTTTACATACTAGCAATGAACTGGAAAATGATATTTTTTAAGATGCCATCTACAAATCATGTCAAAAAACATAAAATACATAAGGATAAATTTAAGAAAATACATGTAAGGGCTGTACAATAAAACACTACAAAATACTACTGGGAGAAAGTAATGAAGACCTAAATAAATGGAGATAGGTACCATTTTCATGAATTAGAAGACTCTATATTCTTAAGGTGTCAATTCTTTCTATATTAATCTATATATTCAACACAATCCCATTCAAAATCCCTGCAGAACTTGGGGTAAGCAAACTGTATTCCATGCAGAAGAATATTATCCAACAATAAAAATGAATGAACTACTGATGCACACATGGGCAAATTAAAAAACATTATACTGAGATAAATAAGGTAGACAAGAAAAGAGTACATACTGTATAACTCCATTTATATGAAACTCCATTTATATGGAACTATATACAAATGTCTATAGTACCAAATGTATCAATAGTTGCTGAATGGGAAGGGGAAGTTGACTGGAAAGGGCCATGAGTGAATCTTTTGGAATAATGAAAACATTCTGTCTTGATTATAGTGATTGTCATATGGATGTATATGATTTAGGTTTTTAAATGGATGCATATCGTATGTAAGTTACAACTCAATAAAGTTAATTTTTAATATTAGAAAAACTTTCAAAACCAAAGGACACGAATTTCCAGATTGAAACTGTCTCCCCAATGCCAGCACAGTGGATGGAAACTGACCCATATCCAGGTTCAACCTTAAAAGTTTTTAGGACATCAGGAGTAAGGAGTTCCTAAAGATCTTGACGGGGGGGGGGGGGGGGCGGGGGAAGATCATAATACAAAAAATCAAAATGGAATTATGATTATCAGACTTTCTATGTGGAAGACAGTAGAATAATATCTTCAAAATTTTGAGATAAGAATATTCAAAATCTAGAATTGTATACTCCATCAATTTTTCAATCAGTTATGAGGTATAAAATATCTTTGAACATGCATGCTCTCAAAAAAAATGTATATTCCACATGCCGTTTCTCAGGCAACCCTTGAAAAATGAGTTCCATCTAACCAGGGCAGAAAACTAGGAAAAGGGAAGACATAGAATCTAGGAAACAGGAGAAAGGCTAAAGAAATCCCCAGAATGGATATGAAGGGACTCTGAAGTGAAGTCTTAGGACAGCATCTACCAGCCCAGTTTACAGCAGGCTGAATCGGTGATAAATACACAGAAAAATAAGCAGATAATCAACCAATTTTTTAACTGTAGGGAAAATAAAAAGCAATCATGGTACATTATGTGATTTAGCTTTGAACAATATTTAAGTGAGCTTAATTACATAGTCAATAAATACTAACTAGATCTATTGACAGGATTAGGGAAGGGAAGTTTATTATGGGGGTGGAGTGGTACTTATGAGAATTATATCATCATCTTCCACAGTAGGAATTCAGTAGATAAATATCTAAGATTTAAAAATCAATAAACAGCAGCTGTTATTTAGTAAAATGTGGAGGTAAGTGTGTGTAGGGATAGCTGTAGAAATTAAAAGAGGTTTTGTTGTAAGCCCTCAAGTACTCTTTAAGTTTTGTTATAAACCCTATGGTCTTTTTTTGTTTTTAACAGTGTTGATTGCATTGCTTTAATTTTTAAAAATCTAATTTAAAAATGAATGATTGTAAGGAACACTTGGTTATAGAATTTTGTTATCATATACCACCATATCCCCATTACACTGAGAGCCTTTAAGAGCAAGGAATTTTTATTGCCTTCAGAATTCCCTAGAGTTCAGCCCAGTGAGTGCTTGGCACATAACAGGCACCTACTACATGTTTACAGAATAAATGAAGAAAGGAACAATAAAAAATATTCAACCATCTGAGGAAGGAATGTAAACCATTCAGCAAGTTCCCGAGGCTGGGCTATGCCAAAAGTTGCTTTTTCCTCCCATAGAGAGAAGATACTCAGGGAGTAAGGATTAAATTTCAAGTTCTTATATTTCTAGCGAGGAGACAAGTGATTTAAAATTTTTAAATGCACAGCTTCTTGGAAGAGGAATATAGACTTGCATAGCATTCATTTGAAATGTGCTCTTGTGGTCCATTTCAAATCATCTTCCAATGGCTTAGTAAAAGGACATCTTGAAGTTTAGCACAAAATATTAACTTGTTTCTTGAAATGTATTATTGGGGTCAGTGTCTCCTTTTTTTTTTTTTTTTTTTTTTGGCTTTTATTTTTCCATTCTTTATGCTCACTGATTGAAGCTGCCCCAAAGCTGCTGACATCAAACCCTGTGCCATGGGAGGGAAAGCTCAATGTGCCATACAGAAGGTCGCTGACATCCATCCTAAAAGTCTTCAACAGCAGACAGCTTTGTGCCATGGGGAAAAAGAAATGAACATCATTAGAGACTCCTAACAAAACCCTATAATTACTCAAGGTTTTTAGCAACTTAGAGCAGCTGCTTTTATAAGGACATCCATAGCTTCCTCACATACACCTACAGAAAATACATGAAAAAGGGCGGGGGGTTCAGGAGGGAAAATCATGGTTCCTTAGACAGTTAAATAACTTTGAATCTTCCAATCAAGATTTTTGGTTTGAGCAGTGAGAACGGTATTTAAGAAAAATTAAAAGGAACACATGTAACAACAACAAAAAATACTGTCAGGGCAACTAAAAATCCTGAGGCTCCGTGGAAGGAATAAGAAAAGGAAAAAAGAAAAGAGAATTGGGTCACTAGCAAATATAGACATTCCCAAATGATGCCCATGCTCTAGCCTACTGAGGGTACCAGAGCCACTAGTAGCTACAGCTACATTAGAGGTAGAGGCACAGGATATGGACCCGTTAAGAAGCTTCCTGCTATTTGGGATTTCATTCCCCTTCCTTCACACCTTGTACAGACCCACAGCTGCCAAAGACTCCTTCTCCCAAGATCCTCTAACCCTGCCCTCATTTCTCCTATTCCCTGGTCCAAAGCTGATCCAGGTCAGAGATTCGAGGCAAGGGGGGGGGGGGGGGGGAGGGGGCGGTGAGGGAGACAGGTGAGGGAGACAGAGGACTAGAGGAAGAAATAGAACAGAAAATAAATCCTGTCTTTGCTCATTCTATGTCTGTGGCCCCTCTAATCAGCGAATTTTTCAAAGTGGTTCCATATAATTTCTCCTTTATAATTCCTGTCCTCCTTCTAGCCTCAGATCCATTGATTCATTGCATTCATTTGTTCATTTCTTCTTATCCATTCATTCAAAACCCCCACCATCTGGCAGTGCTTGCTGGACGATAGGGGAGACAACAATGAACAAAAAACAGATATAGTCCCTGGCCTTGAAGAGCTCTCCTCATTGAAGGGAAAAGAAACATTAAGCACATAATTACCCCAAAACAAATGTAAAATTGCACCTGTGGCAAATACTACAAAGAAAAAGTATGTGATTCTGAGAGCCTCCAAAAGGGGAATTTGCCTTAGTCAGGGACTCAGTGAAGGCTTCCCTTAGGAAGGGATTGCTAAACTGGACCCTGAGAGAACAGAAAGGATTATCAAGTAAAGAATAGCATGTGCAAAGGCCCCAATGCAGGTAAGAACATGGCAAAGATGAGAATAGTAAACTGGGAGTGTGAAGGTGCAGTATACTACAAAAAGAGGCTGATGGGTAGATGGGCCACATAGGTCATTATAGTTTTATCTTTAACCTAAGAACAATGCAGGATCACTGAAGGTGTTTAAGGGTAAAGTAATTAATGATTAGCATTTTGAAAAGATTAGCATAGCTACAGTATGGAGAATAGATTGGAAGAGGCTAGACTATTTAAGAAGTGAGAGATGATAAAACTTATAGTTGGGGTGGAAATGAAATGAGGAGACACTCTGGAGAGCTGTTTGAGAAATCAAGTGTACAGAACTTGGGTAGTGAGTTGGATATACAGAGCATTGAAGAAAGGAGTGGACAAGAGGGATTCTCTGGCTTCTGCCTTGCATAACAGAAAATAGGGAACTCAAGAGTCACATCCAGCAGAGTGGGAGAAGATTATGAGTTTTGGTCTTGTAGAGTGTGAGGTGCCTTTGTAGTGTTCCAAAGAAAATATTAAGTGGACAATTGGATACATAAGGCCAGAGCTCAATGGACAGAAGAACGTGGGTGACTTCAGCATATTGGTTATGTGGTCACTTAAACTGACATCATGAATGAGACTACCTAGATACGGAAAGAGATAGCGTATGATAAAAATGCTCAATATAGTTTCCCACAAAATCTGGTTCTTCCTGTCATGTACAGATGACCCTTCCTTCCTCAGTGTAGCAAATGTTTTACTATTTTCATCAATGTGTCTATGCTTTTTTTGTAAAGGGTCTGCAAATAAATGTAGATCACAGTGGGTTACAGACAATTGTTTTTCTAGCCATGATTTTACAGTCGGCTGTGCTCCAGGGAGGAAACAAATACTGCTTAAAAGGAATAAATGTAGATTATAGAAAAGCAAGCAAGTGAACTGATTCCTGAAGGTCTGCCACAGGGACACCTATCTGCTCCTGTTCCCCAAAGGAAACTGTATGCTCAGAAAACATGGTGATGCACTTGGAGAGGTTTTATAGCACTGTCACTGCACATATGATCTTTGGGCTTTTTCTCAAATAGGTTCTTTCCATAGGCTGACTCAGACAACGGTCCACTGGGTATAGCTCTGTTTTTTTATGAGATGTGTTCTCCAGTCTCAAAAGCAACTTTTAGAAAACACCTTGTTTACACATCAGGGATTTCTATGGTCAGAAGTGCATGGGACACCTGGGTGGCTCAGTTAAATGTCGTCAACTCTTTTATTTTTAATTTTTTTTAATGTTTTATTTATTTTTGAAAGCGAGAGAGACACAGAGTGTGATGGGGGTAGGAACAGAGACAGAGGGAAACACAGAATCCGAAGCAGGCTCCAGGCTCCCGAGCTGTCAGCACAGAGCCCGACACGGGGCTCAAACCCACAAACTGTGAGATCATGACCCGAGCCGAAGTCTAACACTTAATTGACGAGCCACCCAGGTGCCCCAAATGTCATCAATTCTTGATTTTAGCTCAGGTCATGATCTCACCAGTTTGTGAGATTGAGCCCCACATGGGGCTCTGTGCTGAGAGTGTGGAGCCTCCTTGGGATTCTCTCTCTCTTTGCCCCTCCTTCCCTGCTCATGCTTTCTCTCTCAAAATAAATAAACATGAAAAAAAATTTTAATGTTTGTTACTTATAGAATGAGAGATTCATGCAGGATCAGGGAACCTGCAAAAATGTGGAATCACAAAGCCATTAGGGAGCAATCGGTAAGGTAAGATGTTCCAAAGAAGTGAAACTGAGGAAGTCCAAGATTGGCAATGTTTGGCTTAGTGATAAGGTCAGCAGTGTCTATTCAGAAGCACTAGGCTGCAGGAATGCCCAGTGATTGAAGAAGCACAGCCAGTGGCCTAAACCAAATGTAGTCCGAGGATCAGCAGCATCAGCATTGGAAACGCAGAATCTCAGCTTCTTCCCCAGACCAACATATCAGAATCTGCATTTAATAAATGGGATCCCTAGATGATTCTTTTTTTATGTTTATTTATTTTGAGAGAGAGAGTGTGTGTCTGTGTGCACATGTGTGAGTGGGGTGGGGGAGCAGAGAGAGAGGGAGGGAGAGAGAGAGAGAGAGAGAGAGAGAGAGAATCCCAAGCAGGCTCCACGTTACTGTGGGGCCTGACGGGGGGCTCAATCCCTTGACCACAAGATCATGACCTGAGCAGATATCAAGAGTCAAAGACACTTAACCAATTGAGACAACCAGGTGCTCTGAGATCCTTAGGTGATTTTTAAGCACATAAAAGTTTGAGAAACACTACTTTCTACTACTCTATCAGGAAGTATAGTGACGTTAGGTAAGAGATAAGATAAAAGCCATAGGAGAGGGAGAGATTGGAAATGGAAATGCAAAACAAAGAAGACTGCAAGAAGAGGAGGCCCATGGAAAAACAAAAAGATCAAGAGGACTGATTAATTTGAAAAAAAAGAGGTGGGGGCTTTTCCTTTATCGACAAAAATAGGAAAGAGGATGAGGAAGTGTGAGACCAAAGGCAGAAAACTGAGAAAACTCCATAGGCAATGACCCAGTTCTCTCCAATAAAATTGATCGGAAAGTCAAACACTGAGGAGGACAAAGAGGTTTTAGGCCAAACAATACTCCATAAATTCACAGGGCTCTAGTTTAAATGACATTTACTTTTGGGTCGCCTGGGTGGTTCAGTTGGTTAAGCGTCCGACTTCGGCTCAGGTCATGATCTCATAGTTTGTGAGTTCAAGCCCCGCGTCGGGCTCTGAGCTGACATCTCAGAGCCTGGAGCCTGTTTCGGATTCTGTGTCTCCCTCTCTCTCTGACCCCCCCCCCCCATTCATGCTCTGTCTCTCTCTGTCTCAAAAATAAACGTTAAAAAAAATTTTTTTTAATGACATTTACTTTTGGTGGGGTGCCTGAGTGGCTTAGTCGGTTAAGCGTCCAACTTCAGCTCAGGTCATGATCTCAGGGTTCGTGAGTTCGAGCCCCCTGTCAGGCTCTGGGTTGACAGCTCAGAGCCTGGAGCCCGCTTCAGATTCTGTGTCTCCCTCTGTCTGCCCCTCTGCTGCTTGCACTCTGACTCTCGCATTGTCTCAAAAATAAATAAACATTAAAAAAAATTTTTTTAATGACATTTACTTTTGGTTAACATTTCTTTGCATTTCTTCCTGTAATTCCTTTAAATAAGTATGCTTAAATGGATTAAAATTTTAAATACTCACTGGCCATTTACAATAAAACTTCCATTTCTGTAAGTAGCTTGATAAGCCATGAACTTCACTAGGGCCAATGTTATAAACTTTGATGATATATTAAGTCAAATAAATATCATGGTTGCAAAAATGGATAAAAACTTGAAAGAACAATAACATAAAAAATCTTTACCTATAGTTTTTATGTCTGCAAAGTTTGTTAAATCAATAAAATGATCTGAAAAGTTCATCTCACAATCAGATATATTAGTGATTTACTTCATTGGTTTTCTGAGGACCATTTATCATGAGGTAAAGCATCTTCAGAATGAATGGTGGAAATAAAAAATTTGATGTGCTTGCCTCTTAGATAAACTAAATATCTGATTTATAAGACACAAACGAACAAACCACTATGGCCTGTCATGTTTTTCCAGTTTCTAATTTATTCAACCTCTGCTCAATATTGATCCTGACAAGCAGAGTAACCCAAAGATAAATTTATTCACTCTACAGTTTAGTCAGAAACAAGCCAAAAATTATAGATTTTCCCAGGCAGATGATGACAAGCAGTCAGGGGGATGACAAATGGCTGTCTTTAGATTTAGTTAGGACAGTTGGACCAGACATTTCCAATAAAGATTGCATGCTGGTCAAATACAGGTTCATCAGTGGCCATCATTAATTGTAGAGCAAGCACTGCCAGTTCCTGCAAGCGCCTATACAGAAGCTTGGGCACCAGCCCTGCATTAGAAATAGAATCAGCTCCTCAGTATTTTGCAGCACACCTCTAAGTGATAGCATGACATGATCATTTATCAAACAGAGACTGTCCAGAAGAATGTCTGCTCCCTTTAGTAACATTGAAGGGCCGGAAAGTGAAAGCATTTTATTAAAGACAGGAAGGCAATGAACTACCAGAGCGTATCCAAAGGGTAATCATATTTCAGCATAGGATTAGTTTAGTCTTAAATAAACATACACTGGAGGGAGTATGTTGAGGGTCATTTATCAAGTGAGGAACAATTAACTAAACTCTACAGGACTCGCTTTATCTATTAAATTTAAAGTTCTCTTATTATTAACTTTTGGGACGATGGGCATCATATTCAACACTACAAAAATACATTACACAATTCCTTCCTTAGAAGTTTTTAGGCTAAGAGAAATACAGTGAAACTATCACATAAAATAATCGTGGCTGTATCAAAGGCTGTTGAACAAATACTGTGGACAGGGCATAATCCAGGGCCCAAGACTGAAGGATGAAGTTACAACTTCTGAAGAGAATTTTATTATAAGAAGTCAACTACTCATCGGTGAGTCAGGAGCTTATTCTTCCTTACAACAGTTTTTGCTCTTTATTGACCAAAATTAAGAGAAAGGTTATAAGCCGAGGGGTGGTAGGGCAGACAAAAAAAAAA
The DNA here is from genome assembly GCF_014898765.1 of Herpailurus yagouaroundi. Taxonomy (NCBI): domain Eukaryota; kingdom Metazoa; phylum Chordata; class Mammalia; order Carnivora; family Felidae; genus Herpailurus; species Herpailurus yagouaroundi. The sequence goes on from NW_024412406.1 coordinate 17,242,947, forward strand.
CCAACATATTTATTACTTCCCTTCTTTGTTCCAGACACTTTATATGCCACAACAAATAACCCTAACTATTTGCACTTTATAAACGAGGACACAGATTTGACTAAGGTTATACAGTAAGCCACAGTGCCAGAAAGGTTGGGGTTGTCTGTATTTTTTTAAATTCCTATATATTTTTCACAAATTATATATTTAGATACCTCAGAGTCTGGTACAGAACTTAGCCCATGATTCAGTAAGTATTCTGTTGAATAATGAAGTAGGTAGAATTGGAAATATTTTTACCATTTTATGTAGAAAACCATTGGTCTCAGGAAGACTAAGAGACCCACCAATCACTCTGCGCTGGATCCTAGACCCCAACTGTCCTTGTAATTATTCCCCTATAATATCATTTCTTCATGTAGACAGAGGCACATATCTGGATGTTCCAAATTTGTTACCTTCATGATATCACAAGAGTTTTGTGAGGATTTTTTTTTCATGTAAGCTCTATGCCCAAAACAGGGCTTGAACTCACTACCCCAAGATCAAGAGTCACGTACTCTACCAACTGACCAGCCAGGTGCCCCCTGAGAGGATTTTTAATATGTGGAAAGGAATTGTTCTTACAAGCTCATAGTAAAAAAAAACAATTTTCTAAAATCTAAAGAATAAAATACAGCCTTATCAAAAGAAATTTTTCCAGGGCACTTGGGTAGCTCAGTCATTTAAGCATCTGACTTCAGGGGCGCCTGGTGGCTCAGTCGGTTAAGCGGCCGACTTCGGCTCAGGTCATGATCTCACGGTCCGTGAGTTCGAGCCCCGCGTCGGGCTCTGTGCTGACAGCTCAGAGCCTGGAGCCTGTTTCATATTCTGTGTCTCCCTCTCTCTGACCCTCCCCCGTTCATGCTCTGTCTCTCTCTGTCTCAAAAATAAATGTTAAAAAATTAAAAAAAAAAAAAAAGCATCTGACTTCAGCGCAGGGCATGATCTTCAGTTCACGAGTTCGAACCCCACGTCGGGCTCTGTGCTGACAGCTCAGAGCCCAGAGCTTGCTTCCGATTCTGTGTCTCCCTCTCTTTCTGTCCTTCCCCCGCTCGCTCTCTGTCTCTCTCTCTCTCTCTCAAAAAATAAATAAAAAACAAAAAAAAATTTTAATATAAAAAAATAAAAAGTTAACTAATATGAAAGAAATACTGATGATATACTTGTGTCTTGCTTTTCTTTTCTAATTATAGGATTTGGAATTTTTACTGAACAAGTTGATGAAGCTGTGGAAAATGGATCTAAATGGAAATCCTGTTTGTCTCAAACCCAAATACAGAGACAGACTGATACTGGTGTCTAAATCACTGGGTACACATTTATATATATTAATATAATTTTCTTAGAGAAACAGACCTGGTTAACTTTTTAGTTATTTTAACAGAAAACCTTGAGAAATACAAATATGATATCTAAATCTATAAAAATAGTCAACTTTAAATTCAATAAATAAAAGCAAAAGTTAAAATTGAGAAATAAAACATGAAAAATATCTTCTGTTCAGAAATAATTAAGGCACCACATGCCCTTTCTTTAAAAAGAAAATGTAGCTGTTACCAACAAAAATGGTTAATCATAAATGCGTAGAACTTGCTGACCTTTTGCCAAATTCTCATTGCCACAAATCCTCTGAAGATCCCAAGAGATTCTTTAGCACTTGGAACTGTAGACAAAATTAATCAAAATATTCATTGCTTGAAAATTGTCCTAAGAACGTACAAGTGTTCCCTTCATTTGAAAGGAGAGCAAGCTAGGGAGTCCCTTTAGGAGATCCTTAGAAATAATAACATCCTGATTGTGCACTATGTTGGGGGTAATGGACCATAGCTTCTCAATAGGAACCACGTTATACAACATCAGAGAGATAAGGACTGCCTTCTCACAAAGGATATTTGTGAGGTTTCCTATATCTGAACTTCTATGATATGCTATACTTGAGTATAAAAAGTAGTGTATGGGAAAACCACTTCAAAGCACATAGCTGTAGTAAACCTTGATTAATCATGATGCTAGTGCAGCAATTCTCTTGGGGGTAGGGAGGAGCTGACAGAGGGTGTATCAGAAAAATCCAAGATTTTTCAAAATACATATCCAAGGGTCACACCCTGTCCACCACCCTTGACCCCACCAGTCAAGGGAAGGAAACAGAATACACTGGGAGAACAGTCATGTGTATTTTTTATAAGTCATGCAAATGAATCTGCAGTGCACCTTCCCCCAACTCTCCCATCTCCTTCCCTCCCTGCCTACCACATACAATTGTATTACTCCACTTACCTTAGGAAGCAGAGTAAATACAACTAATGTTAGATGATTAAGAACCTTCCAATATTAATGGAACCATTTCTGGAAACTCTTCTCATGATATAGTACTATAGGTGATGCAGTAAAAGATGTGGAGATAAGGTACTGATTTACAAATAAAGAGGACTTAGTCAAAAAAAATTTTTAATAAATACTTTCTAAAACATATTTTGTGATTATAAAATCCATACACATTTTGTATACAAATATACATTTCTTATAGAAATGCAGATAATATAGAAAAGAAAATGAGTATCATTCATAATCCCACCATAAATATGCTGTTAACACTTCGCTATACGTCTTTTCAGTCTCTTCTCTGATTCTAACTTGTCTTATTTTCATGTCCTTTCTTCCTAAATACAAAACCAAAATACGGAAAGTGAACTGAGGACCTGGTTTGATGTGTCCCAGTAAGGACTGTGGGGAGGCATTTCATGCTTTGTAAGTAACCCAGTCCTCACTAAACAGAATGACAAGCAACGTACTTAGCATGAGTGGAAACAAATTTTATGTTAAGAACAACTCATTAAAACAAATCTCATAGGTCTCTGATCTTATGTCCATTACCTGGCTTCCCCTCCTGAACCACCTCTACATGATCATTGCTAAAAGATGAAATAAGGCTTACTGAGGCATAGTCTCCTAGTCACTACTCAGCTCTGTCTGGAACACTAACATGAGGAAAAAGGGATCATGGTAAAGGACTTGGATTTTTCATTCTTTATCTTTATAATAGATGTTTTAAAAATATGTATTGATTTACATATATCACATCCAAAAATACACTAACAAATTATACAATTAAACAAATCTTAAAAAGATATCAATAAATCCAAGTGGTTGGGAAAACTAAGCATAAAATAATAACTGTTAATGTAAAGTGCTAAATACTAAGATGCTTGATAATAGAACTTTTAACCAATTTTTTACATTATAATTTGGAGAGTATTAATTTCAGTTAAAATAAGTACATAAGGCAATTGTAAACAATTGTACTTCTAAGGTTTGTGGTTCTTTATATTTCCAGTTTCATCACTTTATTTTGTACATAGGGTCTAACAATATTATGAGTCATATTTAAGTGGCAATGTTAATACTTTCAGTAGTGTAATCAATATTTTATCAGGTTACTGTCATTTTCTCTATAAGAATATGATTTCAAAATTTTTTTATTTAAAAAAATTTTCTTTTAACATTTATTTATTTTTTGAGAGACAGCATGATCTGGGGAGGGGGACAGAAAGAGAGGGAGTCATGGATTCTGAAGCAGGCTTCAGGCTCTGAGCTGTCAGCACAGAGCCTGATGAGGGGCTCGAACTCATGAACCATGAGATCATGACCTGAGCTGAAGTCAGATGCTTAACAAACTGAGCCACCCAGGTGCCCCTGATTTAAAATTTTTTACTACATTCTTTTCTCATTCTGGAATCCAGTGGAAGACATTACATGGATGATAAGAGAAAATATATATTTAATTTAAAAAACTACCATATAGAGGGCGCCTGGGTGGCTCAGTCAGTTGAGCTTCTGACTCGATTTCGACTCAGGTCATGATCTCACAGTTCATGGGAGGGAGCCCTGCATCTGACTCTGCGCTGACAGTGTGGAGCCTGCTTAGGATTCTCTCTCTCTCCCTCTCTCTCTCTCTGCCCCTCCCTATTCACTCTCTCTCTCAAAATAAATAAACAAACACAATAAAGGCCCCAAAACTACTATATAGAAAAGATAGTCTTTTTATCAAGTGAAGGCCACCTGTATTCATGTGATTACATGTAACACAAAATATCCTATAAGGGAATAGTTTAATATTTTATAATATATGTATTATGTATACATATATAATGGAATACTGTCAGCCATTAAAAATTGTGTTTAAAGAAAGACTTGGTAAAATGATCACAATACAATATTGAAAATTAGAATGTAATACTGCATAGAGTTCCAATTTTATATAATATACACACACATATACACATACATGGATACATAAACAGAAAACAAAAAATGTTAAAAATATACTGTTAGTGGTCTTTAGTGATTATTTCTGGTTGTAGATATAGGCAATATTAATTTTTTTCTTTTTCCACTTTTGTATTTTCCAAATATCTTACAGCTTACAAAAAATTTTTTGTGTAACTTAAGATGCTCAATTTTCATAACTTTTTTAGAGGAACAAGATATAAATGTAGTTGAAATCTTCACAGAACCAAGAAGCTAGATTTGTGGGTTGTTCCTATTATATTTATATCCTATATAATAAGCATTATTAATATATGTGCTTTTAAAATACCAGGCTAAATGTATAAAACTTCTTATTCACTTTAACATAAAATATATCTTGCTTTTCCCTAAGAATAATAACCATAATATGGAAATGAATAGATAGCATCTAATTTTTGTTGAATATGACAACATTTTTGTTTTCAAAAACAACAATATAGTTTATATAAGACCCCAGAAGAGAAACTATACATCAAATTGTTTACAGTGATTATCTTTGTCAGTGATGGGAAGGAGAGGTATGAGTAGTAATCACAGTCTTTTTATGTTTTTTTCCACTGTGTTTAAGTTGTTTATAATCAGCACATATTTTTTTTGAAATCAGAAAAAAATAATTAAAAATAAATAAAAGCTCAACAAGAACAAAGATGTGAAAATAAGGTATTTTTAAAAGAAATTACTTCAACTTATGGTATAATTTAAGTTCAGATATAATTTAAATATATTACCTATATATTTAAATACTGTATTTTTTAACATATGTATTTTTCTCTAGAATTTCTTGATGGAAAAGAAATTAAAAATATGGAAAGACAATTCCTAATAAATTGGAAAGCATCCAAAGATGCCAAGAAAATCAGCAAGAAAAAGAACAGTAAAAACGAGGATGCAAGTAACTCATACATAAGTAAGCAGACTGTCATTCATTCGTTGATCACTTCTACTAGCAAAGGGAATGTTCTACTCAACAAAAAAAACCCCAAGAAATAAGAAACTTTTGTTTAGATTCTTTGCTTAAGATTTGGGTTTTTTTTAAAACTTATTTACAATTCCTAAGAAATTCTACCTGCAATGTTTACATATGAAAATGGTGGCTACTATCAACAAAAGCAGTTCACATTGAGTCTGACTGTGTCAGTATGAAAACAGAGCCATGAGGGTGGAGGAAAATGTATAATTTTATATCTGGCAAAAGTACATGATTTAATTATGTAAATGGTGAAACAACAATCAGCTACGTAAATTGTGAAACCTAAGTCCCTAGTACATTTGTTTAGCAGCAGTGCAAAAATCACATTTTCCATCAGGATAAAAAATAAAAATGTATGACAACCATATCTGTGGTCTATACTCTGTAGCCTGTCCCCTTTCTTATGTACATGCCCCACCACTTGAATTTGATTTGAATTTGATTATAATATGCTTACTGTTATGTACATTACATTTTCTTTTTTTTTAATGTTTTATTCTATTTTCGATAGAGAGAGTGCGCGCACATGTGCGCAAGCAGGGGAGGGCAGAGAAAGTGGGAGAGACAGAATCCAAAGCAGGCTCCAGGCTCTGAGCCATCAGCACAGAGCCCAATGTGGGGCTTGAACTCATGAACCGTGAGATCATGATGTGAGGCCAAGTCAGACACTTAACCACTGAGCCACCTGGGCACCCCAAGTTTACATATATTACAAAGGACAGGTCAACCTCCCTTGCCTAACTAATGCAACTAAATGTAGCCAAGTGTAACATGTAACAATTATCTTTTTTTTTTAATGTTTATTTATTTTTGAGACAGAGACACAGCATGAACGGGGGGAGGGTCAGAGAGAGGGAGACACAGAATCCGAAGCAGGCTCCAGGCTTCGAGCTGTCAGCATAGAGCCCGACGCGCGGCTCGAACTCACGGACTGTGAGATCATGACCTGAGCTGAAATTGGATGCTTAACCAACTGAGCAACCCAGGTGCCCCACAATTATCTTTATCATATTTGGGAGCATCCTAGAATTCATTCTTCACAGATTCTATAGTCCACAACATTGGAATAAGCCTCTACCTCTGTTCCATGATAGTGTTTGAATGCCAACAGTCCTCATTTCACAGCTAATGGGATGGGATCATAGGAAGGGGTTAGGCCAGGGGAATACGGAAAGGGAAACTAGAATACTGTAGTGAGGCTTTACGCATGGATACCACATCCTAGGAGCTCTGACAATCTAGAGCAAGGAGGTTGAGGTGAGTAGAAGCAGAGATGGAAAGGCATGGAGCTCTGATGATTTTGCCGTATCATGTCCACTGAATATGAACTATGGAAAATCATTTTGAAGAATGGGACTTTCTGAACTGACAGTATACTCATAAGTGATGATACTGTGCTGGCAATGTGAATTTTTCAAGGTCTGAAACCTATAAAATGGACAGGAAACATTTCTTCTCCTCCATCTATCCCTGGCTGGTTTTGAAGGGCAGAACCAGATCCAGGATAAAAATTCCAGTATTTTACGTGTTTTCAGTTTTATACCAAAGATGCCAAAGTACTTTCTTAATATTGAAATACAAAATTCAATACCAGTCCTCACCCGCAAATTGAACCTATTCTAAAAATAATGCAGTTTTCTCCATTTTAATAGATTTTAAAAAAATTCTTCCTACTTCAGAAATAATTAGGTTAATCTGTTTTTAACTTCTCCAGTGAAATTCAACAAAATAACGATTATAATGTGCCCTAAAATTTATACTTTAAAAAAATTACACTGTCGGGCACCTGGGTAGCTCAGTCGGTTAAGCATCAGACTTCAGCTCAGGTCATTATCTCACGGTTGGTGGGTTCGAGCCACACATCGGGCTCTGTGCTGACAGCTCGGAGCCTGGAGCCTGCTTCAAATTCTGTGTCTCCCTTTCTCTCTGCCCCTCCCTCACTCGCTCTCTCTCTCTCTCTCTCTCTCTCTCAAAAATAAACATTAAAAAAATTTTTAATTACACTCTCATCTGATTTTCTCAATAAAATCCTCATTAATTTCTTCATAATCTAGTGTGACCACTAACTTAAAAAAGCAATCGTTAAAGCCATATAGATACAGTAACAACAAACTATCTGAAAAGTAAATTAAGAAAACAATCTTATTTACAATAGCACAAAAAAGAATAAAGCACCTACAAGTAAATTTAACTAGGAAGGTAAGAAAAAAAAAGATGAAAGAACTGTATACTGAAAACTACAAAACACTAATGAAAGAAATTAACACAAAAATGAATGGAAAGACATCCTGTGTTCATGAAATGGAAAATTTAATATTATTAAAATGTTTATAATACCCAAAGCAGTTGACAGATTCAGTATAACCCCTATCAATATCTTAATGGCATTTTCACAGAACTGAAAAGAACAATTCTAAAATATATATGGAACGATACAGGACTACAAATAGCCAAATCAACCTTGAGAAAAAAGAACAAAGCTGGAGGCATCACACTTCCTGATTTCAAAATGTATTACAAGATACAGTAATCAAAACTGGCATAAAACAGCCATACAGATATAGGGAGTGGAATATAAAACTCAAAAATAAATCCATCTATAAATGGTCAACTGATTTTCAACAAGGGTGCCAAGAATACACAGTAGGCAAAGGATACTGAATTGTTAAGAAAACTGGATATCCACACACAAAAGAACACTTATACTATACACAAAAATCTACTCAAAATGGATTAAAGACTTAAACATAAGACCTGAAACTATAAAACTCTAGAAGAAAAAATAGGAGAAATGCTTCATGACATTGGTCTTGGCAATGATTTCATGGATATGACACCAAAAAACACAAGCAACAAAAACAAAAACAAACAAGTGATAGGAAGTACATTGAATGAAAAAGCTCATGCTTGGCAAAGGAAATAATGGAGTGAAAAGAAAACCTACAGAACGGTAGAAAATACTTGCAAACTATACATTTGATATGGGGTTAAGTTCCAAAATATATAGAACTGCTACAACTCAACAGCAAAAAAAACTAACAACCACATTTAAAAATAGGCTAGGGACTCAAACAAGCATATCCCCAAATGGCCTAAAGGTATATTTAAAAAAAATTTTTTTTAACGTTTATTTATTTTTGAAGGACAGAGAGACAGAGCATGAGCAGAGGATGGACAGAGAGAGAGGAAGACACAGAATCTGAAGCAGGCTCCAGGCTCTGAGTTGTTAGCACAGAGCCCAACGTGGGGCTCGAACTCACAAACCGCTAGATCATGACCTAAGTCGAAGTCGGATGCTTAACCAACTGAGCCACCCAGGCGCCCCTAAAGGTATATTTTTAAAATGCTGAATGTCATTAATCAACATGGAAAGGCAAATCAAAACCACAATGAGGTATCACCACACACCTGTCAGATGGCTATTATCAAAAAAACAAAAGACAGCAAGAGTTGGTGAGGATGTAGAGAAATTTGAACCCTTGCACACTGTTCGTGGGGATGCAAAATGCTGTAGCCACTATGAAAGATAGTATGGTAGAACTATCATATGATCTAGCAATTCCAGTTTTAAAAGCAGAACTATCATATGATCTAGCAATTCCAGTTTTCTGTATTCATCCAAAAGAACTGAAATTAACATCGTGAAGAGACATTAGCATTCCTGTGTTTGCTACAGCACCATTCACAAGAGCCAAGATGTAAAAACAACTTAAGTGTCCATTGACAGATGAATGGATAAAGAAAACATGGTATATACATACAATAAAATACTATTCAGCATTAAAATTTTTTTTTTCAACGTTTATTTTTGGGACAGAGAGAGACAGAGCATGAACGGGGGAGGGGCAGAGAGAGAGGGAGACACAGAATCAGAAACAGGCTCCAGGCTCTGAGCCATCAGCCCAGCGCCCAACGCGGGGCTCGAACTCACGGACCGCGAGATCGTGACCTGGCTGAAGTCGGACGCTTAACTGACTGCGCCACCCAGGCGCCCCTATTCAGCATTTAAAAAGAAGGAAATTCTACAACATGTGTCAACATGAATGAACCTTGAGGACATTATGTTAAATAAAATAAGTCAGTCACAGGAAGACAAAATACTGCATGATCCCACCTATATGAGGTATCTAAAACAGTCAAATACATAGAATCAAAGAGTAGAAAGGTGGTTGCTAGAGGCTGGGGTAAGGAGGAAATGGGGAGCTACTAATCAAGGGGCCTTAAGCAAGATGAATAAGCTCTGGAGATTTACATTATCTATCGCACCTATGATCAAAAACAATGTATTGTATACTTAAGAATTCATTAACGAGGTAGATCTCATGTTAACTGTTTTTACCACAAACATTAAAAAAAAAAAAAAAAGCTCTGCACAGCAAAGGAAACAACAAAAGTAAAAGACAACCTACTGAATGGAAGAAGATATTTGCAAATGATATACCCAATAAACGTTTGGCATCCAAAATATATAAAGAACTTACACAAGTCAACACCAAAAAACCAAATGATCCAATTAAAAAACGGGTAGAAGATATGAACAGACATTTCTCCAAAGAAGACATACAGATGACCAATAGACACATGAAAAGATGCTCAACATTACTCATCACCAGGGAAATGCAAATCAAAACAATGAGGTATCACCTCACACCTGTCAGAATGGCTAAAATAAAAAACACAAGAAACAACAAGTGTTGGCAAAGATGTCAACAAAAAGGAACTCTCGTGCACGTTGGTGGGAAAACAAACTGGTGCAGCTAACATGGAATACTGTATGGATGTTTCTCAAAAAGTTAAAAAAAGAACCACCCTACAATCCAGTAAACATATACAAAATAGAAAAACACTCATTCAATGGGGTAAAAGCATCCTTATGTTTATTGTAGCATTATTTACAATAGCCAAATTATGGAAGCAGCCAAAGTGTCCATTGATAGATGAATAAAGATGTGGTGTATATATACAATGGAATATTATTCAGCCATAAGAAAGAATGAAATCTTGCCATTTGCAACAACATGAATGAAGCTAGAGAGTATAATACTAAGCAAAATAAGTCAGTCAGAGAAAGACAAATACCATATGATTTCACTCATGGAATTTAAGAAACAAAACAAAGGAGCAAACGGAAAAGAAAAGAGAGAGAAACCAAAAAACAGACTCTTAACTACAGAGAATAAACTGATGGTTACCAGAGGGGAGATGGGTGGGGAGATGGGTGAAATAGATGAAGGGAATCAGAGTTCACTTACCATGATAAGCACTGAGTAATGTATAGAATTGTTGAATTGTACACCTGAAATTAATATAACACTGTATGCTATCTGGAATTAAAATTAAAAAATAAAATTTAAATTAAAAAAATTTTAACTCCTCTAACTATAAATTTTTTAAAAAGCCAAATAGGATGTTACATAGTACAAAAGTTATCATTTCATACCTTATTGTAGTTGCTATTTTAATAATCATTAACAATTTAAAATAGAAAGCACATCAGTCTAGGAAATAAAGAAAAGGGGGTAAGGGAAGAAAAGAGAAGTAATTCTTACTGTACTAAACATTTCAGATATTTATAAACATCACTTCATTTAATCACTATAACCTATGGAGAAAATAATTATTACATCCATTTTGTACACAAGAAAGCTGAGTTTTAGAAAGATGAAATAACTTGTCTAAGGTCACAAAGATAGCAAGGGGTACAGAGATTAATCAAAGTTACCTAACTTCATCAAACAGCTTGGCTTCTAGTGACCGCTCTAGCAATGACTGGCTCAACTGTGCTTGGATACAAGGACAATGATGTCTGCTCTACATAGAAATTCACTTCAGGGGCACCTGAGTGGCTCAGTTGATTGGGCATCCGACTTCAGTTCAGGTCATGGTCTCACGGCTTGTGAGTTAGAACCCCACGTTGGGTTCTGTGACGACAGCTCAGAGCCTGGAGCCTGCTTCAGATTCTGTGTCTCTCTCTTGTTCTGCCCTTCCCCCACTAATGCTTTGTCTGTCTGTCTGTCTCTCTATCTCTCTCTCTCTCTCAAGAATGAGTAAACATCAAAAAAATTAAAAAAAAAAAAGAAATTCACTTCAAATTGGTGGGGATTTAAGAAAATCTCCAGATATGTAATTATGTGACAATGTAAACAAATAATTTTTATAAATAAAAAGGACCTACAGAGAAAAATGGGATAATATAAAAAAATTTAAGTAGATTATATGATTTACTATATTGAAAAACAAACTCTAAGTTCAGTTAAAATAAAATTGAAATTGAAAAAAAATTAAAAGCTGACTAGCTGTGACAGAAAATTATCTGAGTTTTCCTCAGGATCACTTAGTTATTCTCCCTTGGCTACTTGTAGATATCTTTCTCTCTCACCTCCTACACATTTGCCATCCCTATCTAAACAAATGCTACAGTTCTGAGCCTTTCAGGTTTAAAATCAGTGACGTCTGTGAAAACATGTTTGTAGCACGCAATAACTCTATCCTTAGGTATGTGGCCAACAACTTAACACTATGGTCTTTATACAAAGGCTCTGTTAGTATGGCTCAAAAAAGAAAAATGGAAAGCATGAATTAAAGTTTAGAATATATATTACGTATTTTTAAAATCCACAATATTCCTTCAGGTCTTTAGAAGAGCTGAAATGAACACTTTAAAGACAATGCTGTACAAATACATTGTCAGTGAACAGGAATTCTTAGGAAGATAGTAATTTTTGTACTTCCTGATCTTTTATGTATTTTTGATAGCCTTATAAATTTGGAGCTTTATCTCAAAGATTATGATAAGATTAACAGGGATTATGACTTCAGACTTCAAGTATCTTATGATAAAAAAAATCTTGTCCTAAATATAGCCACTTAACTATATAACCCAAATTTGGAAACAAAATCAAACACTTTAATAAAATCCAAAACATATGCATATCTTTCAGTATATATCCTTTGTAGTGCTTCTCTGAAAACATTCATTTATTCATTTAATAAATATCTGAGCACAGGACTATGCTAGGCACTGTAATTAAAGGTGAATAAAACAGTCCCCATTCAAAGGGAAATAACCGCTGGAAAGGGAGGAAGATCTGTAAACAGGAAAATGATGTGGAATGGTAAGTACCAAAATAAAGGTATGAACATACTACAAAAACTATATATAAACTATACATAACTAATATACTCTCTAAAGGCCTAACACTCTGAAAAACTAAACCCAGAAGAGCAGAATGCAAGGAAAGTTAATACTTATGTTAACGTTGGTGTACACATTTTGTCAATGAGGGCTGACCATAAATTTTCCTGGGTAGGTTTTTATGTATGAAAGTCTGTGATACTTTATCTGGGATATAAGTTTTTAATTGGTCTTACTGTGGATCTATTTAACTTTAATTCCATTTCATAAATTATAATTTTGGATATTCTAATGCTGCTATAAGCCTTGTTTACAATTTAGTTATTAGTTTCAAAGCAGAATCCTTTTAATTCTTTGTACACTACAGGTAACTTTGAAACAATCCATCACATAGTTCCTGTTTATTACCCACAGGTGGGTAAGCCAAAGTTAGTCTTTTTCTCTGATATACCAAGAAACCTTGCAAATGGAAATTCATCCTCAGAGAGCTCCCAAGAAGATAAACCTAAAATTGCTGAAGATATGGGGTAGGTTCTTTCAAATATTTATGTGATTTCTTTCTTGGGGGAAGATGGGATACCCTATCAACAACATAGAGGAAGAAAGTCCCTCCAGCTGTCTTCTTGTTCTCTGTTCTCAATTCTCCTTGACCAAGCACACCCACCCCCAAAAATAGTTCAGTTCATCATTGGTCTACTCAAATAATCACACAGTTGTGGTAGAACGACTAGTTCAAGAAGAGCTGGGAGTCACAGACTACATATACTCACTGAGGTAGGGCAAATGACTCAGGACAGTCCCAGAAACAGCAGGTAAAGATGTCTAAATGAGCAGGGATCATATCAAAGGAGCCTGAGGCCCAGTTGATGATGGGTGGTCCACTAGTGAGTAGATGACTATGCCAAGGGCATCTGGTGGCAGGAGACATTAGAAGTTTCATTAGATTCTCAAAGGGGTTTATGATCTAAAAAATTAGTTTAAGAGTCACTATTCTAAACCTTGAGTGTATGTATAATGTAGCTCCATACGAATCAACTTTAAGTTTCCTGATAAGGAGGAAATTGCTTTTTTAGTTTTAAAAAATGATATTGCTTCAATGTAAAGATAAACCATACCAGAAAAGAACTTCATTTATTCATAAAACTAATAGGTACCTGCCATATGCTGGGCAATACTGAATATAAAAACTCAAATGAGATAGTCCTGATCTCAAAAATCTTGCAACAAGCTGGTTGGAGAGTCAAATATGATACAACTACTGTAGACTGTGATAAATGCTATGAACATTATAAACCAGATCCTAATACATCCTATAAATTATTCATTCAACTTTTTCTCATTTATAGTCCATATGATTGCTCTATTGATCTTCCAATCATATCATAGTAGTCATTACAATATAGTGAAGGAGGCAACAGCATATTTCATTGAGAAAGTAATCAGAGCCAGGGTACATACTCTAGATTTCCTTTTTCCAGAACTGCCTGTTGAAGATCAGGTAGGTTTATCATGAGACCCTGTTTGCAGAGTCTAGTCAAGGTATGGTGACTTAGCATTACTTAATGAAGCCCACCTAGAGAAGACCTATGAACAACACTGCTGCACTGTCCTACCCCCATTCCCTGAAGAGTGGCTTAGGCTTGCTGGGATGGAGGCATAAGGGAGAAAGGGTCCTCTGAGTCTGGAAAATGCTTTATTTGGGGGAGAGGAAAAAGGAAATGGAGAGAGTCCTAGTCTTGCCTCATCAACATTCACCAAAAACAAACAAAAAACACAGAAGCTGCGTGAGAGTCTGCTTGACTGCTTATGTCTTTTGTCGTTACCATCAAAACCATAGCCACTCTGTCCATGGCACCCTGGTAGTTTCTTAAAGATCTACACAACTAGTGTCAATTTCATGACAGTGTTCTTCAGTTTCGTTTCTTTGCCAAGAATTTTGAAAGATCTTGCTAACATATCATCAAGGTGGAAAGGAAAACAACAAAAATGGACGCAGACTCAGAAAACAATGTTGGTAAATTCTACACATTGCCACACACACTACGTTAGATCAGCTGTGAACTACCGCACATACCATATATTCTACAGTCCCAAGCAAAGTTCTAATCACCTCACTGACAAAACAGCAAATAAATCATTCTATCTTCATTTTCCTAACTAGGAACACTAAATACAGAGCTAAATGCATCTTTAACTAGTATGTACTGCAAAGATAGGCTGCTCTAAAAGAAGCTGGCAGAATAGAGAGACTCCTGGGAGAAGAAAATAAAGAATGTCCAGCTTCTGTCACTGGCAATTATGTTCAATCCCAAGTCTTCAGTTTTATAATGTGAAAAAATATTACATAAATATTTTGTTTTAAAGTTTTTTTAATTTCTGGGTGCCTGGGTGGTTCAGTCGGTTAAGCGTCTAATTTCAGCTCAGTTCATGATCTCACGGTTCACGAGTTCAAGCCCCACGTCGGGCTCTGTGCTGACAGCTTAGAGCCTGGACCCTACTTTGGATTCTGTGACTCCCTCTCTCTCTGCCCCTTCCCCACTCACGTTCCATCTCTCTCTTAAAAATAAAAACATTAAAAAAATTAAAAGTTTTCTATTTCTTCAGATAACATTTTTACTGAGGGCATACCAAAACATCATTTTGGTATCATAAAAATGTTTAAGTCTTACTAAATGGGACTATTAGTTCTACCTCTCTTTATTAAAAGGTGATCAATATGGAATTTCATTAAGCTCTGATAAAGATTTTTATTGTGTGCCTACTTCTAACATTTTATGAAGTTAGCATAAAACTAAGAGATAATGAGAATAAAGCTAGGTCACTAAAGTGTTAAAAAAACACCTAACCCAAACACAAAGAATTTTTCATATCTAATTCTAGAAAGTTGAGTAAAGCAACTCCTTCCCTTAATTACTTTAAGGGGAGAATGAGCTAGCATCAGCAGACAAGTCACCTACAGTCTACATTTAATGCTCAGAAGTATAAAGGAGCTTAGAGTCTTCTTCCAAAATGGTGAAAGTATGTGTCCCATACTCCTTTAAGGTTCTGCACATTAGGAGCTGTGCCCGTATCTATGTCAACACAGTGAAGCAACATCTGTCCAATGACAGGGGAATGTTTTCCACCTTCTTTATAAATGTGTGCAGTCTGTGCTCATGTATATTTATACAAGCCTGCTTTCCCTACAGGGAGGAAAAAGTCAGACTCATTGACGTTGTTTTTGACCCTCAAACTGAACTTGATACTGTCAATGTACACTTTAATTAAAGATTAGTTCAAAACTATTTTTTATTTAAAGGCTGGCTGTAAACAAATGCCTTGACTATTCAATTAAAAATAATGTATGGTATTAAAAAGATTGTTTCTTTCTGTGTTTGTCACAGTAAATACTTTTGACAGATGTTTCCTCTCTTTTCAATCATGCTAGGAGGTGCTTGAGACTTAGTAATTTTAAAATAGACATTAAATGCATTTACATATTGTAAATAAGATCCACTGAGAATACTGTAGAGCACTGTACACTGAAGGAAGCAAATTGTTACTTGATTATTTATCTTTAAACCCTAAGCTATGTCCATAGAGTCAATCCATCTCTTTTGTTACTGTAAAAATAACTGTGTAGCTGGGTTAGAATGACCTTAGTTTCAGATACCTTCAAGGAATGTGAATCTCTGGGATCCATAATTCACAGGAAATGTTCAATGTATGTTACTTAACTATTTATAAAATACCTACTATCTTTAGTTAGAATATGGAAGTATTAGGTTTCTTTGAGTTAAAAAGTGAACTTTAAAAACAGTAAAAATAACTTGCCTTCACCATTGCTAAGATTATGTTTGAACAGTTGTAACAACAGATCTTCTATGTGCCTCAAGAGTTTTAAAACTTCAGTAATATTTTTAGTTGCAAACTCTGGGATGATCTGACATGAACCCATCTGCAAAACTCTAAATACCTTTAATTGTGCTGTGATAAACCTAACATCAGTCTAATTAATTTTATATGCAAAATAAACTTCTATGTATCAATAATGTAGGTATAAGACTTGCAGTTAGTTGTTAAAGAACCCTTCTTAAATTAGGACATCCCTCTCAAAAAGAGCAATAGTGGTAAGCAACAAGGTTTTTTTGTTTTGTTTTGTTTTTTAGAACAATCTAAGCTAGGTTTTCTGACTTCTAGTTTCAACTCTGTCAATGGCTTACTCTGTGGAAAAGAGTTATGTAAGATTTAATTTTTAAGAATTATGTAATTATCAATTTTATTTTTTAAAGAAGTCTTATATATTTTTAAGTTTATTTTATTTTGAGAAAGAGAGCAAGCCAGTGGGGAGGGGCTGCGAGAGGAAGAGAGAGAATTCCAAGCAGCCTCAGCACTGTCAGCACAGAGTCCAACATGGGGCTTGAACCCCTGAACCGTGAGATCATAACCTGAGCCTAAACCAAGAGTCTGACACTCAAATGACTGAGCCACCCAGGTGCCCCAGTATTTTCAATTTTAAAATGTCTACTTTGATACCTGAATCTTAACTACCCAAACAAATTTTTTAAAACAGCAGAACCTGTTGAGATAAGAATCAGATGGGGAAAATGAGCATTAGAGAGGCACAGTCAGAAAGGGGCCCAAAGTCACACAACTGCCATAAGGCATAGCTGGACCTTGAATTGAGGTCACTGACTCTAAAAGCCAGGTCTTCAACTATTCTGCAAGGGGGTCTCAAAAACACGCTCAGGCATAGGTAGGTAAAATAAGGGAAACAAAGTGATTGTGATTGAGGTCAACTGGAGAGTACATGTCCAACTAAAGGCACCTGCAAAGGCAAAGGCACTCTACTCCAAAGGCACTCTGCTCCAAAACAGTATAGCCAGCAGACATGCTGAACTTGAGAAATCAGACTAGCTGGCAAGCAAGATATCTAGATTAAGAAATCAACTGATTTTAAAATATTGAGTCAACAATTTTTCTTAAAAAAAAAATCTACTAAAATGGATACAAAGAATGTGGAAATGATAGCAAAGATATGGAGCAACTGGAACTTTTGTGCACTACTGGTAGGAATGCAAAAATAGCAGAGCCACTTTGGAAAATATTCAGACATACTTTTATAAAATTAAACATGTACTTAACACATCTAACAGTCCCACTCCAAGGTGAAGTGAACACCTATGTTCACATAAAACTCTGTACCCAAATGTTCATAGTGGTTTATTCATAATCAAAAAGTGAAAACGACCCAAAGCTCTCCCAGTGGGGAATGGATAAGCAAACAGTGGTAAATCCATGCAATGGAATACTACTCAAAATTAAATACTACTCAAAATCAAAATAAACTAGTGATACCCAAAACAACATGGACAGATCTCAAAAGCATTATAAGTCAAAGGAGAGCCAACTTAAAAGGCTACATAGTGTATGATTCTATGACCTTCTGGCAAAGGTGAAACTACAGAGACAGAAAATAGATCAGCAATTGCCAAGGCTTAGGAGTAGAATGCAAAGGGTCAGCACAAGGCAATGTAAGGGTGGAAAGGTGAAATTCTGCATCTCTTTGCTGTGGTAGTTTTTAGCAAAACTTACTGGACTACATAGTCACAAGGGTGAATTTAATTATGCAAATTATATCTTAACTAAATAATTAAGGGAAATAGTTGACAGGTGAAAAAACAGCACTGATTATATAAAACCTATTGTTTTACTATAATATGCATCTATACATATAAAATGCAGCAATATATTTTCTTCACCGATATATTATTTTACATTATAAAGATGTAAGTTAATGTAATGTAAGTAAAGTACTGTAAGTTAATGTAAGTAAAGTAATGTAAGTTAATGACAAATTGGCATATTTAGAAAGACATCTAATTTTAAGATCTACACCACACTCTGAAAAAAATCCATAGCACTCTAAAGCCTTCTACTTTCTGGAAGACTAAACAAGAACTCCCAAAGAATAATATATGATACCATGAAAATAGTGTTTGAGTTGTTAATAGGGAGTCAAGTTAAAACATTAACTTTATTGAAATAATAGATACAAAAAATGTCTGGCAAATAATGAAGAACTCTACAAATATTAAATAGGACAGTCTGGTAAAAAGCAAAAGTATTAGGGTCAATCTACCTTGAATCCTCTCTCTGCCACTTATTAGCTGTGTGACCTTCACAAGTTATTTAATCTCTCTGCGCTTTATTTTCTCAACCACAAAATGTAAAATCCTCAAAGGGTTTTTGTAGACTGATTGAAAAAATAAAGTGCTTTTTTGTAAAGCACTTAGCAAATATAAAAAGTTGAGTAAGGTACCTGTTACTAATTTATGTAATGTCGAACATTTGAAGATTTTCATCTTCTATTTTTAATTTAACGGGGAACATGGTTTCTTGCAGGAATTAGGACTACTCTAGAATCATCAGAGGATTCAGAGAGGCTGCTTAGAGTAGCAGCAGATATGACCAGGTGGCCCACAGTGGTCAGTATTGTTTCCTCAGTCCTTTCTTTTGAACCTGACTATTGGGCAACAAAGCTATCCATTTTCCAGCCACTGTCATCAATGAAGAGCTTCGCTGGTGCCCCCACCTCCACCCCACCTCTGGCACTTAGACAAGGCTTTAGAGGGCTAGGCTAGAATGAGGCATGTGAGATGTCAAGGGTGCAAAAGTTGAGGAGCCCTAGGCACCTAATTTGCCTCACTCTAGCCTCAGCCCACCTTCCTTCCAAAATTCTTATTTCCACACTTTTCATAACACATACTTTTTCCACATTCTTCCCTACTCTGGGGAAGTGGGGAAATCTTTCCTTCTGCTTTTTAAAGCCTGAGAAGATTCACACAGTTTGGTGACTAGCTTTTCTGGTGATTAGCTTCTACTATTGTTGTATTATAGAGTCTGTATGTTTGTGCCCGTTTTGGATGAATTTCATTTTTGAAAGAATACTGCTCTTTTTTTCTCTATTAATACAGGAATCCCTCTTTGAAGGAATGTGAAAGCTTGCTGACAAAAAAATGATATATATGAATTTCACCTTCTCCATAACCCAAAAGAAAATGTTTGTTAAAAAAAAAGTAAATTCGTCCTTGTGTTCTTTAACATTTGTTTGTTTGTTTGTTTTTTACCTTTACAGTACTAGGCAATAGCATCTTCTGCAATTTGTAGCTTTATGGTATCTCATTATGTAAAGAAAATGAAAATTGCTTTTCAATTGCTTTATGCCTCATCACATACAATTTACTGAGAAAATAAAGATGTGCTTCCACGTTCATCAAAAGAAAGTAATCCTTTTTTGAACCAATGGTATTTTGGTACGTTCCTTTCTAAAGTGTAAATCTAATTACAGTTACTGAATGGGAATTGAAGATATACTGATTCACTAATATAATGTGTGGAATGATACATTAAAATACTAGTGTCACCATTACTACGTACTACTTAATAATTCCAATTTAAAAATCTATTGTAAAGAAATGATGTCGCACATACAAGAGCAAATTCATTAATGATATTTTAAATTTGATATTGTCTTGAGTCGAAGGAAGATGGAAGGTTCCTAAATGTCCTGCTCTTTGAATAGGAATTATTTCAAGGATATACTAATTACGTTCTAGAAAATACCGTGCGTCCACTAGGACTTCACCTCTGAAGGCCATGCATGGGTCCCCAGGGCCGGCGGGAGCCACAGAGGCGGGGCGTCCCGGGCCCAGCGCCTCCCAGGCCGGCTCGGAAGAGGCCAAGGCGCAGAGCCAGCATTCTAAAAGAGCCTTGGCTGGAGCGCCTCATCGCACAGCCCGAGGACCACGCTTCCCGCGGGTCTTCCCAAGTGCAGGACTTCTCAGGAGAGTTCCCCGCAGGGGGGCGGAGCCAGGACCAATTTTAGGTCAAAAAAAAAAAAAAAAAAAAAAGAAGGGAAAAAACCGGGGCCCGGCGTTTGCTACGGAGGCAGCCCACAACGGTCCGCGCCCCCGGGGAGAAGCGACCGCGATCCCAGGGCCATTTACGCTGGTCTGAGGAACTTCAAGTACCACAGAGGGAGCATTATCTCTGAGCGGCTCAATAAACTAGTCACGGACTACAGAGGTGGAGGTGCTTTAAGTAATTAGGGAACACGAAACATTTACCTTGGTGGTAGAATAATAGGTTAGCGCATGGCAACGGCACACTTCACATTTCCTCAGAAAATTAAAAGTCACTCTCCACAAAACGCCAGGGTTCCCGCCTCAGCTCTGCGTCTGCCTAAGAGGCGCCCTGGCTCAGATTGGGTCCGCGGCTGAAGAACCGCGGCGAGGCGCGGTTACTCGGCGGGCCTTCATCACCGCGGACGCTCGACAGGCAGGACGTGCAGGCTCGGCTCAAAGTGAACCGCGACGGGGGCGAGGGCGGGGCCAGGCGGAAGCCCCGCCCCCTGTAGCCCCGCCCCGCCGGCCGGTTTGATTAATGACTCTCCGCTCCGGGCAGAGCCCCTCAGGTGGGCGCGAACCTCGCCTGGTACTGCTCTTCCGCCTGACATCAAGTCTGGCCCACACACGCCTGGCCACGGGGGCGCCGGTATAAAAGACGCGCCCAGCAGGGGCTGGAAGCGACTGTAGACTTCGGCTAGACGAGGATGGAGTGACCTGTGACGGCCCTGGCCACGCAGACCCAGCTCGACGCTCCTCGCCCGCTCGCTCAGCAGAGCCGAGCCCTGCACTGCCGCTCCAGGAAAGGTGAGGATTTCGGTTCGACCCCCCGTCGCGACGCTTGGTCCCCAGGTTTCAGAGGGGTAGCGGGTGCCTTAGTACAAGGTGAGGTCAGGGTCCCCGTCTCCTGCCGTAGAAATTAGAATGAGCTCCTGCAGTCACCCCCCTGGGATCCCTGGCCTCGAGAGCGAATGGTGCGAGGACTGCCCGCGTGAGCACTGACGGCCGTGAGTTGGCCCAGGGCTACCCGCTGCGCTCCGCGAGAATGACCTGCACCGTGTTTCCTGCGGGGCTGGCGCACAACGTTCCAGAAGTGCAAACAAGTTACGAACCGGAGCTCTGCTTCCGAGATCCTCCTTCCTCGGTAGAATAGCCCTTCCATTTAATTTGTCCGTGAAAAGTAAAACCGGCACCGCGCCCCTCCTTAGCCCTCTAAGCCCAGGAACTGTCAGGCCCCACAACTCTCCTCAGACGCGGGGAGGTAAACACGCCCGAGTCAAAACAACCTCATCTCTGAGAACGCCCCAGCCACGTCGTTGGCCCGGCGTGCTGCTGAGGCGAGAGGCCTGCGCTTCCCCGGTTTAAGCCCGACCCCCGCCGGGCCTCACCGCGCCTTGGGTCCTTTGCAGGGCACGCAGCTCAGGAAGCCGCCATGGACCGCGACGGCCCCGCAGGCAGCCCCCTGATCGCTAGGAACGAGACCGCGCCCGCGGTTGCAGCCACCCGCGACTCGAGCCCGGGCCGGGCAGGGGCAGGACCGGCGGGCTCCGGCGGCGGTGCGCGCCTGGGGGGCGGGCGGCCGGCAGCAGCGAACGCTGCGCGGGAGCGAAGCCGCGTGCAGACTCTGCGGCACGCCTTCCTAGAGCTGCAGCGCACGCTGCCGTCGGTGCCGCCGGACACCAAGCTGTCCAAGCTGGACGTGCTGCTGCTGGCCACTACCTACATTGCCCACCTCACCCGCAGCTTGCAGGACGACGCCGAGGCGCCGGCAGACCCCGGGCTGGGCGCCCTGCGCGGCGACGGCTACCTACACCCTGTCAAGGTAGGCAGGTAGGGCGCCCTGCGGAGCCGGGGCGGGGAGCAGGGCACCTTAACCCTCAGTGTCGGCCATCGCCTGGGCTGATGCCACCGAACTCTTACTCTTCGCTCGGGGTGAGGCGGAGAACTGACCTGGAGATCGATCTTGGCCCACCAGCGCCCAGGTAGCGACGTCCCCACTGTAAAAGGCTACTCCATAACTGTTGGCAGGTCATAATTGTTGGCAGGTAGTGGATTTAAACCCGAGGTGGCTTTGGGAGGGGTGTATCGCGCCTCTTTATAGGATGCAGCCTATGCGATGCCTTTCCTAAATGGAAAGTTTCTCAGGGGTGCCTGGCAGGGTGTTTGGTTGGCAAGTTTTGGTGGTTTTGAGAATCAAGAGTTACAGTTATGAGCCTTTGAGAGTTTTTAAGTGTTTTTAATTCACATAATTACATTTCCATTGTGGTTTTTATCAGATGTTTGAAAAGCTTCGTTCAAACGGGGGTGATGGAATTATCGCCCTTTAAATAATCCAGGAAATCACTGTTTAAAATTTTTTGTAAAACTGGTAAGAACAAAATGAAACCGGTCTGCCATCCTATAGAGTAAAATTTTCAATCCCTTTTAATAAAGGTTAATTATCATGGATTAGACAGTTACCTAGAATGTTTAAAAAAACAATAATTGTTTATGTAATTTTCACAATAGATTGGCATATGTTAATCAAGCTGAGTACTATATTCAAATTCTGTAATGTGCAAAATTAGCCCACAGAATGCTTTGTATCATTTTTTTACATTACATATAGATAAAATAGCGTTTTTATTTAATATAGTGTATACAGTTATGGTTTATTACCTGTATTGCAATATTTAGACTTTGCATCATCCTTTTCACCTAGATTTGATTGTCTTGAAATCCAGCATTCATCTGGCTTTGTTCAAGATACATCATCTTCCCTGTTTTCTCTAAACCTAAATTTTTGAATTTTTGGTTCTACATTTTGCCACACACACACAAATACAAGATTAGGACTTGGCCTTAACCATGTCAGTGTTCAATAAAGTATTGAATAATCATCATTGAAATGTGGTAAAGTACACTAATATTAACTCTACTTAAAACTATGTAAAGTTCAGGTTCACAAATACAATCAACATGATGTTAGGTTCAAATTATTTCAAATATAGAAATTTGGAATATCATTTATGATTATGATAGGCCTTGTTCTGTGATATATAATGTAATCTCTGCTAAAAAGTCATTCACTAATAATTAGGGGTTTTTCACTACAGTCTGCTTTGGATTGATATTCAAATGTATCATTAATATTAGATTTCTTTTGGCTTGACATTTTCCATATACTCTAAAAAAGTTCAACATTAAATAGACTTTAATACAGAAAACATCTGTTAAATGTCGCTGTGGGAGATACAATTCAATCAAATTGTTTTCACCTTCGTTTCTTGTAGTATCTTTTTGAATGAATACTATTAATAATTTTCATGTAACAATAAGCTTAACAAGAGTTTTTTTGTACTTGTTTTTTCAGGTACCAAATGTTTTTGTAGTTTTACAGCTCTTTTTAAAAAATTAAATCTCATTTGTCCTTGGACCAATTATTTTGATTTTAAAAGACAATTCTAGGGATAATAAAACAAGGCCAAGGATTACCTCTTTAAAATGAAATTGATGATGGTTGAACAAGCGACTAGTCTGTATTAAAATTATCTACTGAGTGTCTACTGTGTGCAAAGCATTGTTAGGAGATTGAATACAATTAAGAATAAGACTCAATCTCTGCCCTAAATGAACATATAATAAAGACAAAGACAAAAATAAAGCAACAGTCTGTAAGGGATAATGTTCTGTGTGCTATAAGAGAGTTATAACCATGTGCTGCAGAGGTTTGGAGTAAAGAGGTTTCATACACATAATTGAAACCACCTGTAACACATTATTTTCTGTATATGCTTAAGTATTAAGTCTATCTTTGATTAATCTTATGCAAAAGGAATAAAAATATTCTGATTATTTGTACTTTTTGGTTAACTAAGGGTATTGTAACCCTTAGTTAAAAAAATGTTCCAAGATTCTGCCTTACACAATAGTATTACTATGTCTTTGATGATTAAAGATCTGTTAACAAATATTTCAAAGCCATGATTTTGAGTCATCAGTCCTTATTATCAGTATTGGGGTTAGCATTGTGGGAGATTTACCTTAAGAGTATCTCAAATGAAACTGGAAAGTTTAAGTGAATGGGGTCCTGGGGCATAGCCTAAAAGAGCAGTTTTCATCCTTTTGGGATGTGAGCAATTTGATCAGCATGAGTGTACCAAAATGAAATGATCCTCCAAAGGAAGAGGGATATATTTCAGATTCTGATATCGGGAGAAAAGTACAAATGTCTTTATTCATTGCATTACCCCTGGAGACTCATTGTTGATACTATACATATAAAATAATTTAAAAAATAAATACAAAAGGGGCACCTGGGTGGCTCAGTCGGTTAAGCGTCCGACTTCAGCTCGGGTCACGATCTCACAGTCCGTTCGAGCCCCGCGTCGGGCTCTGGGCTGATGGCTCAGAGCCTGGAGCCTGCTTCCGATTCTGTGTCTCCCTCTCTCTCTCTGCCCCTCCCCCGTTCATGCTCTGTCTCTCTCTGTCCAAAAAATAAATAAATAAACGTTGAAAAAAAAATTAAAAAAAAATAAACTTAAGAAAAAAAAAATTAAAATAAATAAATAAATAAATACAAAGTTTTGTCATTGGGTCATTTAACTCCAAAATCCAAGAGTGCATTTTTAAGGTTTTCAGGTTTAATTCGGTTAATTGTATGAGTTTACTTAGATTGTTCTAAGCCTAATGAAACAACATGGTTTCAAATAAATTTTATTAGGTAAAGTAGAGGTCAGAATTGTGTTAATCTATACAATGTTAAAACAGACCATTGAAAAGTGAAATGTAAATCCATCAACTGGCTTTTTTGGCATGACGCTGACATGCAGATTAACTGATATTTTATTTACATTTTATTTCTGACTCTTAAAACTACATGTGTACAGTAAATTCAGTTGAATAAAATCATTAGAAGCCTTTTTCAAAATCGAAAGTTCTTAAAATAGAAAGTTTTATTAAGTTCATGAAAAATGAGGCAAAAATCCACATGTGCATTTTTTAAAGTTTATTTATTTTTTAGTAATCTCTACACCCAATGTGAGGCTTGAACTCCTGACCCTGAGGTTAAGAGTCACATACTCCTGGGGGCGCCTGGGTGGCTCAGTCGGTTGTGTCCGACTCTTGATTTTGGCTCAGGTCATGATCTCACAGTTAGTGAGTTTGAGCCCCACATTGGGCTCTGCACTGACAGTGCGGAACCTGCTTGATACTCTCTCTCTCCCTCTCTCTCTGCACCTCCCCTGCTTGTGCTCTCTTTCTCTCTCAAAATAAATAAACATTAAAAACATATATTTTTAAAAAAAGAGTCACACACTCTTCCCACTGAGCCAGCCAGGCATCCCCAAAATTGACATATACATTAAGTTTCTTCATTAATTACCTATGTCTCACCTTCATTTGTCTCCACATTTGGTTGCATGATTTAGAGTGATTCTGAATACAGTAGGACCCAGGTAGCACATATCAGAAATATCAGGGAGCATTCAGTAGTATGTTTATTTGCTTTTAAATATATTTAATTCATACGGAATACTCAAATTACATGTGAACTTTAAGCATGAGATCTTTATGCTCATGAATATGAGGCAGGAATTTAAAAGATTAAGAAGCACAGGTTTATAATATGCCAAAAATTTTACACTTGAAATTGATGATTTCAGCCCTACACTATTCACTACATGGGTTAGTCTGCTCGGGCAGCAATAACAAAATACCATAGGCTGAGAGGCTTAAAAAATAGAAATTTATTTTCTCACAGTTCTGGAGTCTGGGAAGCCTAGGATAAAGGTGCTGGCCAATTGAGTTCCTGGTGAGAGTTCTCTTCCTATCTTGAAGTTTGGCAACTTCACTCTTTTTCAGAAGAGAGAAACTTTCTCTTCCTCAAAAGGTCACTAATCTATCATGAAGGACCCACCCTTTTAACCTCATTTGGCCCTAATTACCTCCACAAAATACCATCATGTTGGAGGTTAGAGAATCAACATAAGAATTTCGGGGGTTAGGGGGAGGGACACAAACAGTCCATAGCACTGTGGCACAATGTTCTTCAGTATAAGGCAGGACTTGAATCTGACCTAACAATGTCAGGTCCTGACCTATCAGAAAAACCCCTGACTAGTTTCTAAAACACTTCATGTTATGAATCCATGGCAAGAATCCCAAGGACAGGACCAGTGATACACCCAGAACATATAAGAATGCACATCTGTGATTTAAAACAACAAACCTGAAGGGGCACCTGGGTGGCTCAGTTGGTTGAGCTTTTGATTTCTGCTCAGGTCATGATTTCACAGTTTGTGTGCTTGGGATTCTGTCTCTCTGCCCCCCCCCCCCCC
>NW_024412406.1:17269986-17291017 GCF_014898765.1 Herpailurus yagouaroundi
TTCAGCCAGGTCACGATCTCACGGTCCGTGAGTTCGAGCCCCGCGTCAGGCTCTGGGCTGATGGCTCAGAGCCTGGAGCCTGTTTCCGATTCTGTGTCTCCCTCTCTCTCTGCCCCTCCCCCGTTCATGCTCTGTCTCTCTCTGTCCCAAAAAAAAAATAAATAAAAAACGTTGAAAAAAAAATTTTTTTTTAAAAAAAACCTGAAATGGAGTTGCAAAAATAAGTAGCACACTGTCAGTCTTATTACTGTATCAAATGTAAAATGTAAGGTTATTTATAGGAAGATTATGTACGAGTAGGCCATTTTTAATTCTAAGTAACACAAATTTTATGTTTTATCCATATTTAAAGTATAGATTTCCAGCCAGAATAATCTGAATTTAGGACTCTAAAATGGACCTGAACTGCATGAGAACAAATTCACTTATCGTATCTGGAGGCATAAAAATAGGACTTTTGTTGGTTGCTAAGAACAGAAACTCCTGGATTATATCACATGCCCACTTCTATCCCTTATAGCTACATTTTACATCTGGAATGCCAGTTTAGGTGAAAGTAACTGTACTCAGAAGTACCTTATACTCAACTTCTGCAAAAAGAGGTCCATTCTGATTTCATTGGTCTGGCGTGTGACTTGGTCATCAGTCTTTTTTAAAGCTCCCCATGTGATTTTAATACGAAGCTTGGGTTTAGAATCTGAAGCTCTTATGGTCTTTGCCTTGTTAATAATTGTATTTCTATTTGAACACTGCAGATCATCCGTCAGGCATTTAAGAACATTTCATGGTGCTTGTAACCAGCAGTCTGCCTGTAAATGTTCAGTGATAAAAATAACCTGCTGCTCATGTCAGCATTTACTCCCTAGAAAGTGTGGGATCCCAATGCTGACCTTTGGGAGTTCCACTTTATTAGTCTAAAGACTTTTCTTTTTGTATAAAAGTAGTATTTCTTGGGGCACCTGGGGGACTCAGTTGGTTAAACGGCAGACTTTGGCTCAGGTCATGTTCTCACATTTAGTGACATCGAGCCCTGTGTAGGGCTCTGTGCTGATAGCTCAGAGCCTGGATACTGCTTCAGATCCTGTCTCTCTCCCTCCCTCTCTTTCTCTCTCTCTCTCTCTGCCCCTCCCCAACTTGTGCCTGTCTCACTCTCTCCCTCAAAAATAAACACTAAAAAAAAATTAAAAATACTATTTCTCTGATTAGTATTCCAAGGACCTATTACAAAACTGACTACCAGAACCCCCCCCCCAAATTCTGAAAGTACTACTTATGTAATACATTTTTTCATCATCATGTCTATTTGGCAATAAGTTATGTTAATTTTTTAAATGTTTATTTAGTTTTGAGAGAGAAAGAGAAGCACAAGCTGGGGTGAGGCAGAGAGAGAGAGAGGGAGACACAGAATCTGAAGCAGGCTCCAGGCTCTGAGCTGTCCACACAGAGCCTGACGCAGGTTAAACCCACAAACCATGAGATCATGACCTGAGCTGAAATCAGATGTTTAACCGACTGAGCCACCCAGGCGCCCCAAGTTATGTTATTTTTGAGAAGTACATGTTTAAAGTGAATTTAGAAAAGTTGCAATCAAAATACAAATGTGATAACTACTGAGAGATTAGTGCTATATGATGCCGCTACATCCAGATATTTATTTTGGATGTTATATTTATATAACACCAAATATTCTAATATTTATGACTTTGAGATGCTCTTTTAGCTAGATAAAATGTTTATATAGTTGAATTAGTCACTTTTCATTATAGTTCTGTGACATGTGGAGACATATAATACATACCATGTATTACTTTTTAAAATATCTTTAAAACCAGGAATCTTGTTTTAGGCTTTATTTTGCTTTAGGTTTAGTTTTTGTTTTGTTTTTTTAATTTTTCTAAGTTTATTTTGAGACAGAGTGTGAGTGGGGGAGGGGCAGACAGACAGAGGCTGACAGTGTAGAGCCTGATATAGGACTCGAAACCATGAGATTGTGACCTGAGCCGAAATCAAGAAGTAGACACTTAACCAACTAAACCACCCAGGTACCCCTAGGTTTAGTTTTAAATTAAAACATTATTGATAGATAGATTTCCCTACACTTAACTATTATCATTCTCCCTAATTTCTTGCAGTTCTTGTCCACATGCACATGTATTATATTTATACAATTATAATCAAAGTCATGGTATATTTTTACTTTCTTTAATGTTTATTTTTATTCTTTTTTAATATTTACTTATTTTTGAGAGAGAGAGGGAGACACAATCTAAAGTAGGCTCCAGGATCCGAGCTGTCAGCACAGAGCCTAATAGGGGGCTGGAACTCACAAACTGTGAGATCATGACCTGAGCCAAAGTCGGGTGCTTAACCAACTGAGCCACCCAGGTGCCCCTAAGGTTCATTTATTTTTGAGAGAGAGAGTGTGTGTGAGCAGGGGAGAGGCAGTGAGAGAAGGAGATAGAGAATCCCAAACAGGTTCCACGCTGTCAGCACAGAGCCCAATACAGGGTTTGAACTCACAACCAGTGAGATCATGACCTGAGCCAAAGTCAGACACTTAACCAACTAAGCCACCCAGGTGCCCCTATTTTTACTTTTATTGTTAGTATTAATAAACATTTTTTTCATGTTGTTCCTTAGATTTCACAATTACAGTTGTTACAAACATCATGATATTGTATTTGTCTTGAGACATTGGAATTTTTAGTATTACTATTACAGGCATATCTGTCATAGATACTAACTTTTGGATTCTTGTTTAAATATTCTTTTTCAGAAATGGCCCATGCGATCAAGATTATACATTGGTGCTACTGGTCAGTTTCTGAAGCATTCTGTGTCTGGAGAAAGAGCAAATCATGGCAGTACTACAACAGACTCACAGCCTTAGGCTCTCCTCTGATGGGTGCTGGTAGAAAGTGGCGTCATTTTTAAATAGTAGGAACTAATTCTATATTTATTACATCAGACATAACAAACATCATTCCTGAAAGTTCACATGTGAATCCATGGTTGGAAGTTCAGATTTATCTGTCTAATCTATATAAATATGGATTTAAATAATTGGTCTTGGATAAAACATCCAGCTTATCTATTCATTGTGAGAGATAGTCACTACTGAATACTGTAAGAAAAACTATTGGAAAAAAGAAAAACACCAAAATCGAAGAATTGTGTATGTATCCAGAGACTGTACATGTTTTCTGTAGTATATCTAGTACACGCTGAGAAGCTGATACCTTAATAGTCTTGACACCAGTATTCCATTTTTGTGAAAACCAGTTTGTGCTTAAAGTTGGTCTAAGAAGCCATTTCGGTTGGAAAGCATGAGATCATTTATTCAGTTTTAGCTAAGTACGTGTGAAAAGATTGTTGAGATAATATGAAGTTGCAGTAACTTCTATAACTAGTTATTTTTCCCTCTTAGAAAACTTGGAGTATTAGAATAGTTTGCTGTATTGGACAGGGCTTGGCCATCTTCCTAGATGACTATTAAATATCTTACTATGTTTCCAAATTGTGGAAGGCTTTGGGAATCCCTGCAGCCCAGTGTGAATAGCAGATAAGTGTCACTGGGCAGAGGGTTTGTCACCCTCCTCCCTGGTTACTTCACCTCCATCCCACCCGTGTTCAGGTCCTGGACTAGATGAGCAGGTGCAGCTGCAGCCATCTTACAGAGAGCCAAGCCTGTCAGGGGCTTCAAGTGAGCGCCCATGACCGTCGACAGTCACTGCTTTGGCTAGGCTCCTTCTCTCCCTTGTCAATTGCCGTTCACAATCTACCTACTTGGCCATTACGAAATATGAAAAAACTGGGGTGCCTGGGTGGCTTAAGTCAGTTAAGCGTCTGACTTCTCAGGTCATGATCTTGCCATTCATGAGTTCAAGCCCAGCATCCGGCTCTGTGCTGTCAAGCTCAGAACCTGGAGCCTGCTTTGGATGTGTCTCCCTCCCTCTCTGCCTCCTCCATCACTCAGGCTCTGTCTCTCAAAAATAAATAAACATTTAAAAATTAAAAAAAAAAAAAAAGAAGAAATGGGAAAAAACCTGTCTGATTTGGGAATTCTGGCACTGATCTGCACCTTGAGAGAGTCTGAGGACACAGAGTGACTACCTTGAGATAAATCAGGCCAGAGCAGACCCCACCGAATCTGCCCCAATTTAACCTACAACAGGAAGGTGCCCTGCTATGGGCCTCTCCCACCACACTACACACCAAGTGCTCAGGGAGCTGCTGTTCTGCCTGATTGCACCAGTTTCAGTTTTCAGCAGAAGCTTGAGGGTCAGAGCCAGAAAGTAGGAATGTTTGTCGGGGAACACACTGAATCTCAAAATAGGGTGTAATACAGATTTAAAAAATCATCAGTCTCATGTCTTAACTCCCTTTCTTCTTTTTCTCCTCAGTCCTTACTATTCCACTTTCCAACTGTAAAGTTCATTTATTTCTAAATAACCCAGTGTTAAAGTAACTGAATTTGATCCAAGATTAGCAAATAGAAAGGTGTATTAATGGGCTTATGGACTTAGTTGGATTAGTATAGCTGTTGACCACCATTTTGTTTTCTCCTCACCTCAGTTTTCTTCTAGCTTTTGGCAGTGAAATGATGTGAAAGACCATTTGAAGGCAAAAACTGTCATTCAGTTGATTCAGCTGAACATGGCTCATACCTGATAGTTTGTCATTTTCATTACTTTAATGTGAATACTCCTTGTAATGTGACCAAAGCATGTGTTTAAAAGAGGAAGCATATAATAAAAACTTTCTACATATAAATATGTAGCAAAAATGTTTACATACTTAAATATTTGTGAATATATTTACCCACTCATATAACATTGAAAGGAATAAAATGTAAAATGAGATATGAATTTAGCCATTCACTATTATAAGTTATTGCCATAAAAAGTGCTAAGAATAATCTTTTATCTTAAGGAAGGAAATCAAATTTCTTTATAGTTACCTGAGACTGAGCTCTAAATACTACATATGATACCAAGAATTTCAGAAAAATGGTTTCATTGCTAATAATAAAAATAATCTATTTGGCTACAGTTGTTAAAGCATTTAATTGGGGGAAAATAATGACTTTTGTTGAATTCATCCTGTTAAATAGTTAAGCTTCGCCTTTAACATTACTACTTTTTATTTCTTCTTGTCAACTTACAAAAAAGAAATGTTTTAATGCCAAAGAAGTATATTTCTGTCATAGGTTCACATAACATTTCATTAAATTGCTAAATATGCTAACAACTTTTGGTAGGCTGGAAAATCTCAAGGGAGAAATTGCATACTTTCACCCAAAGGTTCAAAGGAGCACGCTGTTTTACTTAATGGTGCATGGTCAGGATAAGGGTATTACTAAAATAAAGCATTACTTTGAAAATTAATTTAGTCTGTTAAATTTGCATCTGTCTCTGTGGACATTTAACAAATATTTAAGGTACTTAAAGTACATTTTAAATATTTCTAGTAGATAACTATTTGGCATTAGATTCTTCACCGTGCTCTCCTTAACAGAGTATATATGAGGACTGGGGATGGGGTATATTTGGATCACAGTAGTATTCCATCGTCTGCAAGGAAAATCCTAGGTTAAATTTCTGTCATTTCACTCAGCTCTCAGCAATATGACATACATTTAAATTCCTCTGTAATGAAAATTTTAGAGGATAGGGAAGTATCTTTTTAGGAGTATAACCAGTTCCAACAGACTTTAAAAAATATTCTTTTTCCGATTATAAAAGTACAGTGCAGTTTATCGTATGTCAGTTATGCATCAGTAGTTACATTAAAAGTATATACATACCCATTTTAAAAATCAGAACTTAATAATAAAAGGGATAATGTGGAAAGTAAAAGTCCTACAATGGAAGAGGGTGTTTGGGATACAGAGTAAGGGTGAGGGAATCTATGTTACCTGTTAGTAAAGAGTGGTTTTGCATGTTTATAAGGTTTATTTGGCCAACTACTTCAATCTGCAGTTATAGATATCTTAAATAGTGGTTTTCTTATCTATTCATGGAGACTTTATTTAAACATAGAAGAAGCTGTGCAAAAAGAAAAGAAATGCTGATTGACCTTGCTGAAATTATGTCATTATTTTAGTTGAAATTGCTTTTTAGGTTAAATTATTCAATAATTTCACTTTCTCTCATGGGTCCTCATTTGATATTCATGAAAGCAACTAACCAGTTATTGTCAAGAAAAGAAAAAGTATTCAGGCTCCAGTAAGATCTCTCTATCTCTCTTTTTTCTATTGGACAGAGGTAATTCTCTATATATTTTTCCAGCACATGATTTAATCTTTTTCTTTAACCCCTGGTATATTTATTATAGTGCCATTCTGAGGAAATAAGCCAATGCAGAAAAAACATTTCTTCAGTGGCCTACATGATCCCCTTAAAAATCAACACATGAATTGTATTTGGCATAATTATAAGACAACTTGCTTGTTGGCTCCACATAAAATTGTATTCTTAGCTGGAGGGGAGAAGAAATTATAAATCACAACAGACTATGATCCAAACTTATATATTAACTATCTTACTTTGAGAGGATGGCTTAATCTAAATACTCTTTCCTAACCCTATATAGGTTATTGCAGATTATATCAATCATATTGTATTTGAAAAGATACAAACTTGAACTCTTCAAGCATTGGCAGATTCTATTTTAATCTGGTAACAGATTCTTTTTTTTAAATCATTGCTGGAGGATGTGACATCTACAGATTCCCAAATAACTTAAAACTAGTAGGGTACTATTTCTACCTTTCTCCATGGTACACACTTTAGATCTTTTAGTTTTGTTTTTGTTCTTATTGTGACTTTAAAAATATCCAGGGGTGCCTCGGTGGCTCAGTCACCGTTGAACATCCAACTCTTAGTTTCGGCTTAGGTCATGATCTCCTGGTTTGTGAGTTCAAGCCCCACATCAGGCTCCATGCTAATAGTACAGAGTCTGCTTGGGATTCTCTTTCTCTGCCCCTCCCCCACTTTCTCTCGTTCTCTCTTTCTCTCTCTCTCTCTCTCTCTCCCTCTCTCTTT
The DNA here is from genome assembly GCF_014898765.1 of Herpailurus yagouaroundi. Lineage (NCBI taxonomy): Eukaryota > Metazoa > Chordata > Mammalia > Carnivora > Felidae > Herpailurus > Herpailurus yagouaroundi. Next base: position 17,277,033 of record NW_024412406.1, read on the forward strand.
TTGGTCCCTCTTGGTCTCTCTCAAAAATAAGTAAATAAACTTTAATAAAAATATCCAAAAGCTAAGATTCCCAAATTTTAAAAGCAACACTAGAGAACTATAAAATTGTAGATCTCAAAGAAATTAATATGCATTTCTGTTATATATTGGTAACAGTATGAAACTGTTATAACTGAAAAAAATGAATGCCCTTAAATCCTATAGATTTGCTTCCCACAGACTTTGAGGACAGCACAGATGGTACTGCAGCACGGTTGGGAACATGGGACATTAAGTATTCTTGCCTAACTACATAAACCGGGGAAGGGCTTCCCTTCCTATGTTTATACAAGTCTTAGTTTCAACTCATAGGAGAAACCAGCTCAGTGAAATATACCTCAATCACTCAAACTCTTTCATTATAAATTGTACCATAGCATTCAGCTGTCAGAAGCTTTTAAATTATAAACTGAAGAATAAGCTTAACTATTAGGCTTAAAGATTATGTCAATAGTCATTTCCTGTGCATATGATGTTACTGAAGAAACTCATGCATTCCTGCCTTCTCAGGACCAAGAAGTATGTCCATGGGGAGTTCTGGGGATGGACTTAAATCACTTGTCTCCATTTTTATGGTCAGTGCAAAGTCTAAATAAGAATTGATTTTAAACTTTCTTATTTTCCAGTAAGTTCTGAAATCACTCAATTTAGAAATTTTAAATGTGTCCTATTATAAAGTATCTTAGTGCTTTACATAGAGGGGCTTATCATACAGATCAATATATTTTTTTTCATTAAGTTGTATTTAAAAGAAAAAAAAAGTCCTGCGCCAGATTGTTTCTTCTTTGCGTGCAGTACATCCGTCCCTCTTGCTGATTGTAAGTTCCTATACTGGAGTCATCTTGAAATGTAGGCTATAACCAAGTGGAAAAAGTGATGTGCTACAGCAGAAACAGGAGAATCAAGAGAAGGAAGAACGGTGGGAAGTAGGAAGCTATTTCCAGATCCTCCTTTCAGAAAGAGGAGGCCAGTACCACCATGGAACCAATCAGATTGGAAGAGTGTTATTCTGGGACATACAGGAGAGCCTGCCTTCAAACGGAGACCTGACTTTGGGACAAGACCAGAACAAGGACAAAAAGCTGCTAATGCTGTGCCACACTTGAGGCCCAGAGAGCAGCCACAAGGGGTCTCAGGAAAGACTAGGCCAAGGTAGTTCTACTTTCCTCTCTGGCCAGGCAGCCAATGCCAGAGGCTGGACAATGTTTAGAGTGATGGTAGTGGTGGGAATGGCTTGACTTGAGACAGAAACTTCTCGTCACTCAAACAGTAAGTGCAGTCTTCCAACCCCCTCAGCCCATGAAAGCCCCACCAAGACTTCGGCCATTCTTGAGATACACACTCATTACATTAGTGCCCTCCCTTCCCTTGTTGAAGCAGGGCTTCCTGCAAAAATGAATGGTGAGAGGTGAGAGAGCATATTACTCAAGATCCACCTCTAGTCCAATTTGAGGAAATGAGGAATGGGGAGGCCAGAAGAGATGGAAAAAGAAATAGATTCTAGATAAAAACCTAAATCCCACTTCCTAGTAAGAAGTGATTGGGGGATTACCTATGTGACTACATAGGTAATGTAGGGCATGAAGTAGTTTACGAACTACTTAGGGCATGAAGCAGTTTACGAACGAGAGGAGGGTATCTTGTATTTTTAAGTACTAACCTGATTCAGTAGTCTGCAGGCTTCCCTACTCACTGAATTAAGGACCTCTGGTTAAAGGGAGACTCCTAGAATGAAGTCATTATATACACCTTTGAAGTCACAAAAGTGAGTCAGCATTCCTAGCAAGATAATGGACCTAAAATTCAAACTTTATTAAGAGAGAAAATAAAATTCAAAATTCCAAAAGTTGCCCTCTATGTATTAAGAGCCAAGATTGGAGGCATAGAAACAGTTTTACGCTAAGTGGGAATAGAGGGGTCAGGCCAAGGGGCAGATGTAATTCCCCCGTGTCATTCGCTGTGGGTAGAATGAGGAAATGTGGGGCAGTGAGGATATGGAGAGAAGGGCTGGCCTCACCACACTTCTCTAGGTAAAGCCTGGAAGGCTGCAGACTCCTGGAAGAGCCCTGGATTCCACCCAGAGACTGGTGAGAGGCAATGGCTGAGTGGGGACCCTGAGGGCAGCCAGCATATTGCAGCCAGTTGCAGAAGCCAGGATGCCAGGAAATCAGGGAGATGGCAGACTTAAGGGGGCCTCAAAACAGAAGGCTGTAAGCAGGACTCAGGGCCCCAGCAGTGACGTCAGCATGACACCAAGGTAACAGACGCACTGTGTCAATCAGGTCTAGACCCAGAGGACAGAAAGGCATGGGGGCTGCAGTCTCTCCCTCCACCTCCTTTGGATACATAACTTCTTCCTGAAGCTAACCAGAGACTGAAGGGGAAGGGCAGGTAAGAAGCCCACTGAGAGGAGAAAACAGCCCTGATACAGTCTCAACATTTATGTGACTGCATATTTAACTGCAGTATTTAAAAACATCGGCAGATGTTTTTCTTCAAGGGTGGGGATTCCAGAATAAGATGAAGTTGGATGCAGGACAGAAAGCTACCTTACTTTCTTCACACTCAAGTCATGGCGTGGACATTTTAACCCATTTATACCATGGAGATTGGCTATTTGTATTGACAAATTTACAACGTAATTGTATTTTTTTTACCTTCCAGTTTAGAACACACCTCAATGAGTGACTGTGATGACACCGAGGACATTCATGGACCTCTGTAAATGGATTAGGAAAATTCAGAGTATGAGAAGCTGGCCAGGGATGCGCTGCTAGTCAGTGGCAGAGCCAGGATTCAGACTCAGGCTCTGAGAGTTTGGTTCTTACCTGCTCTGGGCTGCCTGCCCTGTTGTCTACCTGGATGCTTCAGGTAGTCCAGTCTCCTACCCCCAGTCCTGTTGGAAAACATCCTTCTTTGCTTCTGATCTTTCACTGTGATAAGCATTTGGCTTAGTGTTTGCCCTCAATAAATTTCCCTTGCCTTTTCCTCCTGCTCCCCTCAGCTCACAAAGGTGATGTGAAATAATAGCTGAGAAAGTGCATGTAGACAGCAGAGAAGTCAGGAATGTCTTCTCTGGCTGGTTAGCTCAGTTACATGGAGGGTAAAGATGGTAAGATGAAGCATAACACACATACCAAAAACAAAGCAAAATGAAAACAAACAAACAAAAAAGCCATAAAGGAAAAGATGGGTAATTTTGACTACATAAAAAATAAATTCACGTTAACTAACCTGAATTTAAACAAATTTTAAAAAATTAAAAAAGTACATAAAAATAAATTCATAAAATGAAAGAAAAAAACATAAATAAGGCAAAAAGACAAAAAGGAAACCAGGGCGGGGAAAGTCACAACATACAAGATAGTCACAGTAGTAATTTCCTTTATATAAAATCAGCTCTCAGGAATTAAAAAGACCAGCAACTCAGTAGAAAAGTATGTAAAATCGGGATCACCTGGGTCGCTCAGTTGGTTAAGCTTCTGGCTCTTGGTTTTGGCTCAGGTCATGATCTCACGGTTTGTGACTTCCAGCCCTGCATCGGACTCTGTACTGACAGTACAGAGCATGCTTGGGATTCTCTCTCTCTTTCTCTCTCTGCCCCTCCCATGCACTATCTCTCTCAAAATAAATAAATAAACATATATATATAAATAAACATATATATATATAAACATATATATAATGAAATGTTTCATTGCTTTTTAAATTATATATATAATATATATTATATATTTTTTAAATTATAATATACATTAAATACATATAATTATATATATAATTAAATATATTTATATTTTTATATAATTTATATTTTATATATTTATTAAATATATTTTATATATTTTAAAATTATATATATATATTTTAAATATATTATATATATATATAATTTAAAAAGCAATGAAACAACATTTCACCTATCAGAATGATACAAACTATCTAGTTACAGACAAATAAGCACTGAAGATATAATATACAGTGTGATGACTATGGTTAACAATATTGTATTATATATCTGAAAGTTGCTAAGAAAGATCTTAAAAGTTCTCACCACAAGAAAAAAATGTGTAACTATGTGAGGTGATGGATGTTAACTAAACTTATTGTGTAATATTTCACAACACATACATATATCAAGCTATTATGATAACACATACATTATCAAACAATATATATATATATAAACACCTTAAACAATGTTATATGTCAATCATGTATCAATAAAACTGGGGGGAAATGGTTAACTGGACTCAGAAGGTAAATGCTAATTAATTTTTCTGGCATACTGGAGTTAACTTGTTTTAACCAGGCCCTAATGCTTGGGAATGTGTGTTTTTGATGAAAATAAATCTCTAGATTTATCCTTGTGCCTCTACCCACCTCTCCAAGATAATATTAAATGGAGTAATGTGGGGGGAAAAAGAATGCTACAAATTTAAAATACCCAGTATTGGTGAGGATAAGGAAAGGAGCACACTTTTGAGAGTGTGAGCTCTTTTAAATACAATTTGGCAATATCTCTCAGTATTTTAAGTGTATACACTCCAACTTAGTAATTCCACATTAAAGAATTTCCCTGAAGATACACTTATATTCACAAATGTAAGAATAATTATTGCAGGACACATAGGTGGCTCACTCAGTACAACATGTGACTCTTGGTGTGGGGGTCGTGAGTTCCAGCCCCACATTGAGTGTGGCTTATTTTAAAAAATAAATAAAATACTTCTAAAAAAATTATTGCAAGTATTCATCATTTTTTACCTTACAATTTGTAGATTTAACAATGCAGTATTGCCTGCAGTACTGGGCCACACCTAAGTAACCTATCAAAAATGCAAACCTGAGGAAGTAACACACCTGCTCAAATCCCTTTAATGATTCCCTATTATCTAAAGGTAATGGGGTGCCTGGGTGGCTCAGGCTGGTTAAGCATCCAACTTCGGCTCAGGTCCTGATCTCACAGTTCGTGGGTTCCAGCCCGTCAGGCTCTGTGCATAAGGTGCAGAGCCTGGAGCCAGCTTCAGATTCTGTGCCTCCCTCTCTCTGCCCCTCCCCCATTCACACTCTGTGTCTCTCCAAAAAAAAAATAAACATTAAAACAAAATAAAAAAAATAAAAAAAAAAAAGGTGATGTCTAACTCTTTAACTTGGCCTATGAAACCCCTACCTACATCATTGCCCTTACTCTACCACTTCCTGTTTTACACTTTACATTGTAGCGCACGCGCGCGCGCACACACACACACACACACACACACACACACACACACAGTCATGCTTCAGTGCCTTTATTCATAAATCAATTGGTCCACAAATATTTTTTTCATTATTTTTTATTGAAGTATAATTAACAGTGCTATATTAGCTTCAGGTGTACAATATGATTCAACAAGTCTATACATTTCTCAGTGCTCCTCATAACTGTACTCTTAATCCCCCTTATTTCACCCAGCCCCCCACCCACTTCCCCTCTGGCAACCACCAGTTTGTTCTCTGTGTTTAAACCTGTTTTTTTGGTTTTTTTGGTTGGGTTTTTTTTTTTTTTGGTCTCTTTTTTCTTTGTTTGGTCATTTGTTTTCTTAAATGTCACATATGACTGAAATCATATGGTATGTATCTTTCTGTTTGACTCATTTCACTCAGCATTATACCCTCTGGGTCCATCCATGTTGTCACAAATGGCAAGATCTCATTCTTTTTTATGGATGAGTATTATTCCATTGTAAATACACCCACACACACACAAACACACATATATATATATAGTAAATATAAATATATATATATATATATATATATATATATATATATATATATGATATACCTTCTTTACACCTGTGGTGACCTTGTGACCCAATTCTGTTCAATGAGAAATAAGTAGAAGCCTTGGACCCTGATGAATTTCCAAAGCCATCTTACCAGTCCTGCACTGCCTACCTATGGGTTTCTTTTACATGATAGAATAAAATCCTAATTTATTTAAGCCCCTATGGTTGGGTCTTAATTTTTTTTTCTTTTCTTTTTTAAATAGGCTTCACACCCAGTGTGGAGCCCAATGCAGGGCCTGAACTCATGACCCTGCAATCAAGACCAGGTATACACACACAACATATATATAGTAAATATATATGTGTGTGTGTATATATATGTGTGTATATATATATATATGTGTGTGTGTGTGTGTGTGTATAGTAAATATATATGTGTGTATATATATAGTAAATATATATGTATATATATGTGTGTGTATTACACACACACACACACACACACACACACACATACCACATCTTCATTATCTGTTCATCTACGGATGGACAGTTGGCATTGCTTCCATTGTATCTTGGCTATTGTAAGTAATGATGCAATAAACATAGGGGTGCATGTATCTTTTTGAATTCATGTTTTCATTTTCTTGTGATAAATACCCAATATGGAATTAATGGGTCACATGGTATTACTATTTTTAATTTTTTTTGAGGAACTGTTTTCCACAGTGGCAGCACCAATTTGCATTCTCTCCAATACTACATGAGAGTTCCTTTTTCTCCACATCCTCACCAACACTTTTTGTATCTCATGTTTTAACGTTTTTTTATTTATTTTTGGGACAGAGAGAGACAGAGCATGAACGGGGGAGGGGCAGAGAGAGAGGGAGACACAGAATCGGAAACAGGCTCCAGGCTCTGAGCCATCAGCCCAGAGCCTGACGCGGGGCTCGAACTCACGGACCGCGAGATCATGACCTGGCTGAAGTCGGACGCCCAACCAACTGCGCCACCCAGGCGCCCCTCATGTTTTAGATTCTATCCATTCTGACCAGTGTAAAGTGATATCTCATTGTGGTTTTGAGTTGCATTTTCCTGGTGATGAGTGATGTTGAGCATTTTTTCATGTGTCTATTGACCATTTGTATGTCTTCTTTGGAAAAGCATCTATTCAGGTCCTCTGCCCATTTTTTAATACGATATTATACTATACTATAACAATACTGTATTAGTACTACGCTAATATATTTTTTAATTTTTTTAACATTTCATTGTTGAGAGACAGAGAAGGAGCGGGGGAGGGGCAGAGAGAGAGGAGGAGACAAAGAATCTGAAGCAGGCTCCAGGCTCTGAGCTGTCAGCACAGAGCCAGATGTGGGGCTCCAACTCACGAACCGCGAGATCATGACCTGAACCAAAGCTGGACACTTAACTGACTGAGCCACCCAGGTGCCCCCTATGCTAATATTTTTTTTAACACTACAGCACACATTGTTCAATGCTTACTGTATCAGTTAGGAGCTGCATTCCGCTGCTAACAAAAAAGACCCAACCAGGAGTTGCCCAGGTGACTTAGTCGGTTAAGTGTTCAACAATTGATCTCAGCTCCGGTCTTGATCGCAGGGTCATGAGTTCAGGCCCTGCATTGGGCTCCACACTGGGTGTGAAGCCTACTTAAAAAAAAAAAAAAGACCCAACCACAGGGCTTAAATAAATTAGGATTTTATTCTATCATGTAAAAGAAACCCATAGGTAGGCAGTCCAGGACTGGTAAGATGTCTTTGGAAATTCATCAGGGTCCAAGGCTTCTACTTATTTCTCATTGAACAGAATTGGGTCACAAGGTCACCACAGGTGTAAAGAAGGTATATCAGTCTGAGTTTTGTTGAGGTATTGCACTCCATCTATTTTAAAAAGATAGAAGCTTATTATAGGGCATTAGTCACTTACAGGATGAAACAAACTTGGGCTGAATTTATAGGAACAATTTCCAAAGTCATTCCATGGAACTGGGCTGCCAATTCAGCTGATACTTCTGCAATGATCTGGATTCTGCCTACCAAATGGGAAAGTACCCCCACAGTGGCTGACTCTAGAAGCACACTGCCTCTGCTGCACATGTCAGCAAAATGGATGGCGGATGGCATGCTTATCACGTAACTTGATTTAGAATTCAGGTTTTGCACCAAAGCATTTTGATTTGCAGGACCCAATTCACATCCAGAATCCTAGTTACAAGAGAGTCTTGGAATATATAATACTTAGCTTTTCAGCCTCCAAAGTACAGAAACACAGATCAGAGGAGGCTGGAATAGCTATCAAGTGAGCCAGTCTCCAGCAGCTACCACAGGAGGCAGGGAGACAGGCTAACAAATTGGCTTAGCCCTAAGAAAAGGCACAAAACACAAAGTCAGGGTTTCATTATCAGGGAAGAGGGCTAGGAATGCCTCTTCCTATGCATTCCTTGCTGCATAGTGACAGCAACAAGAATGTGTGCCATGGGTACTTAACCCAGTCTTAAAAGATCAAGGAAGACTTTCCTGAGAAGGCAAAGAGGGACAAGAAGAACATTCCAGGCACAGGAAAAAGCAAATGAGAAGAATATTGAAAAGAAAGAGCATGGGTAAGGGGGATGGATACCTCACATATATTATTTCATTCCATCCTCACAAAAATGATAGGAATAAGTAACTATATCATTCCCAATTTTCAAATCAAGGAGAGCCTTGAAAGGCACATTAAAGAATTTGGATTTCAGGGTAGCCAGATTCTCCATAGGAATACAGAGGTGTTGGGTGTTAGGGAGCTATGGGTAAGCAGAGAGAAGAGTACAGACTTCTAAACAACATAAAACACCATTAAGTATAATGATAAAGAAAAGACTGGGAAAGGTTATTTGCAATGCATGTAACCATTAACTGGCAAAAGATTAGTATCCAGAATACATAAAGAAATCCCATAAATTATAAATACTCCAATAAACAACTGGGTAAAGGCTAGGACTTATAGAAGAGAAAGCCCAAATGATTAAAAACATGAAAAAATGTAAGGAAAAAAGAAAATATATGGAAAGTTATCTTTCAACCTCATGATAAATGCAAATTAAAATAACAATAAATACCAATTCCACATTTATCAGATTGGCAAAAATGTTTAAATTCTGAAATGAGCAAGTTCTGACAGGGATGTGGTACAACCACCTGGAAAACAATGTGACCATATGAAGTATAAAGATGCATTTCTCCTTCAATCCTTCAACTCAGCAATTATGTTCTGTGAGAACCAATTCTTAACTATTCAAGTATTCAAGTACGTATTATGTAAGCCAGTTGTTAAATACTTAGCATCTTGAAATCAGCCATGATGGGAATATTTACACCACAGAAATCTGCAAATGCTACAAATCATGGTTTGGGCATTTTGTTTTGTTTTTAGAACCTATTTACCAGAATACCACTGGACACAGAGAAACTCTCATGCATATGCACAAGTACACATTGTGGAAGAAACATTCAGAATCTACACCATGTTTAAGTTAATGGAGTATTAATTTCAGGACATAATTTGCATTAGATCATCACTGAGGTACGAATAACATAATTTAACCTTAGTTTGAATTTTTCAATTACTTCCACATTTTCAACTCTCTGTGTAATCGTTCTTAAATAATTTTTTTTTAAACAGTAAGAAAAGTGTATTATTTCACAAAACAAGAAGACTTAACTGGAGTGGCTCCCTGGCTGGTTAATTTGGTGACTATTCGATGTCTTTAAGTTGCTTGATTTCTTCTCCTTTCTACTTGCCATTTCCGGCAAGCTCCCCTCATTTAACAAGATGGCTGCAGCAAGGCCAAGAATTCTTTCACAGGTGATGTCTAGGGGAAGAAGAGCTATTTCTTCCCATTTGTGTCTTTCCATCAAAGAAAACTTTCCCTGAAGTCTCCTAGCAGACTTCCCCTCAGGTCCCATTGGTCAGCTTGAATAATTTCAATAACATTCCATTCCATTTAGAATTTGTCAAAGGATTTAAGTAGTTGTTTGCAAGGCTTACTCTTAACATAAAAGTTAAATTTTTCAACAGAAAAGGAAAACCCTAGTGTCTCACATTGACAATTAAAGCCACTCATTATTTTAGATCCGGGCAGAAATCATAAGTAATTTAGGTAATTTTCACCAAAATTATCTCAGTAAAGTTCATGTACTTCAAGTGTTTGAGAATCAACTTTCATTCAGATCAGTGCCCTATTTTCTGACAATTTAATGTATTTTTCACAGATTTGGAACTTTAACCTTGACGAGAGGTATAAATGCTATGATTATCTTAATGTCAATATTATGTTTAAAAATAATCTTGCCTGAGGTAAAAGGATCTTATATATAAAAGTCATGCATTTATGACTAGGGTCATTTACATTTCTCTTGCATTAACTGTACTTTGACATGCTTACTATTGAGCAAGGGAGAGCACAAACATATGGTTATTATAGCCAACTTCCTTCCAGTTCCAACCTCATTTTCTGCTGCAAACATCTAGGGGAACTAGGAGGTTCTCCAAATCATTCACTAATATGAAAAAGGACTGAAGGGCAAATGTATTAATTTACTAATGAGATTTACATGTGTAAAGTACAGACTATAGATTCTGACAGCTTAAGAGAAAATAATATCCTATATGCCCTGAATCCACACATATGTCCATCTATAAAATGTAAACTTTCCAAGGTAATCCTGGTTATACTGTCAAAGAATGGCTCTATTTTAAAAAGTTACTTTGATAAACTGCTGTATCAGATTAAACCATAAATCTTGGGGCGCCTGGGTGGCGCAGTCGGTTGAGCGTCCAACTTCAGCCAGGTCACGATCTCGCGGTCCGTGAGTTCGAGCCCCGCGTCAGGCTCTGGGCTGATGGCTCAGAGCCTGGAGCCTGTTTCCGATTCTGTGTCTCCCTCTCTCTCTGCCCCTCCCCCATTCATGCTCTGTCTCTCTCTGTCCCAAAAATAAATAAACGTTGAAAAAAAAAAAAGTTTTAAACCATAAATCTTTCCCCTTAAAGTGGTTTCAGTTATATCTGCAAACTGGCAACACTAACTCACTTCAGCAACCTAGAGACCAGCAACCCCCAGGGATGACTCATTGCTGGAGAATACCAAACACTTTTCATAATGCAGGTCAAGGGTGAAGGAGGGAGTGATGAGCTTAAGGGGTAAATTTTAGAAATGGTCTATTTTTGCAGTTGAGAGAAAAAAATGTACCTTTTTAATAATTATTTTGGGGACGCCTGGGTGGCTTAGTCGGTTGAGCATCCGACTCCTGATTTCCGTTCAGGTCATGATCCTAGTGTCATGAGATCAGGCTCTGCACTAAGCATGGAGCCTGCTTGAGATTCTCCCTCTTTCTTTCTCTCTCTCTCTCTCTCTCTCTCTCTCTCTCTCTCTCCCTCTCCCTCTCCCCTGCTCATGCTCTCTCTCTAAAATAAAAAAAAGTAATTATTATTTTAAAGTTTAATTATAAAATTGCATACACATAGTAAAAATCCAAACAGTAAAGAATGGTACACAATAAAAAATTAAAATACCACTTTCCCCACAAAACCCAAGTTTTACTTTCCAGAGGCATACATTGTAAACAGCTGCTTTTATATACTACATTTTGTTTATTCATTCATCTATTGATGGATATTTGGTTGTTTCTACCTTTTGGCGATCATGAATAACAACACTGCTGTGAACACTGGTGTACAAGTATTTGAGTCTTTCTTTCAATTGTCTTGGGTATGTACCTGTGGAATGCTGGATAATAGGGTAATTCTATGTTAAACTTTTTGAAGAAATGCCATACTGTTTTCCACAGTGGCCGCACTATTTTATATTCTCACCAGCAATGATACAATGGTTCCAATTTTTCTACATCCTTACCAATACTTGCTATGTTATTGCTGTTTTGATAATAGCCACCCTAATGGGTGTGAAGTATATATCTCTTTGCAGCTTTGATTTGCATTTCCTTGATAAGCTAGTTGTATACTGAGCATCTTTTCATGTGGTTTTTGGCTACTTATATATCTTCTTTGGAGAAATGTCAATACATATCCTTTGTCGATTTTTGCACTGTGTTGTTTGGTTTTTTCATTGTTGAATTTAGGAGTTCTTCATATACTCTGGATGTTAATCCCTTAACAGATATGGGCTTTGCAGACATTTTGTCCAATTCTGTGGATTATCTTTTCACTCTCTTGACAGTGTCTTTTAATGAACAAAAGTTTTTTTTATTTTGGTGAAGTCCAATTTATCTAGTTTTTCTTGTTGTCTGAGTTTTTAGTGTGATATCCAAGAAATTATTCTCAAATCCAAAGTGATGAAACTATTCCCCTGTTTTTCTATGAGTTTTATGGCTTTACCTCTTAAATTTAGGTCTTTGATCTATTTTGAGTTAATTTTTGTCTGCACAAGGTTAAGGAGCCAACTTCATTCTTTCACATGCAGATACTGTTTTCTCAGTACCATTTGTTGAAAAGATTATCTTTCCCCATTGAATGGTCTTAGCACCCTTGTCAAAAATCATTTGACCATATATGCAAGTAGATATTTTTTAAAATATTTAAAAAAGTTTTTTTTGGAAAGAGAGAGAGAGACAGAATGTGAGCGGGAGTGAGAGAGAGACACACAGAATCCGAAGCAGGCTCCAGGCTCCAAGCCACCAGCACAGAGCTCAACGTGGGGCTCAAACTCACAAACTGTGAGATCATGACTCGAGCCAAAGTTAGTCGCTTAACTGACTGAGCCACCCAGGTGACCCTCAAATGGATATTTGTTAAGTATAATAGGAAATTATTCATATTATTAACCAAGATTATCAGGCAACCCTTGGACTCTACATTGATTTTCTTAAGTCCCTTTGAAGATGATAGACTTCAAAGGGAAAGGGGAATTCTAAATTCCAAAAATCTCTTTACTATTAAGAGCAAAGTTTAAAGCAGTAAACATTAAATTATGCACAGGAAGCGGAATCTCAAGAAGTGACATAAACGAAGTTTCCATTAGAGAGGAAGAAAAATACAAAGCCTTCAATAGAAAGAGAAGAAAATGAAAGGTCAAAGTTTGGGTCTAGGTTCATTACCTGCCCCCACCCTCAGCACTAGAGACGGTGAAGTAGGAAAATAACATGAGTATTAAGTTTGGAAGTGAGGTCTGAGGTGGAGAGGTAAATTGGGGAAACATCAAAACATGCTTTTATCAAAAGAAGTAGGAATGGATACATTCCCAAATTAATGTATTCATCCCAATGTATTTTGTACAGCTAAAAATTCATAAAGGAACAGTACAAAGAGACTGGAACATGTTTCTATGCTGCTGGAATGGTCCATTGGTAAGGGACAGATAGATGAGGCAGAAGAGAGAGGATACTTGAAGGAGCCAGTCTTTGAGCAGGAAAGAAGCATCAGGACCAAAAGCCTTTAACAGGAGGGATACTTTGGGCAGCAACAGGACAGGAGAAAATGGGTACTAATGCACAGGGCAGGATTTCCCATATGGTAGCATCTCTTTGTTCAATGGAGAGGATAGAATGTGCCAGTTGCCAATTTACTGTCTTTTATCTCCAGATCTATCTGCTCATCTCCTCATTACCTGCTCTGTGATAATGCACCTGAACCATGTAAACATTTCTCTTTTGCCAAGCACATAATATTAAGGTTTATCTGCAGAGGGTGCTGAAGAGAGACTGCAGGACGAGCTTTGCTTCCTGTTTCTGGTTTGCTCCTCTCAACAGCACATAGCACCTTCCTGTGGGTAGCTTCCCCTAGCAACCCAGAGGGCAGCTTACTTGTCTACCATTCACTGGCCCACAAAGTCTGGAGTGGCCTCCCACCAAATCTATTCCTTGCTAGGGTCTGCCTCAGCTCAGAGGGAGTGGCAGCTTCATACATGCTATTTCCGTATTCTTTAAAATTTTCTTTTTCTCTTAGGTAATCCCTTAAAAGTTAATTCTTTTTTAAAGTATTTATTTATTCACTTAAGTAATGTCTACATCCAACATGGGGCTCAAACTCATGCTCGAGAGTCACATGCTCTTTTGACTGAGCCAGCCAGGCACTCCCACAGTTAATTCTTTATATTAAGCTTTTGCTGTTCATTTCATTTCATTTCATTTCATTTCATTTCATTTCATTTCATTT
>NW_024412406.1:17291027-17297712 GCF_014898765.1 Herpailurus yagouaroundi
TTCATTTCATTTCATTTCATTTCATTTCATTTCATTTCATTTCATTTCATTTCGAGAGGGAGAGAGAGAGTGCTCGTGGGGGCACCCAAGTGGGGAAGGGGCAGAGGGAGAGAATCTTAAGTGGGCTCCATGCCCAGTGCTGAGCCCAATGTGGGGCTCAATCTCACAACCATGAGATCATGATCTGAGCCGAAAAAGAAGAGTCAGCCGCCCCTACACTTTTGCTGTGTAAATCACTTTGTGGTTTCTCTTTGTGGTCTCACAAAGGGTCCTGACTCACCTAGTAAGTTATCAGCTAAGAATGGGGGGAGGAGAAAGAGGAAGTTGAGGGAGAAATAGGCTGAAATAGGAGTAAATAAATTTGCCAGACAAGAGTAGGATTTCCATTCCATTGTTTGGATGTATATAATTCATTTTACCAGTCTCTGGACATTTAGGTTGTTACACACAACACACACACGCGTGCACTAGAGATGGTGCACACAACACACACACGCACGCACAATGTGGAAGTGGATGTATACTCTTCTAATCTGTTTACCTATGCGCTTAGAGACATGGTTCATGAGATTGAGCCCGCATCGGGGTCTCTGCTGTTAGCACAGAGCTTGTTTCAGATCCTCTGTCCCCCTCTCTCTCCGCCCCTCCTGAACTCATGCTCTCTCTCAAAAATAAATAAACATTAAAAAAAAGAAAAGAATACTGGGGCGCCTGAGTGGCTCAGTTGGTTAAGTGTCCGACTTCAGCTCAGGTCATGATCTCACAGTTCGTGGGTTTGAACCCCAGCCCTGTGCTGACAGCTCAGAGACTGGAGCCTGCTTTGGATTCTGTGTCTCCCTCTCTCTCTCTCTCTCTCTCTCTGCCCCTCACCTGCTCACCTCTGTCTCTCTCTCAAAAATAAATAAACATTAAAAAAATTAAAAAAAAAATAATGGGAAGGGCAATGGCAGGATATGAGGTTTTTGGAGTCTGGATTAGGATGAATCTTTCAATGTTGAGGGGGCTTATTAGATTTCAGCAAAATTCATGACATAATTCATAGAGGCATAGCTCTGAATCTTGGATACAGTCACTTGATGAGCCTGGTTGAGTGATCTGCAGTCCTGAAAAGGGCACATTTATTCTGCTGAGGAATAACTGAGTAGGTCTATGGTTGGGAGGGGGCGGGAGGAAGGACTTTCCGAAGTTTTGAGTTAGGTAAAGTTTCTTAGACGTAACAGCCAAATCCATATAAGAAAAAGAATTAATAAATTGGTTTCCATCAAAATGAAGAATGTCTATTTTTTTTAATGTTTATTTATTTTTGAGAGAGGGAGAGCACAACTAGGGGAGGGGCAGACAGAGAAAGGTGGATAGAGCATCTAAAGCAGGCTCTGCACTAACAGCAGCAAGCCCATTGTGGGTCTTAATCTCACGAACCATGAGATCGTGACCTGGGCCGAAGTCAAGACTCCTATGCTTAACCAACTGAGCCACCTAGAAACTTGCTCATAGCAGCTTTATTTGTAATAGCCAAACACTGATACATCCAAATGTCCATCAACGGATCTATGGATAAACAAGCTGTGGTACATCCATATATGGGAATGCTGCTCAGCACTAATAAGGAATTAACTATTGTTACATACAATAGCATGGATGAATTTCAAAATAATTATGCTGAATGAAAAGAGCCAACAAAGAGTACACACTATATGATTCCATTTAAGCAAATTATAGAAAAATGCAAACTAATCTGTAGCAACAGAAAGTCAGTCAGCAGTTGCCTGGGGATGGGGTTTAAAGGTGGAGTTTTGGGACATGAAGGAGACATTACAATGGAGCATGAGGAAATATCTGGGGGTGATGAATATGTCCATTATCTTTTTTCTTTTTTAAGTAGGTCCCAGGCCCAGTGTGGAGCCCAACACGGGGCTTGAACTCACAACCTTGAAATCAAGACCTGAGCTGAGATCAAGAGTTGGATGCTTAACTGACTGAGCCACCAAGCACTCCTGTTCATTAACTTTAGTGTGATGCTTCACAGGTGTATACATGTCAAAACTTGGAAATTTTTCATTTTAAATATGTACAATCCTTAGTATGTCAATTAACCTTTGTTAAAAAGCTATTTTTGCTTTTGTGGCAAATTTTGGGGCAGAAGTTGAATATTTGAACCCATTCTTTCTCAGAATTCCCATATCCTTAATCATGCTCCTATAAGGTTATCTCCCTTTGTAGAGTAATTAGAAGAGAGCTCTTTTTTAAAATATTTATTTATTTACTTACTTACTTACTTACTTACTTACTTATCTATCTATCTTAAGTAGTCTCTATGCCCAATGTAGGGCTTGAAGTTATAACCCCAATATCCAGAGCTGCATGCTCCACCAACTGAGCCAGCCACGTATCCCTAGAAGAGAGCTCTTGAGGTTCATAGCAATACCCCCAAATCTTAAAGTTAAGATTACCTGTTGTGGCAAGAACCGTTGATAGCTTTTTAAATAGCCATTTGCCCTTCTCTTTCTTTTCTACAACAACCTACCTTCTCACAGCACGAGCTGATCATCTCTGGACATGTAACCCAACCATGGTCAATGGCACCTGAAGGGCATTCTTGGTAGTAATTTTCACCCAGATTAAAAGAGAAACACTGTGGGGCAACTGGGTGGCTCAGTTGGTTGAGCGCTGGACTCTTGATTTTGGCTCAGGTCATGATCCCAGGGTTGTGGAATCGAACCCTGCATCAAGCTCTGTGCTGAGCATGGAGGCTGCTTAAGGTTCTCTCCCTCTTCTTCTCTGCCTCTGTTTATTTAAAACAACAAAAAAATAATAAACTTAAAAAAAAAAAACACCTGAAAAAAAATTCCTTCCTTCCTGCCTTTGGATGTTTTTATAAGAAGATGTGATGTTTATAGTTGTGGGAGCCTTTTTGCAACCATGAAGGGAAAATCAAGAGTCTCAGAGAAGACCACAAACTCTGACAATGCTGTGCTGCTGAATTAACCAACCCTAGAACCAGCTACCTCTGGACTTCCTGCACTGTGGGATAATACACTACTCATTTTTTAAAAGCCACTTAGTTGCGATGCAGTTGAAAACATAACATTTATTTAATGAATTATACTACTAATCAATTAAAATAACTGATTTAAGGGGCACCTGGCTGGCTCAGAAGAGCAGGCAACTCAAGGGGCACCTGGGTGGCTCAGTCATTAAGCGTCCAACTTTGGCTCATGTCACAATCTCATAGTTCGTGGGTTCAAGCTTCCTGTCAGGCTCTGTGCTGGTATCTCAGAGCCTGAAGCATCCTTTGGATTTTGTGTCCCCTCTCTCTCTGTGCCTGCTCTCTCAAAAATAAATAAACATTAAAAAAATATTTTTAAAAGAGCATGCAACTCTTGATCTTTGAGTCATGAGTTCAAGCCAAATGTTGGGTGTAAAGATTACTTAAATTAAAAAAAAAAAAAAAACCTGCTTTGGGACACCTGGGTTTCTCGATCAGTTAAGCATCCAACTCTAGATTTCAGCTCAGGTCATGATCTCATGGTGTGTGGGATCGAGCCCTGTGTCAGTGCAGTGCAGTCTGTGCACTGTCAGCACAGAGCCTGCGCAGGATTCTCTCTCTCCCTCTCTCTCTCTCTCTCTCAAAATAAATAAATAAACTTAAAAAAAAAAAACCCAACTGACTTAAAATTATAATCTGAAAATAGGTGGCTGTGGAGTTTTAGGAACACCTAAATATTAGTCCCAGAATTTAATTGTATCTAGTCTGAAGAACATATTAAGTCATTAAAACAGTGGTCCCTTCCATATCCTATCCAGGTCAGGTATCCTTCAGAAGCAGATGCTAATAAGTGCCATGTGAGCAACCCACTGAAGGAAAGGAAAACTAGCAACTTAGGAGGTATCCTGTAAGGAACTGTTGCAGGAGCATCCATGCTGATCTCCAGTTCCTTCTCACATGGCCCCAGACACTGAGAACATGCCTAAAATGTTGCCATAGCATTTATGGGTTCAGCAAAGTCACCCTCCTCTTTCAGTACAACTTTCAGTAATGGTAGCTCCCACACCTCCCCATCCACTTGTAGGCAAAGGCCTGATGGAGGTGGCTGTCCAGGTTGCAAAATTAGGTTGTAGAAGTTTACATCCAGCCAAGAGTCTGCAATGGCAGGCTGAGGTCCAAGCCACCACCTGACAGAATAAATTGCCCAGTTGGGGTCCCAAACAAAGAATTTTAAACCCCTGCAAAACATTCAGCAAAAACGTTAGAGAGAAATTCTTTGAGAAAGTAAGTATAACCAACAATTTATTTTGCTAAGTTTAGATTTTTTTTTTTACCATGTTTCCTTGAGGCAAATACATTTGTACTGGATTTTGAATCAGTTTCTTAGACTTCCAATTTGTGAAGGAAAGATGATGTGCCTTTTCACTGATTCAATTATTTAATTACATGCTTTCACGTGTGTTCTTTCTGGCAACAAGATCATCAGCCTATCTCCTACAGCACTAAGTCTAGTGCTTTGTAGCCAGGACTCAAATAAAATGATTGAAAGAAACAAGAGTAAAAAAAACACAAAAATAAAAAATCAATAGCAAATTAGAACATGTTCATAAACAAAGCGGGTGACTGTTTTACGAATGCTTTTTTTTAAATGCTCTATAATTATTATCAACAAAAACAGCAGCAGTAGCTATTGTTATGAGGGAGATATAACAGCTTTTTTTGTGGCAAATGGTTCTTCTATGTGTTTCATGGGGTCGATTCCAGATACCCTTATTCTAAATTGGGATGTCCAATACCACCAGTTTTTTTAAGCACTGAACTACGTGGGGGAGTAGAAGACTAAGCAAATATATAGTACTGGGAATGGGAGACCCTTCCTTTTTGGAATATTTCCCGCTCTTTTGGGTCCATTACAAACTGACAGACTACACGTTTGCATACTCGGTGAAATAGCTCTGGGTGAAATAGCTCCTCAATGAGCCTTGAAAGCCTCCAAAAGTTCCCTTCAATATGAACTTACGGTGTAGCACTCCACCGCAGTCGGAGAAACGCAGATCTCAGGGTACCGCCACCGAGACGTTGAGAACACAGCCCCAACGACCTCCCTGGTGCTTAGCACTGACTCCGCCGCCAGACACACGCTCCCCTGTCGGAGGCGGGGCCAGGGCCCGGAAGGGGAGGGGCCCGGAGCCCCAAAAGCCCAACGGAAGAAGCTGTGCTTTCTTTTCCGCGCGGCTGTCGACGGAGGAGGGCTTGCGAAGCTTGGTCAGTCATGCGGACCGGGCGGCAGCGCCAGCGGACCAGTCGCTGGGTCCTTCGAGGTGGGAGTCCTTGCGGTCTTAGTTCAACCTGTTACTACCGGGAACCCGACTCGTTGCCGGAACCCAGGCCCGCCTCTGGTCTCTGCCCTGGGGCCCCCGTGTAAAGGGCCTCCGACCTTGCCGAGCGCAGCCGAGTAAGCTGCATGGCCGCGAGGTCGGCCCGGGAGGCAGCCTTCCTCTTCTGCCACCCAGAGCGTACTGGGTTATTGGCTCTGTCGCATTTTTTAAGTAACCAGCCGCGAGTCTTTACTGACCCTTTTTTCAAGTAAACGTCCGTTTCGACTGTTCTAAAGTCAAAAATTAATAAAGGGCCTTCTCAGATTGAGGTGGTTTCGAGGCGGCTGGAAGGTATGGCGCGTGGTTTTGGTGTACGCCGGGGCCTCCTTCGGAGCAATTTTGTATCCCCAGCAAAGCCTTGTGTGCAGCCTAGATGGTTTTAGGGTCCCTTAGTGGGCGACTTATTTATTCGTAGTACGCAAGCATTTTATAAAAGGGGAAAGGCATTATCTCTAGGATATTAAAGACAATCTTTACTTAACTGTAGTTTGTGATTGGCTTTTAAAATTGTTACCAGTTTAGTAACAGTTCTGGTAGCGACTTAGGACAGTGACTTGTCGCATGTGTTTGTGAATCTTCCTTTGTAAATATCTTCTAAAAACGTGATGTTTTGAAGTTGGGAGAACAGTATATACTGTTTAGAACTTCCCTAAGCCATAAATGCCTGCTCTACCCTTAGATGCTTGCATTTATATAGAGATGTGTATTTCTGGACATAATACTGAAGAAACTGGTCAACAGCTGGGAGGCTGGAAGAACGTGTTGCCTATTCAAAAACAAGTTATTGGGGCGCCTGGCTGGCTCAGTTGGAGGATCTTGGGGTGGGGGTTGTCAGTTTGAGCTCCACTTTGGGTATAGAGATTACTTAAATACTTTAAAATGGTATTAATACCTCATCGATGAAACAGTATAATCCTGTGTCGGGCTTTTTTGTTGTTACCTCCTCCCAAATATGTTGCTGCCACCAGGGCATTTGATGGCTAAAAATAGTTTACATTTGGTATTAGTCATCTTTATTTTGAGGCATAAGTGGCATCAATCCTACTTTTATTGCTAAATACTGGGGGTTTTAAAACCAAATTTTTGGTAAAAATACTGATAACAGGTAAATCCTGAAGCATAATAAATACGGAGCCCACCACACCATTTAAGAACTGTGATTTTTCTCATTACTCTAGCATCTAATTCTTTACCTATCACATAACTCCTGCCTTCAACCTATCTTCATAACTCCTGAGGTGCCTCTCATCTGGGATTTTATATCCTGGCTCTTAGTTTTTTGAGCTGAGTGGGAAGGATAGCAGTTTTATTTATTTATTTA
>NW_024412406.1:17297812-17369391 GCF_014898765.1 Herpailurus yagouaroundi
TTTTTTTTTTTTTCCCTTCCCCTCCCCCATGGGTTTCTGTTAAGTTTCTCAGGATCCACCTAAGAGTGAAAACATATGGTATCTGTCTTTCTCTGTATGGCTTATTTCACTTAGCATAACACTCTCCAGTTCCATCCATGTTGCTACAAAGGGCCATATTTCATTCTTTCTCATTGCCACGTAGTATTCCATTGTGTATATAAACCACAATTTCTTTATCCATTCATCAGTTGATGGACATTTAGGCTCTTTCCATAATTTGGCTGTTGTTGAGAGTGCTGCTATAAACATTGGGGTACAAGTGCCCTTATGCATCAGTACTCCTGTATCCCTTGGGTAAATTCCTAGCAGTGCTATTGCTGGGTCATAGGGTAGGTCTATTTTTAATTTTTTGAGGAACCTCCACACTTTTCCAGAGTGGCTGCACCAATTTGCATTCCCACCAACAGTGCAAGAGGGTTCCCATTTCTCCACATCCTCAAAAATATGGAACGCTTCACGAATTTGCGTGTCATCCTTGCACAGGGGCCATGCTAATCTTCTCTGTATCGTTCCAATTTTAGTATATGTGCTGCCGAAGCAGGCACAGCAGTTTTGTTACAAATATGTATCACTAAACATTCTTGTAGGATTTACACAAATGAGATTATGCATATAGTTGTCAGTAGTTCCCATGAATCTCATTACACTGAAACTTTCCAAGTTGGTATTATTCATAACTAATAGTTTGTGTTCCTAATATTGACGATGTGAAATTATTTCCAGACTTGAAAATGATAAATTGTTTTGCAGGGTACAACATTTGATGTGTCTTCATAAATCATTTCCAGTAGCTGTCTGGTTCAATGATTTACCCTCCTGGGGTGCTGTAAGAGATGATCTGTGGCCCTGGCCATTCTTTGCACTACCTAAGTGTGCTTTCAGGCGACCTGGGACTTAATTCTACAAGAGTATCCAATAATGATGTCAACATAATGTATCTGCTCTAAAACTACATTAGATTTGCCATTGTGATGCTTTAGTTGGAGGTCTACACACTTGTTTTTATACATCTAACCTTTAACCTGACTCATCTCATCCTTGTCAAGCTCTGAGACAGAAAAGCAATGGCTAGGTACTCATTAGGACCATCATGTCCTAACATCGATACTGCCACAGTAAAGAACATCCTATATATAGCCACAATTT
Organism: Herpailurus yagouaroundi; assembly: GCF_014898765.1. Taxonomy (NCBI): domain Eukaryota; kingdom Metazoa; phylum Chordata; class Mammalia; order Carnivora; family Felidae; genus Herpailurus; species Herpailurus yagouaroundi. Next base: position 17,299,001 of record NW_024412406.1, read on the forward strand.
TTCCTATCCATGCTAATAAACCCATTTCCAGCTTGGAAAGATCATTTATAGAATTATTAGGGCCTAAACAGTCAAAAGTACTAATCTGTTCAAGCCATTACAGAGGTTCTAAATTTTGGGGTTATCCATTTGGACTACCAAAAAAAGTAGAACTAAGCAGAAAGTACTTCATTCCATGAGAGATGTGTTAAATAACAAAATTATTCCAGTATATGGCCTCAAATGTTAGTAGTTTTTATAAAAAGTTAGATGGGAGTCAGGAAGGTTGTAAGTAAAATGTTTATGGCTCCTGATGAGAATGAAAAAGTCTTACTGGACCATTCCTGCATATAAGATGCCAAACAGATGGCAAGTACAAATGAGAATTCACAATGAAATATTTTGATTTCTAGGTACAACAGAGCCTATGAGTTGAAGATGAACGTTGTGATGTTTTCCAAAAACATCTGAGGATGGCTGTGATAAAACCACTAGGAGCACAACTGCATGTAATAAGGTACCAAAACTTAATGTTAAACACTGTGCTTTGTTATGTATTTATGGTACTGCCTATGAAAAGCAGTACCAAAAACATTTAGTAGGTTTTTGACCTAGATAGGTTTAGTAACTGGCACAATGATGACTTCAATTACTTTTTGCCGTTTACCCAGCTGAGGGTTTCTTTGAAGAAATAATTTGAAGACTGAGATGCCAGTTATGTATATTGTTTATGTGAATTACTCAAGTATAATGCAATTTTTCATTAAAATGGGTTATATGTTCTTTTCAGCATGTAGGTAGCCGCAGATGAGTGTCCAAGTCCATAACTGTTGTGGTTAAAAATTCTTCATTGCCTCGGTAAGTAATTCTGGCAATCACAGCTAATAATAATTCAAAAGTATCTGAAACTCCAAAGGCTTAGGGCCATATCCTGTTAAGTTGCCTGTGTGTGTGTTGTCAGAAGTCTGATTCTCCTTTGATTTTGACTATGGAGTGATTTTCATTGTTGGTTTCTGATTTTTTTCCCCAGAGGCATGCAGTTGGAAGGAAAAATGAAGAATTGGTCAAGAAGACATGAATAAATACTTTATTTAACATTGATCACCTCACAATAAGTTATGGTAGAGAAATACATGCTTGAATACTTTTAACTGTTGGGCAGTAAAGTCTGCTATCTTTAAAATATATCAAGTGTTTAAACATCTCCAGTTCCATAATTACTAGTCAGATTTGTTTTTAGCATACTTTAAGAAAGTATGTTCTTTATCAATAAATAAGTATTTGGAATCTCCTAAACACCTTAACGAATTATCCCTTACAAATAAAGATTTCACCTGTGACCTACATAGTTTAAGTTTTAATCTTATTCTTTGCTTTTGCCTTTGAACAAAAAAAATTGTGATCTTAGTACAAACAATAACATGTCATATTAAGGGAAATAGTGACTGGACAGTCCATTCCAACCAGGACTTAGAATTTATAGGAATTCTAAAGCTGAATTCTTAACTGAAGACTTGAACTTAGCTAAATCTTGCTTTTCCCCTGTTGAGTGCTTTTATCTAGGTTATAATTTCATTATGGCAAGTCTAGAATTCTAGAACTGTAATATGTAAATTGTTTTTAAAAACTGGCTTTGCTGACTCCATTTCGGCTCAGGTCATGAAATGGAGCCCAGCCCCATGTCCACACTGAGCATGAAGCCTGCTTGGGATTCTCTCCCACACTCTCAAAAAATACATAAAAGCTTAAAAGACAAAAACAAAAAAAACTAGCTTTGCATTCTGAAAAAGTAACACAAGTCTCTGAAACTAGTGAATATTCAGTAAATACTGTTGAATGAGCAGGAATGATTTGTCAAAGGCCTATAGAGAGCTGTCAACCTTTATGGTTTAGCTCCATAAAGTGCCAGTTTCTAAAGAATCGGCATGGTAGTATCTTATTTTTTTTATAATTAACTTATTGGGACACCTGGGTGGCTCAACTGCTTTAAGTGTCCAACTTTGGCTCAGGTCAGGATCTCCTGGTTGATATATTCAGGCCCCATTTGGGCCTTGGAGTCTGCTCCAGATTTTGGGTCTCCTTTCTCTGGCCCTCCCTCACTCACACTGTTCTCTCAAAAACATTTTAAAAATTAACATATTAAACCTTTGAAAAATGAAAAGGATTTGGGGATTTTACAAGTTAAATATATTTTCTCTTTCCCCACACACACCTTTTCAGAATAGATCTCTTCCCTCCAAAAATGAAGATGGTTTGCAAATTGGGTTTGCCTTTTGGTGCCTTTCTTGTAACCAGTTAGGTTCAAGGAGCCAATTCTTACCCCTTGATTTGTTATAAATTACTTTTTTTCATTTAACCTGGCTTTAAAAAATGGAAAATTTCCAAGCTTTCCCTGAATTCATAATTAGGGCTTCCAAAACTATATAATGGGCATAAAAAGTAATGAAGTAGGAAATGTCCTTAAATTGGAGGCTTCTGCTTCTTTATGTTGCTGTTATTTACTCCATTTGTCAGGTTCACAGGTGCAAGAAAAATGATTTATTTTTAGGTAAATATTCTCATTTAAACTGTTCTTGCCATCTTGTGACAAGTAGAACTACATAAAAGTGACCGTTTTTAAACATTGCTTAGTTTCCAGATTCTTATTTTTTTAATGTTTATTCTTTGAGAGAATGAGCAGGGGAGGGGCAGAGAGGGAGACACAGAATCTGAAGCAAGCTCTGAACTGTCAGCACAGAGCCCAATGCGGGGCCAGAACCCACGAACCGTGAGAACATGACCTGAGCTGAAGTCGGACGCTTAACCAACTGGACCACCCAGGTCCCCCGACCAGATTTTTAATAATGAGACCTTTTATATTTTTAAGATAGCCTTCTAATGTACTACCATACATAGTATTACCTGAAGCATTACTTCAGAATCACACCTTTCCACTGCTTAAATATGAGTGAAGAAAATGATTTTCCTCAGATTGCCTATTCATCACTCGTGAAAATAGCTGTCCCAGGTCCATATGTGGCAATAAACTGTTGGAGCTGCTGTTGGCATTGATTCAAATAGATATCCCTTTGCTCCAAATATTCTTCATTATACAATTCAAATGGAAATACTGCATTTGGAGCAACACAAAATACAGTGGCCCCTAAGGAAAAAAGTGTAAATGAGAAGTCCTTAAAATGCTAAATGTGAAATCACATTTTCAGCAAAATAGTATGAGTTTGTTTTGTTTTATAGAGTGCAAGCTGGGGAAAGGGGCAGAGGGAGAGAGAATCCCAACCGTGCTCTACACTCTGCACAGAGCCTGCTGTGGGTCTTGAGCCCACGACCCTGGGATCATGACCTGAGCTGAAATGCAGAATCAGATGATTGGGGCACCTGTGGGATTCAGTTGGTTAAGCATCTGACTCTTCATCTTGGCTCAGGTCATGATCTCATGGTTTATGGAATTGAGCCCCACGTCAGGCTCTGCGCTGACAGCACTGAGCCTGCTTGGGATTCGCTCTCTGCCCCTCCCCCACTCTCTCAAATAAACAAACTTTAAAAAAGTAAGATGCTCAATCTACTGAGCCACCCAGGTCCCCCCAATAAGAGTTTTTAAGTTCTGACCTATTTAATAGAATATTTCAATAATCATTTAAAACTGATCTGTTTTTGAGACTCATGAAATAGTTTCAGTATATACACAGACTTACCAGAGCCAAGAAAAAATACTACGTTTTAAAACATGGAAACTAGAGGGGCACATGGGTGGCTTGGTTTAGCGTCCAGCCTTGGTTCAGGTCACGATCTCACAGTTAATGAGTTCGAGCCCAGTGTTGGGGTCACTGCTGTCGGTGCAGAGCCCACTTAAAATCCTGTCCCCTCCACCCTCTCTGCCCCTCCCCAGCTCCTATTCTCTCTCAAAAATAACATTTTTTTAAGTGTAGAAACTATGTTAGCTGTTGACCTAGTCATTTAGAGTTTTGAACCTGAATAGTGCTGTTAGGAGGTGGAAGAAGTAGGGAGAGAAGGTATTAGAGGTAGGGAAACACTTTGATAAAGGTTATGCGGATGACTGAGGATAAAGACACCATTGTAATCTCAATTATTCAGAACCACTGACAAAAAGACATAAACCTATGGAATTGAATAGCCTGGAAATAACCCCTCAAATACATGGTTAAATGATTTATGCTTTAAGAGTGCCAAGACCAATGGGGAAAGGACAGTTTCCAACAAATGGTACTGAAAAAACAATACCCATAAGAAAAAAAAATGAAGTTGGTCCCTTATAGACCTAAGCATAAGAACTAAGAAAAACAAAAAATTGGGGAAATGCTTCATGACATTGGATTTGGCAGTGATTTCTAGAATTTATGTAACACTAGATTTCTAGTGTTATAACACTAAAGCACAGGCAACAAAAGGAAATAGATAAGTTAAACCACATCAGAATAAACTGGTGCGTCAAATACTACAATGAAGAGTGAAAAGGCAACCCATGGAATGGGAGAAAATACTTGCAAATTGTATCTGATACAGGATCTACAACTGAACAAGAAAATAACCCAATTCAAAAATCGGCAAAGGAGAAACGGACATTTCTCCAAAGAAGATAGGCACATGAATGATGGTCAACATCACTAATCACTAGGTAAATGGTGTGAAATACCATCTTACACCCATAAGGATGGCTACTATCAAGCAAATGTTGGCAAGGATATGAAGAAAATGTACCCTTGTGCACTGTTGGTGAGAATGTAAAATGGTGCAACCCTTATGGAAAACAGTAGCAGTTTATTCAAAAAATCACATGATCCAGGGATTTCATTTATGGACACATACCCAAAATAATTTAAAACAAGGTCTCAAAGAGGTAAGTAAGCATATACTCATGTTCATAGCATTATTCACAATAGCCAAAGGTGCAAGCAATCTAAGGTCCATTGTTGGGTGAATGAATAAACAAAATGGTGTGTGTGGTGTGTGTGTGTGTGTACGTGTGTACACATACATACAATGGAATAGAATATTCAATCTTGAACAAGAAGGAAATTCTAATGCATACTACCACATCAATAAACCTTTGGGGACATTATATGAAGTGAAGTGAGCCATAAGATAAACACATATGATTAGACTTAGATACATGGAGAAGTCAAATTTATAAAAATAGAAAGAATGGTGGTTGCCAGGGACTGGAGGAAGGAAGGAGAGATTGGGGAGTTATTGTTTAATGGGTACAGAAAAAAATGAAAGGTTTATAGAGATGGATGGTGGCAACAGTGTGAACGTATTTAACACCACTGAACTATACACTTAAAAATCGTTAAGATGGTAAATGTTATGTATATTTTACCACAACTTAAACTTTTTGACTACCACTTTAGGAGTTAAGCTCTTAAATTCTGTTTCATTGTTGATTCATTGAATGAGTACATACATGTGACTGGCCAGGAGTACAGTTGCTAGCCAAGCAGACAGTGCCTACCTTCCTAGAGCCGTCTGTTATCAGTATGCACTTAACATAGTCTCAGACTGCCGTGACTGCTCCCTTTACCATTCCCTGTATCTTACCTGAATCCTTACTGTTCCTTGAGAACACTGCTTTCCCTGTGGCTCTCTAAAGTGAAGCTGCTTTTTCTCAAAACACCACTCATACCTTAGTAACACAAGACAGAGACAGTGACTAACTTGCTGCCCCTTTGCTGCTACCAGACCATTCTTGTCCCTGCTTTCCTCTTAATAAAAATCTCTCTGCTGATGCCCAGTGCCATTTGGGCTTACTACTCTTTCTCTTCCTTGGTGAAGTCAACCAGTTCTCAGCACGTGGCTCACAATATTCCTCTATTCCCTAATACCTGCCATTCAGTGATTTCCATGTGAATGACCCTCTTAATTCCAGACCTCTCTGGAGTTTTTCCTCTACCTCAACCACACATAGGAAAATCACAGGAAACTGACATTACCAAAAACTTACTTCAAAGCCATTAGTTCAAATCCCCCTTCCCTCTTATACTTCCAGCTTCTATCCCAAGACCTCCAAGTGGCTTCCTTCAATTCACTTCCTTCTTTTAACCTATTTAAGAATCTATCCCAAGCCAGTGTCCCCACTCCCTTACCCCTCTGCAACACTCTATCACAGTCGCCTATAAAAACCTCAACTCTGCATGAACCCAACAATTTACTTTATGCCTGCACTCAGGCTGCTAGGCAGAAAATCACATAATTGGCATCTCTTGGTTTCACTTTAAATGAATCACAGAAACCTCAAATGGATGCCCACTGCCTGCCAGACAACCCTGCTGAGTCTAAGACAAATGTTCTTCTGCCTCCTGCCCCCATGACTATGATATTCCATTCTTCTCTCCTCAAACCTTTTGCTTTTAGCTGATGACCTTGTGTAGAGTGTATGATCAAATGGATACAGACCTGATTCTGTTTCCATTTGTCTTCCCTCCTATATAATGAAGTGACTTCTTTCATTAGAAACCAATATCTTCACATGTGCTCTGGATCCCATCCCCTCTCACCTTTTTAAGGATTTTATTGCTTTGATCTTCCCCTAATTCTGTAAAATCTAATCTTAAACTGTCTTGTTTCTATAACTACACTTGATTTTCTTACTACATTGTAGCTGCAGCTTCTCATTCTCCTCTGTTTGTTCCCCCTCCTCAACCCCATTTCTAAATATTGGAATTCTTCAAAGGCAGTCCTGGAGTTCTCTGTATAATCTCAATCTAGGTAATTTCAGGTAATTTCATCCATTCCATGGCTATGAGTACCATCTTTGGGCTGATGGTTCCCAAATTAAATTTCTAAATTAGAACCCTCACCTAAACTCCAGATTCTTGTATCAATCTAAAGGTATCTCTGTAGGATGTCTCAGACATATCTATTTATAATTTGGTTTTTCTCCCAACCCTTTTTCTCTTTGTTCCCAGTTGTGGTAAATGGCATCATGGTCCACTCAGTTGCTCAAGGCAGAAAATTGGGAGTTTTCTTTAATTCTTCCCTATGCCCTCTGCCCCAACTTCTAAATCTAGTTCATGAGCACAACCTATTGTTTTTTGCATCCAAGAAAAATGTCCCTGAGTAGGGATCAATTTCTTGCTATGTTTTTTTCTTCTTTTTTTTCTTGTTTCCAATTTCCTGCTGTAACTGAAATAACACTTAAGGAGCTCTTTTTTTTTTTTTTTTTTTTTTTTTAGCGTTTATTTATTTTTGAGAGAGACAGAGACAGAGACAGAGCATGAGCAAGGGAGGGGCAAAGAGAAAGGGAGACAGAATCTAAAGCAGGTTCCAGGCTCTGAGCTGTCAACACAGTGCCCCACGTGGGGCTGGAACCCACAAACTGCGAGATCATGACCTGAGCTGAAGTCAGATGCTTAACTGACTGAGCCACCCAGGTGCTCCAACATTTAAGGATCTCTTAATATTGTTTTGTTTAAGACTTAAAAATCAAGATACCTAACTGAAATTCATTATGAAAATAAAAAATAACTAAAGGAAAAAAAATCTTCATTTAGTTTTATATTCCCCAACAGATGCTTTCTTAAATACTTCACGAAAGTCTTGACAAAATAGTTACCAAGTGAAAATAGCCATATTCTACCATAGGGGTCCTTAATAATAAATAGTATAGTTTCTAAATTCAAAGACACAAATTTTTGTCTTCTTATTGAAATCTAATTATATTTTAATTTTGATAGCATGTCATAATAAAATTGGCAGAATTTTTTTGTTATGGTACATAAAAAATGTGTGTTAGATTTTATCAAGTATGCTTTTAAATACAAATAATAAGAATGTAAAAAATATGGGCGCCTAGCAGCCTCAGTCGGTAGAGTATGTGATTCTTGAACTCTGGGTGTAAGTTTGAGCCCCATATTGGGTGTAGAGATTACTTTAAAAAATAAAACCTGATTACTTTTAAAAAATAAAATCTGGTGGATATGCAAGCTGGTGTAGCCACTCTGGGAAACAGTATGGAGGTTCCTCAAAAAACTAAAAATAGAACTACCCTACGACACAGCAATTGTACTACTAGGCATTTATCCACAGGATACAGGTGTGCTGTTTTGAAAGGACACATGCACCCCATGTTTATAGAAGCACTATCAACAATAGCCAAAGGATGGAAAGAGTCCAAATGTCCATCGATGGATGAATGGATAAAGAAGATATGGTATATATATATATACATACATATATATATATATACATATATATATATATATATATATATATATGTATATACATACACAGTGGAGTATTACTCGGCAATCAAAAAGAATAAAACCTTGCCATTTCCAACTATGTGGATGGAACTGGAAGGTATTATGCTAAGTGAAATTAGAGAAAGACAAAAATCATATGACTTCACTCATATGGGGACTTTAAGAGCAAAACAGATGAACATAAGGGAAGGGAAACAAAAATAATATAAAAACAGGGAGAGGGACAAAACAGAAGAGACTCATAAATATGGGGAACAAACTGAGGATTACTGGAGGGGGTGTAGGAGGGGGGATGGGCTACGTGGGTAAGGAGCATTAAGGAATCTCCTGAAATCATTGTTGTACTGTATGCTAATTTGGATATAAATTTTAAAAAATAAAAAATAAAATTAAAAAAAAAATCTGGGGTGCCTACGTGGCTCAGTCAGTGTCCAACTTTGGCTCAGGTCATGATCTCTTGGTTCATGAATTCAAGCTCCACAACAGGCTCTCTCCTTTCAGCGGGGAGCTCGCTTCAGATCTTCTGTCCCCTCTCTGCCCCTCCCCACCCATCAAAAATAAACATTTAAAAAAATAAAAAATAAAAACAATAAAATCTCTAAAAAAGGAAGCCTGTAAAAGATAAAGCAAATTAAAAATAAAAATATTTTTGTATCCTTCCTGTTATTTAGTATTGGTTGGGAATCAATGTCTTTCTCCTTTGGTACATAAAACTAACATGGGATGGTAACTAACTTTTTCTGGGGATCATGAACCTATAAGACATACTTTATAAAACTTACCATTCATCTCTCTAAGCAAAAAGGTGTCAAGCACATACATGTAAATATTTTCATATAATTTAGAGATTCACAAGTCCCAAGAACTCTAAGTATCCATGAATCCCAGGTTAATAATGTTTGATTTTGACAATTATAGAACAAAGTTCTAATGTTCTAATGAGTTTTTGTGAACCGTTATTACTGTATAAATTGAATTTAAGGAAAATTTAAGCACTGAATATATACACACAAAAAAGTCAGTGTTAATACATCCTTTAAGTCCCAAGGTTGGAGCCAGAGTTTGGCTTCAAGGATTGTAGTATCTTATGAAAATTAATGTCTGATCCAATTCGGCAAGAGCTTTGTGAGAATAACTCTGTTTACTCTTACTTTAGGAGCCCTTTTATGTTTTTATTAGCAAAACCATAATAAGCTCAAATTCATTTCAAATAATGAAATGCTATAGTCATAGTATTATAGCTAGCAATTCAGGAAGGCAGTGATACAAAATGAACACATTTTCTTTGTCTCTGTGCTTAACTGCATTGAGGGGACTGCTTGACAATTGAATGCTGCTTGTTATTTTATTTATTTTATGTTTATTTATTTATTTTGAGAAAGAGAGAGAGAGAGAACATGAGGGGAAGGGGAAGAAAGAGAGGGAGAGAGAGAATGCCAAGCAGGCTCAATGCTGTCAGTGTAGAGCCCCATGGCAGGGCTTGATTTCACCAACTGTGAGATTATGACCTAAGCCAAAATCAAGAGTTGGATGATTAACTGACTGAGCCACCCAGGTGTTCCTGTTGCATGTTATTGAAGAAGGAAGATAAATTTATGGGGTACCTGGTGGCTCAGTTGGTTAAGCATCCGACTTTGGCTCAGGTCATAATCTCATGGTTCATGGGTTTGAGCCCTGCATTGGGCTCTGTGCTGACAGCTTTGAGCCTGGAGCCTGCTTCAAATTCTGTGTCTCTCTCACTCTCTGCTCCTCCCACACTTGCGTTCTGTCTCTCTCTCTCAAAAATAAATAAACATTAAAAAAAAAGTTTAAGTAAAAGAAAGATAAATTTAGAATCACTTCATGTTGTATTTAATACATGTTTTATCAGAACTCTATAAGCAATGCAAAAGTTTCAGAATCCAAGCAATCATGCATAACAAGGAACGTGTTATATTACCTATAAAGAATTAGTAAGTGTTCAAATTGAAACAGGCCTTACATGACAAAAATTTATTATTCTAGGGCACCTGGGTGGCTCACTTGGCTCAGTGGGTGCTACATTTCAGCCCAGGTTATGATCTCAAGGTTTGTGGGATTGGGTCCCGCATCAGACTGTGTGCTGACAGTGTACAGCCTGCTTGGGACTGTCTCTCTGCCCCTTCCTCATTCATGCCTGTGCTCACTCTCTCTCCTCTCAAAAATAAATAAATAAATAAACTTTAAAAAATTTACTAATTTTTAAAATAATAATTAATATATACATAATATTTTAGCAATCCCTATCAAAATAACACCAGCATTCTTCACAGAGCTAGAACAAATAATCCTAAAATGTGTATGGAACCAGAAAGACCCTGAATTGCCTAAGCAATCCTGAAAAAGAAAACCAAAGCTGGAGGCATCACAACTGTGGACTTCAAGCTGTATTACAAAGCTGCAATCAACAAAACCATATGCTAATGGCACAAAAACAGACATATAAATCTATGGAACAGAATAGAGAACCCAGAAATGGACCCACAAACATATGGCCAACTAATGTTTGATAAAGCAGGAAAGAATATCCAATGGAATAAAGACTGTCTCTTCCACAAATGGTGTTAGGAAAGCTGGACTGTGACATGCAGAAGAATAAACCTGGACCACTTTCTTACACCACACACAAAGACAAACTCAAAATGGATGAAAGTCATAAATGTAAGACAGGAAGCCATCAAAATCCTCGAGGAGAAAGCAGGCAAAAACCTCTTTGACCTCGGCCGCAACAACTTTTTACTTGACATGTCTCCGGAGGCAAGGGAAACAAAAGCAAAAATGAGCTACTGGGACCTCATCAAGATAAAAAGCTTCTGCACTGCAAAGGAAATAATCAGCAAAACTAAAAGGCAACCAACGGAATGGGAGAAGATATTTGCAAATGACATATCAGATAAAGGGTTAGTATCCAAAATCTATAAAGAACTTCTCAAACCCTACACCCAAAAAACAAATAATCCAGTGAAGAAATGGGCAAAAGACATTAATAGACACTCTTCCAAAGAAGACATCCAGATGGCTAACAGACACATGAAAAAATGCTCAACATCACTCCTTATCAAGGAAATACAAATCAAAACTACAATGAGATACCACCTCACACGTGTCAGAATGGCTAACATTAACAACTCAGGCAATGATAGATGTTGGCGAGGATGTGGAGAAAGGGGAACCCTTTGCACTGTTGGTGGGAATGCAAACTGGTACAGCCACTCTGGAAAACACTATGGAGTTCCACAAAAAACTAAAAATAGAACTACCCTACAACCTAGCGATTGCACTACTAGGTATTTATCCAAAGGATACAGGTGTGCTGTTTCAAAGGGGCACACGCACCCCACTATATATAGCAATAATATTATTTATAGTTATCAACAATAGCCAAAGCATGGAAAGAGCCCAAATGTCCATTGACTGATGAATGGATAAAGATGTGGTGTATATATATATATGCATACAATGGAATATTACTAGGCAATCAAAAAGAATGAAATCTTGCCAGTTGCAACAACATGGATGGAACTAGAGTGTATTATGCTAAGTGAAATATAAGTCAGAGAAAGACAAATATATGATTTCATTCATATGTGGAATTTAAGATCCAAAACAGATGAACATAAGGGAAGGGAAGCAAAAATAATATAAAAACAGGGAGACAAAGAGACATTAAGAGATTCCTAAATACAGAGAACAAACTGAGGGTTTCTGGCAGGGTGTTGAGTAGGGAGCTGGGCTAAATGCACAAAGGGCATTAAGGAGGACATTTTTGGGATGAGCACTGGGTGTTATATGTAAGTGATGAGTCACTAAATTCTATTCCTAAAATCATTATTACACTATATGTTAACTAATTTGGATTTAAATTAAAAAAAAAATTAAAAAATTTAAAAATATCTATAACATTTTATGTTATAAATGCTATAAAATTTATAAAATTTTATAGATATTTTAACAGTCTAAGAATATTTAAATATAATTATTTATAGTGATCATTAACAAATTAATAATAGATTACCATATTTCAGTGTGAGAGATGTTTCAAACAATAAGGCTGCAATTAGTACATCTTCTTTAAGCACTCTATTCCTTAAGTTCAGTCGAGCATGCGCTTCAGCTAGGGAAACTCTGAGAAAGAAAATTGATGCTAATCAAATATGTTGATATTATAAAGATAAAACATATTTTGGCGGGAATAAACCAAGTTATATGTGTATACAAGCCATGCATTAAAGATCAGCATATTTTTACTTTAAAAAAAATGTTAGTTTATTTTCAAAGCATTTTTTTCCTACCAACTTCAATAAACTATGCCAGAACAAGCAAGTATCTTGACTTATTATCAGACTTCATATCTGCTCTGGCTTATCTTCATTTTTATGATTCTATACCCCCTTCCTCAATATATAGTTAGGAAAACTAACTCTTATAGTCACCTTTGGTGTTTTCTTCCAGTTCTTCATCTATTTGAAGTCCTCACAGAATCTTGAAATTTTAGTTTTGAAAGAGACCTTAAAGTTCAATCTCCAATCAGATAATTAAATTTTCTCCACAATATTCCAGGCTACTTATTGTCCAGTTTCTTTCGAACATTTCCTATGGTTCACTGGGAATACATTCCTTTATCTTTTATTTTTAAACTAACCTTTGATTACCTAAAAAATCTCCCTCAGGGGCGCCTACATGGCTCAGTTAGGTAAACATCCAACTCTTGATTTCAGCTCAGGTCATGATCTCATGGTTTGGGAGTTCGAGCCCCACATAGGGCTCTGCACTGACAGCACGGAGCCTGCTTGGGATTCTCTCTCTCCTCTGTCTCTCTGCCACTCCCTAGCTTTCTCTCCCTCTCAAAAATAAATAAACATTTAAAATTGGAAAAAAAAAATCTCTTTCAAGCTCTCATTAGGCATATGTATTGTACATGAATGACTGCTGAACTTGGAAATCAGAAAACCTGGTCTAAGTCTCTAGACTTTACTAGCTGTGTGACTTCATATAAATCATTCACTTCCCGAAAATTTTTTGAATCACAGGTATAAAATGGGGACAATAATAACTTACAGTTATTACGATTTCAGATAAAGCATTTGAAAATTTTGGGACTCACCCACAAAGAATATATAAATTTAAGCTGAAATTGGTTTCACTGAAATTTATACCCACTGGTTCTGTCTTCTGTGATTATAAAAAAAGCTTAATACTTCTTAAATATGACATCTCTTCAAATATTCAAAGACAACTTTTCTAGTTGTCCTATGTTTTCTTTTCTCCAAAATAAAATATTCCTAGCTCCTTTAATATGTCATAAGACATGGGGCACCTGGGTGGCTCAGTCATTTAAGCGTCTGAGTTTTAGTTTCGGCTCAGGTCATGATCTCATGGTTTGTGGGTTCAAGCCCCGTGTCAGGCTCTGCACTGACAGTGTACAGCTTGCTTGGGATTCTCTGTCTTCCTTTCTCTCTGACCCTTCCCATGTCATGCTGTCTCTGTCTCTCTCAAAATAAATAAAATTTTTAAAAAGGTAAAAAAAATGTCATAAGACAATTTTCAGGCCTTTCAACATTCTGACCACTCTCCTCATGACCAGATTTGGTTAATTTTTATTTATTTATTTATTTTTTTCAGGGGCACCTGGTGGCTCAGTCAGTTAAGCATCCAACTTTGGCTCAGGTCATGATCTCACAGTCTGTGGATTCAAGCCCCACATCAGACTCAGTGTTGACAGCTCAGAGCCTGGAACCTGCTTCGGATTCTGTGTCTCCTTCTCTCTGCCCCTGCCCCACTCTTGCTCTGTCTCTCTTTCTCAAAAATAAGTAAACATTTTTAAAAAATGTTTTTAAACATATTCTTTTTCAGTATAGTATTACGATGTGAGTGTGATTTAACCAGCAGTGTAGAGGTGAAGCAGAACTAGCATTTTTTCCCTCTTGATACTATGTTCTACTAACACAACCTGAATTCACAGTATTTTTAATAGCCATATTACAGTGTTTACTCATATTAAGCAGAAAAAGAATAAAACCTCAAGTCTTTTTCATAATAAGCCATCAACCTTTTCTTATCCATTCATACTCAGACCAAGATCATCATTTGAGTCCTTGGAAATTACTCCAGAGTTGTTATTTTCAGATTTGGCTATTATGTTCCTGATATCCTCAACCTAAGCTCCTTCTAAAATGTCGACCACAACAGAATACGTATAAAGCCTTTCAGGGAAGAGAAGAGAGTATTGTCCAGCTCTACTTCTCTAGAAGAGCAAGGATAGTGTTATTAGGTACCTGTCTATAGAGGTAGGAGAAAAATTTAAGGTTTATGACTCTTATGAGTTCATTTACTTTGCTATTTCATAAACCTCACCTATACCCCTATACCTTCCAATTTCCACCATGGGAAGTAGATTTGTCATATTAAAATGAACTCTGCTTTATATTTGGATTAATATAATCAAATGTTAACTGAGGTTATATAAGTTTGAATAAATATCTTTTTGCTACAGAGAAAAAATATGAGAAAATAGGATTTCCGAGGCTTCAAGTATTGACTCTTTGAGTATTGATTTGAGTAACTTTTTTTAAGGTAAGCTCCACACTCAACTAAAACCCAATGTGGACTTGAACTCATGACCCAGAGATCAAGAGTTGCATGCTTTACTGACTGAGCACCCCTGATGCAAGTATTTTAAACGTTACTTCAGAAAATGGAAAATATCACAAAATTCCATTTACTATTTTAAAATATCACAGTTGTGTTCTACTTTCTCTTCAGCACTTTTTTTTTCAGCTCTATGAAGATAAATATAGAGTTGGAAAAGTTAACTAAACATATTTATCTCTTGTGGACCTATATCTGATATTTCCTTCTAGTCCTTCACTTACCTTATTGTATATTATAGTTATAGCATGTTATTTATGTATTTAATGGATTATTTTACTCCTGGTCCTAGTTCCCAACTTGTTTGAGATTATACATTAGTTTGTATCAAATGAAATATCAAGAGGGAACTGCTTAAAATATGGTACAGCCACATCAAAGCACACTGTAAAGCAGCTATTAAAACAGAATAAGGTAATTCCTTATGTTCCGATAGTATTATAATAGGTAAACCATACATAATTCCATTTGTGCAAAAGGAAAATATATCCATATGAATATATAGATATTTATATTTAGATCTTCCTCAACTTAGGAAATATCATAAGTCAAAAATACATTTAATATACCTAATCTACCAAACATAGCTTACCCTAGCCTGCCTTAAACATGCTGAGAACACTTACATCAGCCTTCAAAGCTGATTTTATAATAAAGTGTTGGCTATCTCACATAATTTATTGAATACTGCAATGAAAGTAAACCACAGAATGGCTGCATGGATACAGCACGGTTATCAGTTTTACCCTTTTAATCTTGTGGCTGACTGCGGGCTGCAGCCTGCTGTCACTGCCCAGTAAGAGAGTATTGTACTGCATATTGCTAACCCAGGAAAAGATCAAAATTCAAACTTCGAAGTATGATTTCTACTGAATGTGTATCATTTTCACATCATTATTAAGTCGAAAAATCGTTAAGTTGAACCATCCTAAGTCAGTAAACTGTCTCTCTCTATAATATGTTTAACATATTCATTGACAAATATATAACATATTCAAATAAAATATGTATTTAATATACATCATAAATTTAAATTATATATTTGTACACGTTAGTATTTAGATGGATAATTTTGGGGGGCGCCTATGTGGCTCAGTCAGTTAAGTGTCTGAGTCTTGGTTTCGGCTCAGGTCATGATCTCTGGGTTCATGAGATCAAGCCCCGCGTTGGGCTCTATGCTGACAGTGCAGAGCCTGCTTGGGATTCTCTGTCTCTCTCTGCTTCTCTCCCACTAGTGTGTTCTCTCCCTCTCTTTCTCTCTCGAAATAAATAAATAAACATTAAAAGAAATAAATGCATAATTTTTGGAAGAATACATAAAAACTGTTAACAGTGACAATCTCTCTAGAGAGTAGGACAGCAATGGGTAGAGTTAGCTGGACACCTTATTTATTACTTTAGACTTTTCTTTTACGGTGTCTATACTTTACTTTCATAATAAAAATTAGCTTTAAAAAACTTAAAGGAACAATAATAGATGTGTCTATTAAAGTATTTTAAAAGTACACAGAATAATATACTTAAAAAGAATTTTTTCTAGGCTCAACTAAAAAATACCTAGAGTGTAAAAAAGACACGTTAAAAAAAAAATCATTTGTATTTCAAATCAGTGCACTTTACTCAGACACATCTCATACAGAGATTCCAATAAAAAATAACTTAGTGAAAACATGTATTGGAGGTTCAAATGATGCAACAATAGTGATTGTTAAGTCACCTTAAATTCTTTTGAAACAAGATAAATGAGAAATCAACCAACTAGCAATTCAAGAAACAAGTGAAACATAAATAAGTAAGTTAATTAAACACATCACTTAAAAGTCAATACTGGTTTTAAAGTTTTATATTGAATACCTACAAATATTTTAATGCAGATGCTGACAGTTTTGATCCACTTATAGAATCTGTTCTGATTCTGCGACTTGCTAGATAATAGCCATGGATCATTCTTTCTGCCTCCAAACTGAATTCTACATTCAAATTCTTTGCAAAAGCCAGCAGCTAAATTAAAAATGTGAAAAATTTAAGAAATTCAAACTTTGTTATAGAATCTATAGTACAAAAATCCAAAGTTTGCATACTTTATTTACATCAAAGTTGATTAAATATCTGAGGCTGTCCCAAAGTCATTGAACACTTTAAATCATAGTCTTATACTTATATAAATATTATTACAGTTTAGCCAGAATAATCTCTTCCTCCCTCTTAGTGCAGAAATGTTCTGTGCAATGTACTTGAATGACTATCAAGTCTTTACTTCCAGTGGAAAAAAGGCTCACTCACCTCCTTTCTGTGGGAGAGAGGCTTCCCTCAACAGCTCATTTCCCTTTGAATAGCTTTAATTCTTTGTCAATTTATTTCCTTATAACTTTCTCTCATGGGCCTTAGAGCTACTTGTTCTCCTTTTCCTTCCTTTTAAACACAAGTGATCACTAGCAATATGGAAGGCACTGTGTTAACTACTATGAAGGTAGGCCTTGGAGATTCCAATAAGCCTTCAACATAATGATTAGCACTATTTTTTCTGAACTTCGTGCTTTTATTCTTTCTGAGTGATTCTCAGTCCCTTAAATCCTTAATTCAGGGACATCATTTCCAGACTTTTCAACATCCTGGTTGTTTTCTGCTTTTTTCAACTCAGAATCAAAAGGAAAATTTAATCATAAGGTTGCTATTAACTATATTATATTTTAAATATAACTTTTTAAAGGATCTGTATATATCTTCTCTTCTTTATTCTCCTTACACTCCACAGTTCCCTCCAGACCTTCACAATTGGAAATTAATACCATTAATAATATCAGTAGACTTCTCTAGGTTCTACCATATGGAGTCACAGTAATGTGCCACCTATCTCTGTCCTCAGGAAAGGACTTGCCCCAGCTACTGGAACTGCTGTCAGCATTGGTGTCCAGTCGTCAGCTTCTTCAGGGAATGCCTCAGGACAGCCCATATCAAATGACTGACTGCAGCGGAAGTGGGGGCGGGTATTGTAAAAAAGTCCCTCTGTTTCTATCCAAAGCAGGACAATTCTGGTGGGTCTCTTTTAAGTCCAGAGCTCATTGTGGGGCTATCTTTGGGCCTGCGTCAGCAGCTTGACTACCTCCTCTGCCCAATCCTGCTCCTCTTCCCTTCCACAGGTATTGATAGAAGAGCTAGAGGAGCACTCCCTAATAAACAATGGCACACTAAACTCTCAGTCAGCCTCTTGGAGAGACCAGGCAGTGACACACTCCATCCAATCTGTTTTGTGTAATGGACAGTTTTATCTTCTGGAGAAATCATTTTCGGTGTTTCACAAGCCTAGTAAAGTCCAACTGTTCTCTATAGTCTGATGAATCAGCTATAAAATCTTTGGCCGGAGCTTCAAGGCTTATTGTAAATTTGCCAAATATTAATCCCAATGACTCTACAATAAAATTTTTGCTCCAGTCAGTTATGTCTTCTCATAGTTTTCCATGTATATTCATTTCTACTTTTATATCTTTGCTCCTACTTTTAATTCTGTTTAGAATGCCCATCCTTCCTGTCATTTAAATCATACCTTTCCTTAAGGACTAAAGTCTCACCTCCTTGAAGTCTTCCCAATTCTTGCATTCTACTTGATATCTTCCTTCCTGAATTCCTAAAGTACTTATAGTTAGCACCACCCAGCTTAGCACTTAAATTGTCCCTTAATGGTTTCATATATTTTGTTTATATCTCAATTAAATGATAAACTATTTAAAGAAGAAACTATTTTTTTGTGAGAATATAAAAGAGTGAAATAGGTTAATATATATAAAATATTCAGTAAATACCTAATTAATAAATTCCAAGGGTTTGTTGTTGTTGTTGTTTTTCAGGGAAAAACTGGGCAAAAATTTCTCTGGGTCATTAATATATGTAGATATATAGATATAGATATAGATATAGATATAGATATAGATATAGGTATAGGTATAGATATAGATATAGATATAGTACCCTAATTCCTAGACTACTACTTTTTTCTTATATACTAAAACAAACAAAAAGAGCTACTTTATCATAAATATTGTTCTTTTTCTATTCTACGTCAATAAACAATGTTCATAATTCAGTTTTAAGTCCACCTCACTTTTCAACCTTTTACCCATGCAATCTGCCTACAAAGAAGGCAGGTATAAACAAAATTGTTAATGACTCATAGATTCCCACTCCCAATATTCCCTGCCTTTTACCTATCCTACCCAGATACTTTAACTCTAGTGTGGATAGATTTCTGAATAGTTAATATTAAAAAGGCTTCACTTGTAAATACTTGTATACCTTTAATAGCTGTAAAAATCATTACTGAATTTACATCATCTACTCTCAGGTTCTCTGAACATGCTGCACATTTCCATGTCAGGACATTGAAATGGGTTAGTGAGTCATGACAGGTATTCTCTAAAGTCAGAACTCTGAAGGCATTTACATAAAGTAAATCCTTTTGAATAGTCTGTAAAATGTAAGTAACTGTATAGCTATACATCCTCTCATCATAATTTTCTATAGAAATATTCTATTGGTTTCTTTTTATTGAGAAGTTTTAAAGCCATGTGGATAGTGGTGCAAATAATTAACATTTTAATATTTATGTCTTTACACAGTTTTTAATCTAATTATAATCCTAAATATTTTCTATGCAATGTCCTTAAAATATTTAAAAGCTGAAAGGGACTTGGAATAAAATAATTCTAAATAAATAAAATTGGATGCTGAAAGTGAGTTCTATTTAAATTGAGAAACCTTAGCACATGTATTCTTGGTAATCATTTCTTCTACCTCTACCTTTTCAAAATCTTCAGTTGTGAACTTCTTAGAAGCTACATAAAGGAGCTCTTCAGGATCGATGGCTTTCTTTAAAGTGTGTTGCACAGTAGAAATAAGTGGGTAGCAAGAAGATGATTCATTGCAGTTAATCAATAATCCAAACGCCTCTACAAGATTAGCTGGAATCAAACTGCAATCCTACATCAAATGAAAATATAAAAGGCAAACATAAAACTCTGGCATTTCCACAAACACTTCAGATAATTATAAATACTGTTTATAATTATTTATATTATTAATATATGTATATTATAATATGTTATATACCTATTATTTTTACTTCATTATTTGACATTATTATTATTTAAAGTGTTTCCTGAAAAGCATGGGAATTTACTATGACCAATTTTTAATGCTCTTTATTAATTTCTTACACATTATTCACTAAAGCCTACTCTACTGCCTATTCAAATAATAATTTCTAGTAAACAGACACCTGCTTTGCATGACTAAAAAAAATGAAAATCTTCAGACAATTGCACTGTTATTTAGTTCTAGTACCTGATTAAGGATAGAAATGGGTTAATAACAAAACATTAAGAACAACAAAAACATTAAGATTAAAATCTGTGATTAAATTCCATAAACTACATTCTAAAAATAAAAAATACATATACCTTACCATCCGACCAATGAGAGTGTTGGTTTTCTGCATATTTCTCCTTGAAGATGAATCCATATCAACAAAAGACCAAAAACTGCACTGAACTGGAAAAGTCATTTGTTGATTAATATCATCCCCAAACTTCTTTCCTGGGATGTATACTGTGATGCTTCTGCTTTCCACAACTAAGTGAAAAGACATTGCCTATTTGTTATTTAAGTTTATTTTGGTCTATATGCCTATAAATAACAAATATTATTTTTAATAAGAAATACTATTATATAGAATTTTACTGTCTAAATGTGGGACAGTAAAGACACAAGTAAATTTGGTTGTTTTATAAGATATGGCTTAATTGGAGGATCTAATAAAAAGAATAAGGCAAGAGGGGTGCCTCAGTCGGTTAAGCATTTGGCTCTTGATTTTGGCTCAGGTCATACATGGTCTCATGGTTCATGTGTTTGAGCCCCATGGTCGGGCTCTGTACTGGCAGTGCAAAACCTGCTTAGGATTCTCTGTCTTTCTCTCTCTCTGCCTCTCTCCTGCTTGCTCTCTATCTCTCTCTCTCTCAAAATAAATAAGTAAACATTTATTAGACTTTAAAAAAAAACAAGGCAAGAAAAATATTTGAAAGTTTATGTGTCCCATGACTTGATGAGAACAGCAGTCCAAAGCATGTAGCTAGAATTATGGTCAGTGTCTGGGTAGTATAGGCAGAGGGTTAAGACACTGGTTATATTAGTGCAGGCTTATAAAGGGGGCTGAAATTAAGCAATATTCTTTTATGTGGAAATAAAAGGATATCTATATGAGAGTGAAAGAGAACAAGATTGATAGAGAATATAAACTACAATGACTAGGCGAAAATAGATCTCAAATTCAACATGCTAAAAACCAAATTCATCATTTTTCCTTCTCAAATGGCTCTGTGTGCATTATTTGCCATTAGAGGAATCACTATCCAACTACTTAAAACCCAAACAAACCAAAAAAATCTAGAAACAACATAGTTTCCTTTTTATCTTTCCTTCATCCCTTATAACCATTAAACCTATGGATTCAATCCTAGGATTCCATATTCCAAATATTTCTCAAATTAAACTTCTCTTTATTCATGATAAGAGAGTCTTTTCTTTATATTTATCTTTCTCTTGGGTCGTAAGGTAAATACATATTTAACTCTATAGAAACTGCCAGAGCAGTTTTCAAAATGGTTGCACTATGTTATACTTTCACATACAGTATATAAGAATTCCAGTTTTTCCATATCCTTGGTAACATCTGTTTTCAGTCTTTTTAATTTTTGCCATTCTAGTAGCCAGGGCCAGTTACTTAAATTTTTTTTTTAATGTTTTATTATCCAAAGTTGAGATAGAGGGAGAAAGAGCGTGAGCAGGGGAGAGGCAGAGAGAGAGCGAGACACAGAATCTGAAGCAGGCTCCAGGCTCTGAGCTGTCAGCACAGAGCCTGAAGCGGGGCTTGAACTCACAAACCATGAGATCGTGCCCTGGGCTGAAATCGGACACTTAACTGACTGAGCCACCCAGGCACCCCCAGGGCCAGTTACTTAATATGTGGGGCCTAGTGTAAACTAAAAATCTGGGCTCCTTAATCAAAGTACTAATTAAGAGTACTAATATAAAAAGCTTTTTCCTTTAAAAATATTTTATTACTTATGAAATGTAATAGGACTGATGTGGAGAATTTAGAACCATTATGCTTTACTCGTAAGAATATAAAATTGCACAGCCACTGTGGAAAACAGTTTGGTGATTTCTCATAAAGCTACACATAGAATTACCTTATGACCCAGCAATTCCACTTTTAAGTATATACCCAAGAGGTGAAAGTAGGGACTCAAACAGATACTTGGACTCATGTTCACAGCAACATTATTCACGATAGCCAAAAGGCAGAAACAACCTAAGTTTCTCTCAACTAATGAATGAATTTTTTTAAAAAGTGGTATATACATAAAATGGGATATGATTCAGCAATAAGAAGAAAAGAGATTCTTAAATAGACAAATTCATAAAGACAGAAAGTAGAACAGAGGTTACCAATGGCTGGAGGTACAGGGGAATAGGGTTATTGTTCAATGGGTACAGAGTTTCTGTTAGGGATTATGAAAAGTTCTGGAAATGGAGAGTGGTATTAATGACATAACATTGTGAATGTACTTAATGCCACTGAATTGCACACTTAAAAATGGTTAAAATGGTACATTTTATGTTATGTGTATTTCACCATAGAGGGGAACTCCTTCAACTTGAAAAAGAACATCTACAAAAAACCTACAGCTAACTTCATATTTAATGGTAACAAAACTCAAAGCTTTCCTGCTAAGATCAGAAACAAGTCAAGGATGTCTCCTTTCACCACTGTTTTTCAGCATCAGAGCTGAAGTCCTACTTAATACACTAAGACAAGACAAGAAAATAAATCTCGCCCAATACAGATTCACATGTTAGGACAACTGAGAGAAAAATTAAAACAGTGCATTTTCATATTAAATTCCTTTCTTTATTAATACAGGTAAAATGAGAAGTGCCATTTAATATAATTTCTCAGTTCCTAAAATGTGTACAATATGATCTTAACTGTTAAGTAATTCCTTGACTGATGAGACTATAAGTTAAACAGGTGATGGAATGCAAGCTGGTACAGCCCCTCTGGAAAACAGTATGGAGGTTTCTCAAAAAACTAAAAATAGAACTACCGAAGGACCCAGCAATTGCACTACTAGGTATTTATCCAAGGGATACAGATATGCTGTTTCTTAAATTTTTTTTTTTTAACGTTTATTTATTTTTGAGACAGAGAGAGACAGAGCATGAACAGGGGAGGGTCAGAGAGTGGGAGACACAGAATCTGAAACAGGCTCCAGGCTCCGAGCTGTCAGCACAGAGCCCGATGCGGGGCTCGAACTCACGGACCGCGAGATCATGACCTGAGCCGAAGTCGGCCGCTTAACCGACTGAGCCACCCAGGTCCCAGGTATGCTGTTTCAAAGGGACACATGCACCCCAATGTTTATAGCAGCACTATGAACAATAGCCAAAGGATGGAAAGAGCCCAAATGTCCATCAATGGATGAATGGATAAAGAAGATATGGTATATATACTCGGCAATCAAAAAGAATGAAATATTGCCATTTGCAACTATGTGGATGGAACTGGATGGTGTTATGCTAAGTGAAATTAGAGAAAGACAAAAATCGTACGACTTCACTCATATGAGGACTTTAAGAGACAAAACAGATGAACATAAGGGAAGGGAAACAAAAATAATATAAAAACAGGGAGGGGTACAAAACAGAAGAGACTCATAAATATGGAAAACAAACAGAGGGTTACTGGAGGGGTTTTGGGAGGGGGGGATGGGCTAAATGGGTAAGGGATTAAGGAATCTACTCCTGAAATCATTGTTGCACTATATGCTAACTAATTTGGAAGTAAATTTAAAAAAAAAAAAAGGCCAATTCATCAACAAAAATTTTTTAAAAAGTTAAACAGGTGAAAATTAATTCAAAAAAATATTGTTTACCTGATTGAAGCTGTTCTAGTTTATCTTTTTTGTGTGAAGCCAAGTCTCCTATAAAGCAGATACCACCTTTAGCTAGCAAAGCACTGCCAGCTTGAATACTAACTGCTCCAGTTCCATACTTATTCCTGGATAGAGTAGGAAAAATTTCAGTAGAGACTGGATGACGTATGCCACGAGGCACAAGTTTTATACTAAAATTCAAAAGCCTAGGAAAAAATAAATTATTCATTACTATTATTTACTATTTGATTTTCAGAAGTCATAATGTATAACAGCTACACAATTAAATTTGATTCAGTGTTTAGTAAGGAACTTTTTCTTTTTTTGAAGACTTTATTTCTAAGTAATCTTTACACCCAACATGGGACTTGAACTCACAACCCCAAGATCAAGAGTTGCATGCTCTACCAACTGAGCCATCCAGGTACCCCACCCCTAGTGAACACTTTTGTTAGGGATAAAACCACTTTTGAGACTTGGTCCTTAATTTGGAAAGCTCACAGCCTAGCAAAGGAGACATAAACAAAAAACTAAAACACAATGTGATAAGTACTAAAATAATATCATGAGAACATCCATATCAGAGTATTATTTCTTTCAGGAAGGAAGTTAGAGAAAGGTACAAAGAGATGACATTTGATCTGGGCCTTCCTCTTTATGGATTGCTTTCTCTTGTTTATTCAGAATGTTTGCATTTAGGCTTGCCAATAGCCCATCACGACTATTCCTGCTGCCTATATATCATGGTAACTCTTGATACATCTTCTTGTTTTCTAATTTCTTTGCCAATTGCCTGAGCCTCTTAATTTCTCAAATTTAAATTCTAAGAAAGGATGATGATTATTTTAAGCTTAGCTTTCAAATCTGATGCCACAGAAATCATAGCTCATTGGTGAAATCAACTATGATGAATAGACAAAGACATATAGTACAAAAGGGTGAAGTAGTATTCCTTAAATGTGGATAGGTTATGTGGGGTAATGGGTTCTACTTACATAAATGGGTTAGAAAAAAGCTTAGGGCAGAAAGCTGCCACCATGAGGCAAAAAGCACCCAAAGTTAGCTATCGAGATACTGTAATGGGAGCACTAGTAACTTGTTATATCACCTGCAGGAAATTACTTTCCATCTGGTACCAATGTACCTTAATCACAAACTCCACTTGCCCCCCAGACCCTTTGCTTCTTACACACACAAGTTAAAGATTACTATCTGATTGTTTTCTCCATGTTCATCACATGTGTAAGATCTTGTTTTCTTCACATTCCTCACATGGGTAATATCTTGTGAGCTCAATAAATACAGAGATAAAACCCCTATTTGGGGCTCTTGTCTCCTCCTGGACATTAGCCTCCCTCATATTCAATTTTGCATCTGCTCTCTTGCTGAACAACAGAGAACTCCAGACTCATAGTCTGCAACAAAGTTGATATAAAGTTTCTAGTGTATATGCCATTCCAAGGAATTTGGATGTTGGTTTGTAAAATGGGGGAATGAGGTTTAGAAAGAAACTTTTGCAAGCCTGTAGAGCAGTGTTTTTCAACCTTAGCTTACATTAAAATCACCTGGGGAAATTTAAAAAATTCTAATGTCAAGCCCCAGCCCAAACCATGAAATTAGAATTCCTGGGGTGAGCCAGTCATAAATATATATATTTTTTACTTCTCCCAGGTAATTCTAATATGCAGGCAGGCTCAGAACCTAGTTATATAGAAAACTGGGCCTCAAACTTGTCTACACATTGGAATCTAATGAGGAACTTTTAAAAATACTGATAGAAGGTTATATAATGTAAGGTCAAAATACAAAAATCAATTATATTTCTATATTCACAGAAAATATTTGAAGAATGAAATTAATAAAACACTACCATTTTTAATAGTATCAATATTTTCAAATATTTAGAAATAACTTTAGCAAAATGTATGTATGACCTTTATAAAACATTGCTGAGAGAAATTAAGGGGGATTTAAATAAATGGAGATACACATAGATTAAAAGATTCAACACTGTTATGATTTAAATTCTCCCTAAAATTGATTTATAAGTTAAATGCAGTTCCAACAAAAATCTTTAATGGGCTTTTTTGGAGGGTAGGTGAGTAGTATTAACCTCTGGATTCTAAACTTTATAAGAAAATGCAGGATTCTCAACTTTCTAAGAAAATGCAAAGGACCTAAAATAATGAAAAAGAATCTTGAAAATGAAGAATAAAGTTGCACCACTTGATTCAAAACTTTACATAGAGCTACAATAATCAAGAATTATGATAGTGGCATAATTATAGACAAATGGGTCAAAATAACAGAAAAGAGTTCAAATAGATTTATACCCAATTCAATTTTATACCTAGTTTATACCCACTTCAACTGATTTTCAACAATGGTACCAAAGCAGTTCAATGGGGAAGGGAATTCTTCTCAACAAATGGTATGGGAAGACTGGATAAATGCATAGAAAAAAAAACATTAACCTTGACTCCTACCTCACACCATATACAAAAATTAATTTATGATGTATAAAAGACAATATAAAAGCTAAAACTATAATGCTTCTAGGAGAAAATATAAAAGACTATCTTCATGACCTTAGGGTAGCCAAAGATTTCTTAGATAGAATCCAGAAAACACTAAACTTAAAAAAACAATAAATTGAATTTCAACAAAACAAAAAAGTCTGCTCATCAAAGACATTTTTAAGAAAAAAATACTAGTTTTAGATTGAAAGAAAATTTTCATGGCACATATATGTGACAAAGGACATGCATCTAGAACAACCCCACTTAAAAGTGAGCAAAAGACTTGAACAGACACTTCATAAAAGAAGATACATGAGCAGCCAATAACCACATAGAAAAAAATTCAGATCAGTAGTCATCAGGGAAATGAAAATTACAACCATAATGTGATACCATTTCATATGCACCAGAATGGCTAAAGTGAGAAAAGACTGACACCACCAAGATGTTGGTGATGATAGAAACAACTGGAACCCTACGTTGTTAGTAGGAATGTAAAATGGTATAATCACTCTGGAAAACTGTTCGACAGTTTCTTAAAGTTAAATATATACTTATCTAATGACATAGCAATTCCATTCCTAGGTATTTATGAAAGATAATGAAAACATAGATCCACAAAAAAGCCTGTAGAGGAATGTTTACAGCAGATTCATTTATAATAGTCAAAACATGCAAAACCCAATGTCCATCACTAGGAGAATGGATAAACATATTCTGCTATATTTATGTAATCTGCTGTATTTATGTAATCATAAATAATCATCAATAAAAACAATGAGCTACTGATACACACAACTGGGTCAACCTCAAATACATATAGAGTGAAAGAGACTAGTCTCAAGAGAGGCATTGTATGATTCCATTTTAATGAAGTTCAAGAACAGGAAAATTGACCTTGGTTACAGAAATTATGTATGTAGATAGGAATTGATTGAAGGAACTTTCTGAGGTGATGGAAATGTTCTATATCTTACTGTGGTGGTGGTTATAGCAATATATATACTTATCAAAACTCATTGAATTATATACTTAAGATCTGATTATTTACTGATTATTTAGTTATAAATTTTAACTAAAAAATAAAAAAACCTCAAATCTCTTGTACTACCCCAAATACCATAGGAAAAGTCAAAGGTTAATGACAAACAGGAAAAGGCACAAAGGCATTAATTTATAGGAGGTATCACAAATCATTTAGAAATAAGCAATAGAAAAGGTGACAATGGTCAAGGAGGTTTACAGAAAAATAATAAAAGTGTTTAACAAGCTCTTGGGGTGCCTGGGTGGCAGTCTTGATCTTAGGGTCATGTCCTGCATTGGGCTCCACAATGAGTGTGAAGCCTACTTTAAAAAAAAAAAGAGGGGCGCCTGGGTGGCGCAGTCGGTTAAGCGTCCGACTTCAGCCAGGTCACGATCTCGCGGTCCGTGAGTTCGAGCCCCGCGTTGGGCTCTGGGCTGATGGCTCAGAGCCTGGAGCCTGTTTCTGATTCTGTGTCTCCCTCTCTCTCTGCCCCTCCCCTGTTCATGCTCTGTCTCTCTCTGTCCCAAAAATAAATAAATGTTGAAAAAAAAAATTAAAAAAAAAAAAGAGTTTACAAGCTCTAAATAATGCTAAAACTTTTTTTTTAATTTATTTTTAAGCAATCTCTACAGCCAATGTGAGGCTTGAACTCAACCCCAAGATAAAGAGTTGCACACTCCACCAACTGAGCCAGCCAGGTGCCCCACTAAAACTTACTTCTAATTTAAAAAATGCCATTCAAAGTCAAATACCATTTTCCACCCATCAGATTTAAAAGTTTGACCATACCCAGTGTTGGTGAGACTGTGAGGAAAGAAATACTCTCATGCTCATCAATGGAGGATTAAATTGGTGCGATCTGTAGCAATTAGTACCACATTTACATTGAAATTTAATTAATTTGCTAAAATTAAATTTTAGCAAAACATCATCTGTCCAACAAACTTAATTTGCATTTTTTAAATTTTAAATTCTATAAATTTGTTTTTGCTTTACAAATGCATCCAGGGTATTAATACAAGAAGCTTATTCCTAGCTTTTTGAACATGTAAGTAACTTTAAAAATGGTACTTGCTAGTGGGGAGCCCCAAAATGCTGAGTAGAAGCTTATTCCAAAGTTAGGGTGATAGTCCCAGAACAGTAATTTTGGTACTTTTCACAGCCTTATTTTGGCACAGTGAATCAGTATTACTGAATGGAATCTTGTAGAAAAATAAGACAATGGTTTGTTGGTTCTTGCCCCCCCCCCCCCGGGAGATTACTTTCAAATGAAAATAAAGTACAAAAGAGAATGTTGAGTTAGGGAATTGAGGAAAAGGAAAAGGAAGTCTATGAAGGATATATTTATTTGTAAAGGTGTGAGTGGGAAAATTGGTTGAAACTTTTGAGTGGTTAAATCCTCAAAATATTGAAAGCAAATATCCAATTTATTAATTCCTGTGTTTAAAGTTTTGAACTCCATTAATAAAAGTTTATTTAAATATTTTTTTTTTAATTTTTTTTTTCAACGTTTATTTATTTTTGCGACAGAGAGAGACAGAGCATGAACGGGGGAGGGGCAGAGAGAGAGGGAGACACAGAATCGGAAACAGGCTCCAGGCTCTGGGCCATCAGCCCAGAGCCTGACGCGGGGCTCGAACTCACGGACCGCGAGATCGTGACCTGGCTGAAGTCGGACGCTTAACCGACTGCGCCACCCAGGCGCCCCAAGTTTATTTAAATATTTATACTGCCCAGATAATTATAAACATTTGTCTTATAATAATGCTCATGGAAAGGATTTATGCAAATAAATGTGTGACCAATTTATAATCTGAAAACATCCATGTCACATATTTTACCTGTCTACAAGTAGAGTATCACTTGTCATGATTAAAATATCCAGGCAATCTTTCAGTTCCTTGTTACGGTCACTTGTCTGTACTAGACTCATCAGCAAACATAGCTTGAGCAAATTGTAAGTCCCAGGAGGAACAATTTGTGATGCAAAGATATTGGCAAGTATCGCTGTAAATTTCCAGCATGAGCTGGAAGTCAAAGAGAGGAGATACCTAAAATTGTCGCTTATTCCTGAAGGAACTGAAAGTAAACATATATTAAAAAGGGTTTTAAAATAAGAAAATGACATTATAGATATCTAATCCCATTTATCAAAAATATTACTAAATTGTAGCTCTTTTAGCGATGCTATATTCAAATTCTTATAATATTAAATTATGATTAAAGGTCACTCTGGTCTCTCAATTTTATCTCAGGGAATGTAATAAAATGAAACAGTTACCCCATGTGTCCACATAAATTGGCTGTGGGGTACATGCAAATCCCTCATTCTTCTCCTTTTAAGACCTATGTAAACCAAGCCAGATCATGGGGCACCTGTATTGCAGTGTTTGCTTCTATATGTTTGAAATAATATCATCTTTAGTGAGGGCTAACCAGCAGAAGGGGAAATTTTTGAATGTTGTTGTTAAAAGGGAAGATTTAGGGTGCCTGGGTGGCTCAGTTGATTAAGTATCCAACTCTTGGTTTTGGCTCAGGTCATGATCTCACAGTTTGCAGAGTTTAAGCCCCGTATCAGGCTCCATGCTGGCAATGCAAAGCCTGCATGGGATATTCTCTCTCTCTCTCTCTCTCTCTCTCTCTCTCTCTCTCTCTCTCTCTCTCTCTTTCTCTCTCTCTCTCTCTCTCTTCTCTGCCTTCCCCTGCTCACTCCCTCTCTCAAAACAAATAAATAAAAATACACAAAGAAAAGGGAAGATTTATTCTCCACTACTTTGAAAGCACTGCACTGTACTATACTGTAACATTCTAGATCTTTTCTACTCCCTTACTCTGTCCAGCTCCTGAAATGAGCCTTTTAATCCACTTGATCATTGAGAAGAACTGCTATGCATGCATAAGCCAGTTCCTTTCTCCTAACTCTTGGGCTGCCATCATAGAGCAATGATTTCTTCTATTCATCCATGGCCATGGACCGAGGGAAGCCTACCTTAGTGTAGCTATTGCCACATTTGGGTGGTTAAATCTGCCTACTTCTGGAATGCAATATAAGAAAGCACACTTTCTCACCTACATATAAGTCCTGTTCTCCTACCAAATCAATAAATCTGGGAATACTTCACAGAAGAAAATATTTTAAATGTCACTAAAATATCTATTGTCCATTAGTGCTTTCTTTGTTCAATATTTTTATTTTTCTAAGAAGCTTTTCTCTTCAAGACAAGCAGAGGTATCTAGAATCTAATTGCATTTATTTTTTATTTTTTAAATTTTTATTTATTTAGATATTTATTTATTTTGACAGAGAGGGCAAGCATGCACATGAGCAGGAGAGAGGCAGAGAGAGAAGGAAAGAGAGAATCCCAAGCAGGTTCCTTGCTGTCAGTACAGAGCCTGACTTGGGGCTTGATCTCACGAACTGTGGATCATGACCTGAGCCAAAATCAAAGTTGAACAGTTAACTGACTGAGCCACCCAGGCTCCACTATTTTTTTTATCTTAAAGAGGGAAAGAGAACACAAATGAGTGAGACAGGCAGAGGGGGAGAGAGAATCCCAATCAGGCTCCGTGCTATCACCACAGAGCCCGGTGCTGGGTTAGATCCTATGACCCTGGGATCACGGCCTGAGGCAAAATCCTGAGTTGGATGCTCAACCAACTGAGCCACCAGGTGCCCCAAACAGATTTTATTTATTTATTTATTTACTTACTTACTTACTTACTTACTTACTTATTTTCCTTGAGAGAGAGGGGAGGGCACACACACATGTATGAGTGTGAGCAGGGGAAGGGCAGAGAGAAAAGGACAGAGAACCTTAAGCAGGTTCCATGCCCAGTGCAGAGCCTGAGGGGCCAGATCTCACAACCATGAGATCATTACCTGAGCCAAAATTGAGAGTTCATGCTTAACCGATTGAGCCATCAGGTGCCCCTAGAATCTACTTGCGTTTAACTCAACTTGGGCCTCTATTATTGCAGACGATTATCTAGTGATTCCTAAATAAATAAATAAATAAATAAATAAATAAATAAACAAACAAACAAACAAATAAATAAATCTAAAATCTAAAATCTAAAATCTAAAATCTAAATCTATTCAAGATTTAACCAGTCCTTCCTGAACATTTAAATATTTATATGCCAAGTTAAAAGAGTAGGTCTGCTCTCCTCTTTTACTTAATGCTTATTTGTGTTGGCATTGTTAAAGGAAATTACTAGTAATAAAGGTGATATTTTGGCCCCCATCTGCCTTTCTCTTCTGTCTTATTTCTTGATTGGTTCAGAACTCAGATGAGGAATAGGATGCTATTTTATTGGGTTCTTTTTCTCAGACAACAAGTTACTTAACATTGCCTTAGCTAGAAAATAAAAGGTGGGGTGAAAAACCTTTTGGTGAATCTCAAACTCCTGACATCTGGACACAATTTTCTCATTGCTAATCATGAAAAAAATCAAAATAAAGTTTAGGCAAAAAAAGGAGTCCTTCCTCTGGGCAAGGGTCTACATTATCACATTTTCTTTCTTTCATAGCCTTTATTATCTGTAATCATTGATTAGTTTATAGGTTTATTCACTATCTACCATATGATTAAGAGAAAGAACCTTGATTGTCCTGATTACAACTATATCTCTAGAGCTTAAAAGAGTGCCCAACAATACTTATTTCCTGAAAAAATACTTATTTCCTGAACACAAGGACTTAAATTTAATTATTTTTTAAATATGATACTAATAATTTCCTTACCTTCTGGATTACAAGAAATGATACTGTTTGCCTCTATACAGACAGCAGTTTGTGAAGTTCTTACACAGGTTGGAATTCCAATAATTTTATACTCATTTCCTATATTCATTTTACTCACAGATTCATCTAAAATCATTAAACACAAAAGAAAATATGTATTCACTAAATGAAACTTGTACGTGATCAAATGGTTCAATGATCTAGAACTAGTAACAATTCAGTAGTTGAGTTAGTTGTATTTACTTTTGTTTAGTATAATATCTATATAGAGTGGCACTAATAATGTAAATTGAGGCAATTTTATTGCTAATAAATTTTTATATTTATAGGCAATGATGAATTAACTTCAAGAAGCATGAGACATAGCAATTAGATAGTCTCCTATAATACAATGAAAGGAAAAACAAGATCATTCTATTTAAGATGAAATATCTTTGCATTAAATGACAAGAAATGTTAATAAAAATGATCTTATAAGTAATAATTTAATTTGGGAAGAAAATAATTTTAAAAGGTTTATTTCACCGTCTATGATATAGGCAAGGTATGTTACATACATCATTTAATTATAAAATGTTAGATATTATTATTCCACTTTGTATATAAAGAAACTGAGAAATTAAGTGATTTGCAGAAGGCATTTACTAAATGGTAAGTAGCAGAACTGAAATTCACATCTAGGTCTGCTTATCTCCTTGCACTATGCTAGGTTTCCCTTCTCATACCTACAGATTGTGCAATGCTTTTGCACAAATTCAAAATTTATCTTACAAACATACACTAAAAATCTTGATCCTCCATTAAACGGAAGTTGGGTGGTTATAAAGCTATGAAAAAAAGGACTTATAAGGAGGAACAAGATTAGCTTCTCTCTGTGAAGAAGATCAAACATTGACCTTCTCCATCATTTTTTTTCTCCTCTCTCTCTTACTCTCTCTACCCTTTTGGTGGGGGGGTGGGAGTTTCAGAGAGCATATTGGTGTACCCTGTAGACTGGAAGGGAAGAATCAGGCTTGAAAATTGGGAAAATAAAAACTGCAAACCAACCAACCAAACCAAACCAAACAACCAACCCAAAAAAACAAAAACAAAAACAAAACCAACTAACTGAAGGATACAGAATGAATTACAAGGGGAAAATAAAAGCAAACAATTTTTCAACTGTTCCATGGAATCATAGAGTTTGGTAGATGTATCCTGAGGTCAAGGAAAGGTCATGAGAAAAGCAAGGAGATCAGGAAGTCTTGGTATTTCTTCTAATATCAACCCCAAAAGGCCTGTTGTTATTAATTTAATCTCTAAAAATTCACTTAGGTTCCATGAAAGAGTTTATCTAAAGAAAGGGTTTTCTACTAAAATATAAGTTGGATAGCCACTTATATTTATACACTGTATGGTTTGTATATGGTATTTAACAGAATTAAGTAGATGAAAGCATAGACTTTGAAGCTGGAAGGCTGGAATTTGAATCATGGCTCTGCCATGTACTAGCTATATGACTCTGGATAAGTAACTTCTCTGTGCCTCAGTTTCCAAATTGTAAAATTGAGATAACAATAGAACTTACTTGATACGGTTACAACTAAATGAGTTAAAATATGTAACAGTGCCTGGCACACAGTAACTGCTATATAAAAATGAACCATTATCATCTGGGCTTACATACCTGCTTCATCCTTGTCAGGCCATGGTGGAAAGAGTTCTTGTTTGAGTCTCTACTTGCCTAACTCTTGAGTTTCCTATACTCGGTTGACATCTAAGCTCTCTCTTTCCAAACAGTTTAATTCCTCAAATTTCAACCCAAGAAAGGAGGCTGAGCCTCACCCTCATTTTCACTTGTTCTGGCTTTTCAGTGAAGAGCCATCTCTTTCCTGGGTGACTGACACTGATGATTTTCCCCATGGCAGACTCAGTCTACTCACAGGTCTCTACTCATGAAGTTCTCAACAATTAATCATATGTCACTGCTTATTCATTATTTTTAAGTTTATTTATTTATTTTTGAAAGAGAGAGAGAGGGAGGGGTAGAGAAAGAATCTGAAGCAGGCTCCACAATGTCAATGCTGAGCCAAAGTGGGGCTCAAACTCACAAACTATAAAGATCATGATCTGAGTCGAAGTCAGATGCTTAACTGACTGAGCCACCCAGGCACCCTCATTCATTTTTAAACAAATATTTATTAAGTTTTTACTATGTGCAGTAAAAAAAAAAAAAACCTATGTCCTTACCTTCATGAAGTTTACATTCTAAAAGAACCCCAATATTTACATAAGACACAACATAGAATAATGGGAGGTCTTTACCCCAAGTAATTGTGTCCCTGAGACTTAGCACAGTGTCTGGGACATAGAAGGTGCTAATATCTTTTTAAGTAAATAATGTATGAATCAATGAATAATTAATATATTAGCAAAATATAACTCTTTAAAACACTCTCAAAAAGATCTATGATTCTTAAGCTATAGAAGTACCAATTTATAAGTCATAAACAATAGTCATAAACATAAAATAGTCGTAAACAAACATAAATATAATAAATATAAACAATAGTCATAAACAATAGTCTTACATTTTTTAGCAATTTGCTTTTAGATCACACAAAACTTACTTACCCCTTAGAAAAATTGTAAGAGATTGAAACCTAAATGGCTGGTTATTGGAATATCCTTGAAAAGCATGAAGTGCCTTTGCTGTGATTATTTCAACTATCTGTTTATCTTAAGGCAAATAGCAAAAAAAAGAATTAGGTATTTGAATACACATTCTATTTAATTTCCACATTAAGATATAAAACACTATTTTAAAACTTATAATTGCAAAATGTAAATTCATTTTTACCACCAAGTACTCTAAATTTTCTGTCTTCTTGAAGTGAAGATGAACACAGATTACACAAAAAGTCATTTCTTACTGTTGCAGATTCAGTAGCACCAGGCACATGCACTCTTATATACTCAAATCCTAAAAGTAAACAAAGGAAAGCTAAATTTACTTTTAGATTTAGCTATCCATTTTCAATCCTTTAAAATTAATCTAACTCAAAGTATAAATAACTCAATTTTGCACATGGGTTCCTGAGAAGTTCAATTAACATTTATTGCATGGCTCTTTCTTGGCAGGTACTGTGTTAAGGCACTGGTGATATGGATACATAAACACACAGTTTCAAAAGGCAGCAATAAGAAACAGATAATTTCAATATGTGGTTTTCATTTGGACTGTCCAGAGAGAAGAGAGAATGGCATCCAACCCAATGATAAGTGGAGATGAATGGAAAAGATGTCCTGAGAAGGACTGAACTGAAGTTAAGGCAAAGGTCTGAGAGAGGACACTACATGGAGAGGAAACAGCATGAACAAACAGTCATAAAACAATGTGTGAAAACAAGTACTTCAGTAATCCAAGAGCACTGTTAAACTGTGGGAAAAAAGAGGGGAAGAGAGAATATACTTCAAGATCATGCAAAATAAACGTACAAACATAAGACAACAAGTTTTATTCCATTCTTTCTATTCTATGAATGTTTCATAACTAATGATAAACCTGATTTAGGATTAAACAATAATTGCTTGGTATTTTGATTTTACATTTTTATATCTACCTTTCGACAGAGGGCATGCTTCATCTGAACAAAGAAATCTTGCACCTTGTGTGTACTTGGTTACAGTTGTCATTGCAATCACAATACCTTGCATCATATAAAATCTTTGAGATGCATAATCAAGTGGAAATTCACAAAGATCAAGACTATAACTTCGCAGAGGAGGTAAATGTGTTAACTTCAGCACTATATTAATCTAATAAGAATGTAAAAAATGGTATTAATAAAATTGCAGATCTAATTGCACTTGCATTACATTATAGTAAGTATATTTGTGGAGTAAATCAAATAAATGATTTGTTAGTGTTATTAGGAAACAAAATGTAAGCATAAGAAAAAAGATTTAAATATAAAATTAAAGATGCAAAACCCTTAAATCTTACTTTTTAATTGGAAATATCATTATGAACTCATTATTTTTATTTAAAACCACACATTTCCTGACTATATCCATCGAAAAGACCTGTAAAAGAATGACAACCCAATAGTAATGAACTCTTCTAGTGCCCAGATTGTGATCTCTTAAATACAATTTCTCACCAAAAGGAACCTAAGCTGCTTAAGAGAAATGGCTGACTCCAGGTCTGGGGTGGAAAATATACCAGATGGACCTGCTGTATCTCCTTGTGCCAGAAATCAAGGGACTTACAAAAAACTAAAACATGGGATCTGTCAAAAGGACATAAAAGCCAGCTTTAAGGGACTCCCAGTGACCAAAGGTAGGATAAAATAAACATCAAAAGGAATGACAAAGATTCATTGAAATATATCAGATATATTTTAAATATATTAAATACATCAGATATATTAATATATCAGATGTCAGATATATTTTAAATTCATGAATTTTTCATAATAAAAAAATAAAAAACAAAACCCAAAAAATTACTGGTCATCATTAGAGGCTCACAAAATAATGATTTCAACTCATTATTCTCTGAAAACTTATAAATGGAAAGAACCAACCATTTATTCTGCCTTTCTGGTACAAAGTATATTTCAGGGTAACCAAATAGTTGATGAGAGAAAACTTCTGTTATAGAATAATTTCAGTTAATAAGTTCAGAAAGGTTGCTAAAACTAGAAAAAAATCACAACTTTGCAACTTTAATAAAATAATGGATTCTAGGCAATGGTCATCAGTGGCTGCAAAAACTATTAGGTGGAAGTTGATGGGAGACTGTATACTGAAGAGATCAGACTGACATCACCCAAACCTACTAATCAATTGTGGGATTACTAAAAGTGGACAACAGAGAGTGTATTTCTCCTAATGTAACACAATATGAAATACATGGCACTAAATATGATGTATTCTTGTCAAAATGAGTTGAATCTGAATTTAAGCAAGTTTTAAGAGCAAATTCCCTTTTTCCAGAAAAATGGGGTACGGGAGAGTAAGTTAAATGACACAAGAACATGGGGCACCTAGGTGGCTTGGTCAGTTGAGCGTTCGACTTTCGCTAAGGTCATGATCTCATGGTTTGTGAGTTTGAGCCCTGCGTTAGGCTCTGTACTGACAGCTCAGAGCCTGGAGCCTACTTCGGATTCTGTGTGTGTGCCTCTTTCTCTGCCTCTCCCTGCCTCATGCTCTGACTCTGTCTCTTTCTCTCAAAAATAAACATTAAAAAAATTTTTTTAAATGCCACAAAACATAATCAGACAAATCCAGATTATGAGACATTGTACAGGACAATTATCTAGGTTTTTCAAAATTCCAATGGTATAAGAAGGAAGGGGGAGGAAACTGCTCTAGATTAAAAAGGATTTAATAAGATATAAAAACCAATTATAATGTGTATAATGTGTATACCTTGTTTTGATACTGATTTGAACAAATAAATTGTGAGACACTCTTGAGAGTCCAATTGGGTAATTTAAATATAGACTGGATATTAGATGATACCAAAAAATCATTGTTATTTTGTAAAGGGTCATAGTGACATTGCGGTTATATAAGAAAAATGTCCACAATTTTTAGAGGTTGATAGTAAAGTATGTAGGTGGGACATAAGGATATCTGGGATTTGCTTTAAAATATTTTGGGGAAAAGATGATGCAGCTATGGCAATATATTACAAACTATTAGATCTGACTGACAGATAATATGGAGGTTCACAGTATTACTCTCTTTATTTTAGGGTATGTTTGAAATGTTTTATTATAAAAATATTTAATGTTATAAGTGATAATACAGGAAATAAAGATGTGTTTTTAAGATGGTCTATTGAATCTGAAAGAAATGTAGTACTTTTTAAAATAAACAAAATATTGTTTATTATTTAAAAATAATAAAT
The DNA here is from genome assembly GCF_014898765.1 of Herpailurus yagouaroundi. Lineage (NCBI taxonomy): Eukaryota > Metazoa > Chordata > Mammalia > Carnivora > Felidae > Herpailurus > Herpailurus yagouaroundi. Next base: position 17,337,038 of record NW_024412406.1, read on the forward strand.
AAAATATGAATAAACAAAATTGAATATAAAATATTTATTTTCAAGTAACATTCAAACTATTTTACCTTGGTTTTCTTTGTTAAATTTAACAAAAACTTACTTGAGCTTCAGTCTGTAATTGTCCAATTAGTGAAAGAGTCTTAACAGCAATAAAACAGACCTGTAATTTCAAACAAACAAAGTTACCAAAAATGCCATGTGGCATAAAATTATTTCTTTCTTTAACTTACAGATTGAAAAACTTGAGCAGCTTTTAGTGGCTGGTGTAAAATGTAATTTCCAAGTTCAGCATCCAGTTCAACAATATCAGAGGGATTTATTAAAATACTGAATCGATAGACTGCATAACTTTGTTTTGAATCTGTAAAAATACAAACATAAAAATGAGAATAGCTGCACATAGGAATTTTAAGGTTCTACAATATACAGTCACCTTTGCTGAACATACCATTGTAGAACTTGCAATCATCTATAAACTTTTGGAGGCCTCCACTTCTGTCAAGATAGATAAGGGCGGCCTCTTTCATTTTTAGATTTGACATTTTCTCCTACTGAGTCTTCTCTATTACAAATTAATTAAACAACTGCTGGTAAAGAGTACCGATGGTGAAACACACAGAAAAGATGAGAATACCTAGAGATAAAATAAATCAGAATTTACACCTCACGATCTCTAATAAAATCTTACACACTGTTAAAATTGAGAGTGAAATGAAGTAAGGTAAAATTCCCAATTTAAAATTCCTACACAAAAGAAAACAAAGTTTTGCTCTCAATAATATTTTTTATCAACAGTAGGTTATGAGATTCTCCACAAGATTTCAAACTTAAGAACAGGAACCTCAACTGTCTCTTTACAGAGTAGGTGCTCCCAAAAAATGGTTGTTGAAATAAATATTAGATGATGATGTCCCCTTGCAGGGGGTGTTTAAAAAATGAAAGTGGTAAAAGTTGTTACAAAAATTCAACCTAAGTAAAGAGTAGTTAAACTAAAAAATCTGAAAACTTAGTCGTAGATCTAGCATTTTCCTAGTTGCTATGGGGCAATCACCTGGGCTATCTTGGCTCAGTATCTTCATCTGCAGGAAATGAAAGGGTTGTACTAGATGATAAGGCCTCTTCTGGCCTTAAATCTTTTATCAGTAACCAACATAAAATATTAAACCTTGGTAATGAGAATGGAATTTGTAAAATTCATTTAAAGATAGCAATCAGCAATTGGAACAGTATATATCAATAATTGTATTAGGTACTAGGGATAAAATGATTCAGGATTGGATCATGCCATCAAGGAGTTGCCAATTTGGAGAAGTCAGATGACCATCACATCTATTCATCATCAAATATTTATTGGGCATTTAGTATTTATTAGATGCTAGACTGTCATAGGCACTGGGGCTACAAAGATGAGTAAAATATGATTCCTATTGTTCAGAAAGTACACAAAGGGATGATGGACATGTAAAAAACTTACTATAAACTTGCTATAAAAGAAATATTAATGTACTAAGGAGTACAAAAGAAACGATGTATTAAATAGTTCCTAAAACAGCATCGTCCTTGTGTAGGGGTCATAATGTTTTCTATTGGTATAGGACATTTTGATTTAATACAGTGGGTCATAGGGAAAAAACAATGAATTCTACTTTAAAGGTGGCATTTGATAAAGATTTAATTGGAGGAGAGGTGAAGACAGGAGGACTTTTCCAAAGACAGGGGTAACCCCCTGGTACCCTAATTAATAGACCTACACTACTGAATCCATACCCCTACTACTTGGAACTCAGGCCACTTACCAAAGTAAAGTAATTGAGACTGTCCTTTTGCTATTATATAGGGGGAAAAGTTCAGAGTTTCTCAGTGGCCATAAATACAATGATCTTAAAGTATATGTTGTGTTCAGAACATTTCATCTGTGCTTCATCTGAACATAAGGTTTCTGGGGCTGAATGAAGAGAGTCCATTGATAATGAAACGGTTGGGTGAGTCTCAATCAGATTATAACTGTTTGAAGTCCGTTATGATTACACAGGCAAAAAAAAAAAAATCCATCAAAGTTTTTAACAGGGAAAAATATGGTCAGATTTTTGTGTTGGTAATCAATGCCTACTGCTATCGTGGAATATGGGTTGGATAGAGGAAGAGATGATAATCAGTTTCTAGCTACTGATATAGTCCTAAGAGATGTACGGCCCAATCTAGGGCATTAGGAATGAAATGAACTGGAGCAGATGTATTCTAGACTTTTAAAGATTTCATGGCGACCGGCCTGTGAGTTTTCAAAATGGGTATGGATGATGCTGCTCTAACGGAAATATGGGACCCCGAAAAAGAGTAGGAAAATGATAATGCAAAGTTCATTTGAGATGCTCTAATTCTGATGGCTTCTTAGGCCACCCAGATATATATAAGCACTAGGACCACGTAAATCAGGGCCTGGACTTTAGCAGCTTAGGGGAAAAAAAAAAAAAGCTAGAGACAAAGCTCTGGGTATCACCTGTGTAAAGCAGAAGTCCTGGGAGTGGATGCACTTTTTGGAAAGGAAAAGTAGAGACACGACATGGAAGCCAGTGAAAAAGCATTAAATAAACGAACGGGGATAAAATTCTACAAATGTTCTCATACTCCAAAGAACTCAAGGGTTAGTTCGCTTAGAATAGGCAAAGGAGGTCAGGTCTTCTCCCCCTGCCGCGTCAGCAGAAAAACACCTCACAAAGCAGATAAAAACGAATGTGGCCTCACACTCTGGGATCCACGACCTCTCTCACCCACATCAGCAGCCTCCAGTGAGAGGAACCCCTGCCCAGCAGCACATAGAACCCTCTCCTCACGCACCGAGCTGAACCAGGCGAGCGCCACCTGAGGACGAACACACAACGTGAACCTCGTGAACCTCGCGCGCATGCGCTCACCTCTCTGACGTTAGTTGCGCGAGGGCTGCTGGGACCGCCCCCCCCCCCCGCCCCCGCCCAGCCCCCGCAACGCTTAACCAGGGTGATTACTGGGTCATCCTCCACCTCCTTTAATTAAATCACCATGTATCCCTCGCTGCAAGGCAAAAAAGAGGGAGAAAGATAACAAACTTTTGCTAGTTCTTGTTTTAACAACAACCAAGATTTTGAACACAACCAAGGGTGTCCATGGTTGTTTGCTTGTTTGTTTGTTTGTTTGTTTGTTTGTTTGTTTACTGAGAACTCTCCTGCTGGGAATGCAAAATGGTGTAATCAATGTGGAAAACATTCTGGGACTACCTCAAAGGTGGGATTACTATATGATCAAACAAGTCCCTGCCACGTATAATGAGGGGATTTAAAACATACGTTCACATGAAGACTAACACATAAAATGTTCATGGTATTACTCATAATAGCCCAAAAGTGGAAACAAGTGATAAATGGATAAATAAAATGTGGTATATCCCTATAATGGAATGTTATTTGACCTTTAAAAGGAATGGTGTACTAATACATGCTGCAACAGGGATGAGCCTTGAAAACACTATGCAAAGCAAAGCAAGCCAGAAATAAAAGGCCAAGTATTGTATGATTCCGTTTGTATGAAATGTCTAGAATAGGCAAATCTGTACAGAAAGTACATTAGTGTTTGCTTAGACTTGAGGGGAAATGGAGACTGACTGCTAATGGGTATAGGATTTCTATTTATTTAAACAGGTTTTTAAATGTTTATTTATTTATTATGAGAGAGAAAGTGTATTGCCTCCTGGCATAAGCGCCCTCAAGTCGGGGAGGGGCAGAGGGAGAAAGAATCGCACGCCAACTCTGTGCTGTCAGCACACAGTCCAATCAGGGCTCGAACTCACTAACTGTGAGATCATGACCTGAGCTGAAATCAAGAGTTGGACGCTTAACTGACTGAGCCACCCAGGTGCCCCAGATTTTTTTTAATTGTGGTAAAATATACACAACATAAAATAAAATGAAACTCTGTACCTATAAAATAGTAACTCCCTTTACCCACCCCACCACACCTACCACCTTCTATCAGATCTTGACAACCACCATTCTACCTTCTGTGTCCATGAATTTGACTACTCTAGTAGGAACCTCATATAAGTGAGGTCCTTAACTTTTTGTGACTGGCTTATTTCACTTAGCAAAATGTCTTCAAGGTTCATCTATGTTGTAGCATTTCCTAACTTTTCAAGATGGAATAATATTCCATTGTATGTATATATGGCATTTGGTTTATCCAACCATTTAAGATTTCTTTTTGAGGTGATGACAATGTTCTAAAATTGATTGTAGTGTTAGTTGCATGACTCAAAAACCTAAAAGCCAGTGAATTGTACACTTTAAATTGGTGAATTGTATGGTATTGGAACTAAATCTCAATAAAGCTGTTACCAAACAAACAAACTTAAAACTTGTGCTGATTCCTTCCCCATTAGTATTACTATGATAGGAAACAAATATAAAATATAAAAGGATAAAATAGGCAGAAAGAGAAAGGATTAGGACCTGAGGTCTCTGGGTGGGGAAAGACATGTTTTGGAACAATGCTGGGAGTGTTTGACCACAGCAAAACCACTCCTCCTCCCCCAGGCAAGAAGGTTCATCTTAAGAATGTAACAGACACCACCTACTCCTCCTCAGGTTCCCTCAGGAATTTGACAAAAGACAGGACTAAAAATAAGTAGACCACAAAACCTATGACCCACAAGGAACAGTTTGGCCATAGACCACCCCTCATACAATGGAAACGAGCCAATCAGAAATGGACAACCCAGCACCTAGAGTTATACAGCCAATAAGGGTAGAAAGCAACAAGGAACAAGGGGAAAGGGAAGAGGAACAGGAGGGCTGACCACAACCTTATAAAACAACGACCCTTGCCTATAGTCCTTGGGCATTCATTTTTGAATGTCCCCTCTCTATAAAGAGAGCTTTCCTACTATTCTTACTTTCTAATCTTATACTCGAATAAACTTTTGCCTGCTTCTCATTTTGTGTCCACCTCTTCATTCTTTGAATCGGCGAGACAACGAATTCTGGGTATTGAGGAATAAAATCCTGCAACATTACTTGGTACAGTTACCTGTCCTCATGTATTCCATGGTTTGAAGAGGACCTAGGTGGTGGAATAAAAGTAATTGAAGCCATTCTTTTCAATATTTACTAGGGTTGACAAAACACCTCAGAGTTTGTTTTTCTGGGGGAATATAATCTTTGTTAGTGTTGAGGTGATAAAAATGCTTTGCTGGAGCCTAAATCAACTTGTAACAGCAAAAGGATGTTAAAACTTTTGTACAACAATTCTGTGGTTATGGATACTATTTTATTTTTTATTTTATTTTATTTTTTTTAATATATGAAATTTATTGTCAAATTGGTTTCCATACAACACCCAGTGCTCATCCCAAAAGGTGCCCTCCTCAATACCCATCACCCACCCTCCCCTCCCTCCCACCCCCCATCAACCCTCAGTTTATTCTCAGTTTTTAACAGTCTCTTATGCTTTGGCTCTCTCCCACTCTAACCTCTTTTTTTTTTTTCCTTCCCCTCCCCCATGGGTTTCTGTTAAGTTTCTCAGGATCCACATAAGAGTGAAACCATATGGTATCTGTCTTTCTCTGTATGGCTTATTTCACTTAGCATCACACTCTCCAGTTCCATCCACGTTGCTACAAAAGGCCATATTTCATTTTTTCTCATTGCCACGTAGTATTCCATTGTGTATATAAACCACAATTTCTTTATCCATTCATCAGTTGATGGACATTTAGGCTCTTTCCATAATTTGGCTATTGTTGAGAGTGCTGCTATAAACATTGGGGTACAAGTGCCCCTATGCATCAGTACTCCTGTATCCCTTGGATAAATTCCTAGCAGTGCTATTGCTGGGTCATAGGGTAGGTCTATTTTTAATTTTCTGAGGAACCTCCACACTGCTTTCCAGAGCGGCTGCACCAATTTGCATTCCCACCAACAGTTCAAGAGGGTTCCCGTTTCTCCACATCCTCTCCAGCATATGGATACTATTTTAGATGGAAAGTTCTGGTGATGCCCTTATATTTTAAGATAGAATCAATTCACAAAAAGGTACTCATATATATATATTAAGGTCTTGGTTAATCAGTTAACCAAAACAATTCATTTCCATAACAAAGTAATAATGGAGTTTTATATCAACCAAGTCCAGGAAAACCTAATAGGTTTTTACATATTTAATACAATATTTAAAATATATTAAACATAAGAATAGCATTTAAAATCTTAAGTATTCAGTGCATTACTGCACGTTGCAAACTCTCTGAAAATGATGATATCGAAAGTCAAAATTTCATTGCTTCTTTTTGATTTTTTTAACGTTTATTCGTTTTTGAGAAAGAGAGAGACAGAATATGAGTGGGGGAGGGTCAGAGAGAGAGGGAGACACAGAATCCCAAGCAGGCTCTACGTTCTGAGCTGTCAGCACAGAGCCTGACACCGGGCTCAAACTCACAGACCCAGAAATCATGACCGAGCCAAAGTAGGACACTCAACCGACTGATTCACCCAGGTGCCCCAAAATTTCATTGCTTCTCATTGTTACATTGCTATAAATACTTACACTTTATTATTATAGAATATAACTGAACATCACAAATAATTTTTTTATACTTTTTTTTTTTAACGTTTATTTATTTTTGAGACAGAGAGAGATAGAGCATGAATGGGGGAGGGGCAGAGAGAGAGGGAGACACGGAATCGGAAGCAGCCTCCAGGCTCCAAGCCGTCAGCCCAGAGCCCGACGAGGGGCTCGAACTCACAGACCACGAGATCGTGACCCGGGCTGAAGTCGGACGCTTAACCGACTGAGCCACCCAGGCGCCCCTATTTATTTATTTTTTTTAGAGAGAGAGAACATGTGAGTGGGGATGAGGGGCACAGAGAGAGAGAGACTGAGAATCCCAAGCAGGCTCTGTGCTGAGCACTGAGCCTAATATGGGGCTCAATTCCATGACACTGGATCACAACCTAAGCAGAAATCAAGGGACACTCAACTGATTGAGCTACCCAGGCATCCCTCTTTCCTTTTCTTAGTTAGCCTGATTAGAGGCTTATCAACTTTATTGGTTTTTTCACAGAATCAGCTTCTGGTTTTATTGATTTTCTCTGTTGATTTCCTGTTTTCAATTTCATTGATTTCTGCTGTCATTTTTATTATTTTTTTTCTGCTGCTTACGTGCTTCTTTCCATTGTTTCCTCAGGTAGAAACTTAGATTATTGATTTTGGATCTTTCTTCTTTTCTAATATATGTATCCAATGCTATAAATTTTCCTTTAAGCACTGTCTTCATTATATCCCACACATTTCAGTAAGTTGTGTTTTCATTTTCATTTAGTTCAAAATATTTTAAAGTTTCTCTTGAAATTTCTTCTTTGATTCATGTGTTATTTATAAGTGTGTTGTTTAATCTCCATCTATTTTGGTTATGTTATTAATTTTTAGTTTACTTGTGGTTTTAGATCAGACATTGTATGATTTCTATACTTATAAATTTGGCAAGGTGTGTTTTATGGCCCGGAATTTGGTCTATATGGGCGAATGCTTCCTGTGAGCTGGAGAAGAATGTATTCTACTGTTGTTGGATGAAATAGTCTATAGATGTCAATTGCATCCAGTGGATTGATGGTGTTTTTGAGTTCAACTATGTTCTCATTGATTTCCTGCCTGCTGGATCTGTCCATTTCTGAGAAAGGGGTGTTGAAGTCTCCAACTATGATAGTGGGTTCATCTGTGTCTCTTTGCAGTTCTATCAGTTTTTGCCTAGTGTAATGTGACACTCTTTTGTTAGGAACATTTACATTAAAGACTGTTATGTCATACTGGAGAATTGACTCCTTTATCATTATGTAATTCCCTTCTTTATCCCTGATAAATTTCTTTACTTTGAAATCTGCTGTGTCTGAAGTTAATATATAGTTATTCCTGCTTTCTGTTGGTTAGTGTTAGCATGGTGTAGTTTTCTCCATCCATTTACTTTTAATTTGTTGTATGTGTCTTTATATTTAAAGTAAACTCCTTATAGACAACATATAGTTGAATCTAGTTTTTTTTTTTTTTTAATCTACTCTGACAATCTTTGCATTTAGGCCATTTATATTTAGGCCATTTAGGCCATTTATGTTTAAAGTGATTATTGATATATTGGATTAATACTTAACCATATTTGTTACTATTTTCTATTTGTTGCCTTTTCCTTGTTCTTATTTTTGTTTTCTATTCTTTTTCTGCCTTTTGTGATTTTAACTGATTCCATTTTTTTTAGCATACCAACTATACTTCTTTTTTCCCCTGTTTTTATAGTGATTGCCCTAGAGTTTGCAATACTCATTTACAACTAATCCAAATTCATGTTTAAATAACACTGTACTGCTTCACAGTACATGAAGTACCTCAGTATGAGTATCTTATAATAACGAAATAATCTGACTTCTTCCCTTCTGTCTCTTGTATCATTGACGTCATTCATTTTACTTATCTAAAGGCATAAATAAGCATATGTATATAATATATACATATGCATATTATCAAATACATTGTTGCTATTATTTTGAACAAACTGTTATCTGTTAGATCAATTAAGAATAAGAATAAGGCACCTGGGTGGTTCACTTGGTTGAGCTTCTGATTTCACTCAGTCATGATCTCGCAGTGCATGGGTTGGGGTCTGAGTGGGGCTATGTGCTGACAGCTTGAAGCCTGGAGCCTGCTTTGGATTCTGTGTCTCCCTCTCTTTCTCTGCCACTCCCCTGCTTGTGCTTTGTGTCACTCTCTCTCAAAAATAAACATTAAGGGGCGCCTGGGTGGCGCAGTCGGTTAAGCGTCCGACTTCAGCCAGGTCATGATCTCACGGTCCGTGAGTCCGCGTCAGGCTCTGGGCTGATGGCTCGGAGCCTGGAGCCTGTTTCCGATTCTGTGTCTCCCTCTCTCTCTGCCCCTCCCCCATTCATGCTCTGTCTCTCTCTGTCCCAAAAATAAATAAAAAACGTTGAAAAAAAATTAAAAAAAAAACATTAAAACAAAAAAAAGAATAAAAATAAAAGTTTTATTTCACCTTCTTTTATTCTTTCTGTGAAGCTATTCCTTTTTTTTTTTTTTTTTTAATGTTTTATTTATCTTTGAGAGGGTGCAAGTGGGGAGGGGCACAGAACGAAGGACAGAGGACCGGAAGCAGGCTCTTCCTGCTGACAGCAGTGATCCCAGTGTGGGGCTTAAACTCAAGAACCATGAGATCATGATCTGAACTGGAATCAGATGCTCAACTGGTTGAGTCACCCAGGTGCCCCAATGCTATTTCTTTCTTTATGTAAATCTGAATTTCTAACCTATGTTACTCTCTTTTGCTCTAAAGAACTTCTTTCAACATTACTTGCAAAGCAGGTCTATGGAAAAAAATCACCTCAATTTTTGTCTAAGAAAGTCTTCATTTCTACTTCACTTTTGAAGGATAATTTGATAGGGTACAGAATTCTAGGCTGGTAGGGTTGTTTCTTTTTTTTCTCAGCACTTTTTTTAACTTTAAAAAAAATTTTTTAATGTTTTTTTTCAATCAAAACCCAGATGTTTATTCTCTGTCTCTTCTGTGTGTTTTTTTTTTAATTTTATAAGTATATCTTTTTAAATTTACATCCAAATTAGGTAGCATATAGTTCAACAATGATTTCAGGAGAAGATTCCTCAATGTCCCTTATCCATTTAGCCCATCCCCCTTCCCACAACCCCTCCATAACCCTCTGTTTGTTCTACATATTTAAGAGTCTCTTATGTTTTATTCCCCTTCCTGTTTTTATATTATTTTTGTTTCTCTTCCCTTATGTTCATCTGTTTTGTCTCTTAAAGTCCTCACATGGGTGAAGTCACATGATTTTTGTCTTTCTCTGACTAATTTCACTTAGCATAATACCCTCCAGTTCCCTCCATGTAGTTGCAAATGGCAAGATTTCATTCTTTTTGATTGCCGAGTAATACTCCTTTGTGTGTATATATATAATATATATATAATATATATATATATATTATATATATATCACATCTTCTTTATCCATTCATCCATCAATGGACATTTGAGCTCTTTCCATACTTTGGCTATTGTTGATAGCACTGCTATAAACACTGGGGTGCAAATGTCCCTTTGAAACAGCACATCTGTATCCCTTGACTAAATACCTAGTACTGCAATTGCTGGGTCATAGGGTAGTTCTAGTTTTAATTTCCTGAGGAACCTCCATACTGTTTTCCAGAGGGGCTGCACCAGTTTGCGTTCCTATCAGCAATACAAAAGAGATCCTCTTTATCCACATCCTCGCCTACATCTGTTGTTGCCTGAGTTGTTAATGTTAGCCATTCTGACAGGTGTCAGGTGATATCTCATTGTGGTTTGATTTGTATTTGAGTGATGTTGAGCACTTTTTCTTGTGTCAGCTGGCCATCTGGATGTCTTCTTTGGAGAAGTGTCTATGTCTTTTGCCCATTTCTTCACTGGATTATTTGTTTTTTGGGTGTTGAGTTTGAGAAGTTCTTCATAGATTTTGGATACTAACCCTTTATCTGATATGTCGTTTGCAAATATCTTCTCCCATTCTGTCGGTTGCCTTTTAGTTTTGCTGATTGTTTCCTTTGCTGTGCAGAAGCTTTTTATTTTGATGAGGTCCCAATAGTTCATTTTTTCTCGTTTCCCTTGCCTCTGGAGACGTGTTGAGTAAGAAGTTGCTGTCGCCAAGATCAAAGAGGTTTTTGCCTGCTTTCTCCTCAAGGATTTTGATGGCTTCCTGTCTTATCTTACATTTATGTCTTTCATCCATTTTGAGGGTTTTTTTGTGTGTATGGTGTAAGAAAGTGGTCCAGGTTCATTTTTCTGCATGTCGCTGTCCACTTTTCCCAGCACCACTTGCTGAAGAGACTGTCTTTATTCCATTGGCAATTCTTTCCTGCTTTGTCAAAGATTAGTTGGCCACACATTTGTGGGTCCATTTCTGAGTTCTCTACTCTGTTCCGTTGATCTGAGTGTCTGTTCTTGTGCCAATACCATACTGTCTTAATGATTACAGCTTTGTAATACAGCTTGAAGTCCAGGATTGTGATGCCTCCTGCTTTGGTTTTCTTTTTCAAGATTGCTTTGGCTATTCGGGGTCTTTTCTGATTCCATACAAATTTTAGGATTATTTGTTCTAGCTCTGTGAAGAAGGCTGCTGTTATTTTGATAGGGATTGCATTGAATATGTAGATTGCTTTGGGTAGTTTAGACATTTTAACAATATTTGTTCTTCCTATCCAGGAGCATGGAATCTTTTTCCATTTTTTTGTGTCTTCTTCAGTTTCTTTCATAAGCTTTCTATAGTTTTCAGTGTATAGATTTTTCACCTCTTTGGTTAGATTTGTTCCTAGGTATTTTATGTGGAATTGTAAATGAGATCGATTCCTTGATTTCTCTTTCTGTTGCTTCATTGTTGGTGAATAAGAATGCAACAGATTTCCGTGCATTGACTTTATATCCTGCAACTTTGCTGAATTCATGAATCAGTTCTAGCAGTTTTTTGGTGGAATCTTTTGGGTTTTCCATATAGAATATCATGTCATCTGTGAAGAGTGAAAGTTTGACCTCCTCCTGGCCAATTTGGATGACTTTTATTTCTTTGTGTTGTCTGATTGCAGGGGCTAAGACTTCCAATACTGTTGAGTAGCAGTGGCGAGAGTGGACATCCCTGTCTTATTCCTGACCTTAGGGGGAGAGCTCTCAGTTTTTCCCCATTGAGGATGATATTAGCGTTGGGTCGTTCATATATGGCTTTTATAATCTCAAGGTATGCTCCTTCTATCCCTACTTTCTTGAGGGTTTTTATCAAGAAAGGATGCTGTATTTTGTCAAATGCTTTCTCTGCATTTATTGAGAGGATTATATGATTCTTGTCCTTTCTTTTCTTGATGTGATGAATCACATTAATTGTTTTGCAGATATTGAACCAGCCCTGCATCCCAGGTATAAATCCCACTTGGTCTTGGTGAATAATTTTTATAATGTATTGTTGGATCCAGTTGGCTAATATCTTGTTGAGGATTTTTGCATCCATGTTCATCAGGGAAATTGGTCTATAATTCTCCTTTTTAGTGGGGTCTCTGTCTGGTTTTTAAATCAAGGTAATGCTGGCTTCATAGAAAGAGTCTGGAACTTTTCCTTCCATTTCTCTTTTTTAGAACAGCTTCAAGAGAATAGGTGTTAACTCTTCCTTAAATGTTTGGTAGAATTCCCCTGGAAAGCCATCTGGCCCTGGACTCTTGTTTTTTGGCAGATTTTTGGTTACTAATTCGATTTCTTTACTGGTTATTGGTCCATTCAAATCTATCTGCCTGTTTCAGTTTGGTAGTGTATATGTCTCTAGGAATTTGTCCATTTCTTCCAGATTGCTCATTTTATTGGCATATAATTGTTCATAATATTGTCTTATTGTTTTTATTTCTTCTGTTGGTTGTGATCTCTCCTCTTTCACTCTTGATTTATGTATTTGGGTCCTTTCCTTTTTTTTTTTTTTTTCATCAACTGGCTAGTGTTTTATCAATTTTGTTAATTATTTCAAAGAACCAGCTTCTGGTTTCATTGATCTGTTTCGATAGCATTAATTTCTGCTCTCATCTTTATTATTTCCTGTCTTCTGCTAGTTTGGGGTTTTATTTGCTGCTCTTTTTCCTGCTCTTTAAGGTGTAAGGTTAGGTTGTATATCTGAGATCTTTCTTCTTTCTTTAGGAAGGCCTGGATTGCTATATACTTTCCTCTTATGACTACCTTTGCTGCGTCCCAGAGGTTTTGCGTTGTGGTGTTATTATTTTCATTGGCTTCCATATACTTTTTAATTTCCTCTTTAACTTCTTGGTTAGCCCATTTATTCTTTAGTAGGATGTTCTTTAGTCTCCAAGTATTTGTTACCTTTCCAAATTTTTTCTTGTGGTTGCTTTCTAGTTTCATAGTGTTGTGGTCTGAAAATATGCACGGTATGATCTCGATCTTTTTGTACTTGCTGATGGCTGATTTGTGTCCCAGTATGTGGTCTATTCTGGAGAATGTTCCATGTTCACTGGAGAAGAATGTATATTCTGCTGCTTTAGGATGAAATGTTCTGAATATATCTGTTAAGTCCATCTGGCCTAGTGTGTCATTCAAAGCCATTGTTTCCTTGTTGATTTTTTGATTAGATGATCTGTCCATTGCTGTGAGTGGTGTGTTGAAGTCTCCTACTATTATGGTATTACTACTGATGAATTTCTTTATATTTGTGATTAATTGATTTATATATTTGGGTACTTCCACTTTTGGCACATAAATGTTTACAATTGTTAGGTCTTCTTGGTGGATAAACCCCTTGATTATGATATAATGCCCTTCTGCATCTCTTGATACAGTCTTTATTTTAAAGTCTAGATTGTCTGATATAAATATGGCTACTCCAGTTTTCTTTTGTTGACCATTAGTATGATAGATGGTTCTCCATCCCCTTACTTTCAATCTGAAGGTGTCTTTAGTCTAAAGTGGGTCTCTTGTAAACAGCACATAGATGGATCTTGTTTTCTTATCCATTCTGTTACCCTATGTCTTTTGATTGGAGCATTGAGTCCATTGATGTTTAGAGTGAGTATTGAAAGATATGAATTTATTGCAAGTATGTTGCTTGTAGAGTTGGGAGTTTCTGGTGGTGTTCTCTGGTCCTTTTTAGTCTTTGTTACTTTTGGTATTTATTTATTTATTTTTTCATCTTTTCACCTCTCAGAGAGTCCCCCTTAAAATTTCTTGCAGGGCTGGTTTAGTGGTCACAAACTCCTTTAATTTTTGTCTGGGATACTTTGTATCTCTCCTTCTATTTTGAATGGCAGCCTTGCTGTATAAAGAATTCTTGGCTGCATATTTTCCTGATTCAGCACAGTGAATATGTCCTGCCACTCCTTTCTGGCCTGCCAAGTTTCTGTGGATAGGTCTGCTGCAAACCTGATCTCTCTTCCCTTGTATGTTAACAACTTTTTTCCCTTGCTGCTTTCATGATTCTCTCCCTGCCTGAGTATTTTGTGAATTTGACTATGATACACTTTGTTGATGGTCGGTTTTTGTTGAATCTAATGAGGATCCTCTGTGCTTCCTGGATTTTGATGTCTGTGTCTTTCCCCAGGTTAGGAAAGTTTTCCACTATGATTTGCTTACATATCCTTTCTACCCCTATTTCTCTCTCTTCCTCTTCTGGGACCCCTATGATTCTGAGGTTGTTCCTTTTTAATGAGTCACTTATTTCTCTAATTCTTAAATCGTGCTCTTTTGCCTTAATCTCCCTCTTTTTTTCCACTTCATTATTCTCCATAAGTTTGTCTTCTATATCACTGTTTCTCTGTTCTGCCTCATCCATCCTTGCTGCCACGGCATCCATTCAAGATTGCAGCTCAGTTATAGCACTTTTTATTTTATCCTGACTAGCTTTTACTTCTTTTATCTCCCCAGAAAGGAATCTAATCTAATTTTGACTCCAGCTAGTATTCTTATTATCATGATTCTAAATTCTGGTTCAGACATCTGGCTTGTATCTGTGTTGGTTAAGTACCTGGCTGTCGTTTCTTCCTGCTATTTCTTTTGGGGTGAATTCCTTTGTTTCATCATTTTGAAGGGAGAAAAGGAATTCATGAGGTAGAAAAAAATTACAATTTAAAAATATTAAAAGTTAAAAAATATTAAAATTAAAAAATAAAAAACACACGCACACAAAATAAATAAAATAAATGGTGCTAGTTCCTAGGTGTGTTTTGGTCTGGGTGTTGAAAGTGGCTTGACAGATTAGAGAAAAAAAGGGGAAAAAGAAAAAAAAAAGGAAATCATTTGAAAACTTGAAAAAATGAATACACTGAAGTAGACTAAAATTAAATGATGGAAGTAAAATAGAATTTGAAAAAATTTACACAAAATATAGTAGAAAAATATACAGTAGAAAAAACATAGTAGAAAAAAATTAAAGAAAAATATTTTTAATAAAAATTGAAAAAAAAAAAAGAAAATTGAATAGTTGGACCAGCTAACAGACTGAAATACAACTGAAATTACTTCATTTTCCCCTAGGAGTCAAACTATGAAGTACTTTATAGCCCATAAACTAAACAGGTAGTGAGACTTGCGTTCTTGAAGAGCAAGGTTGGCCCAGTTGGGTGGGGCTTAGTGTAATGGCTCTGTTCTCCACTAGATGGCTCTGCTAGCCTCCTGGGGTGGATTGTTGTGGCGCTTGTAGGTGCATATGTGCATGAGCAGGAGCAGTGAAAATGGTATCACCCAGCTACCCAGTCTCTAGTTTCAGAACTCTGTTCTCCCCATCAACAATCACACACCTGTCCTTCATTTTTGGCTTCTGTCCACTCCCCGCTTCCACACTGTCAGTGACCAAGCCCCAGGCAGCACCTCCCTCCTGAGTTTTGTCTCAGATGTGGCTGCCTTCCCCGCGCCCCCCCCCCCCCACTCCTGAGGGACTGCGGCTTTGATCCACTCCAGTCCTCTGCGGAGGGTCTCACAGAGCAATGGCTGGGTGTCATTCACACCCAGGAATGCTTGTGGGACCGTGCTGCTGCCGATGCCCAGAAACTGTGGCCAGGTACCAGCCTGCCCTAGAAAAAGTTCACGAGACAGTGTAGCAGCAGTGCCTCATGGATTATGGAGAATCACAACACACATCTGGCACCAGCCTTCACCCCCAACGACCTTGTTCCAGCACCAGCAAATGTGGCTTTCTCTGGGGTCTGCTGGGCCCAGGTGGCCTCACAGCCTCTACCAAATGTCTTTCCAGCAGTGGAACTGCTTCTCCCTGTGTGGCCTGAGAACCTCACTGTCCCCACTCTACTCCTGGGGATTCGCCCTTCCCACCAGACCACCATCAGGTATTGAGCTCTGGAGTTGCAGACTCTCTGTGCTCCCCGTTTATAGTCTTAATGGAATTTAAACCCTCTCCCTTTTTGTTTCTCCCTTTTTCAGTCCCTGTGGCTATTTTCAATTTTCCACTTTCTCTCCAGCTGCTTTTGGGGAGGTGTGCTTTTCTCATATTCTACCCCCACCCCCATCTCCATCCTCTCTCCTCAGGCAAAAGCGGCTCCCTGCCCTCCACAGGTTCTCTCTCCCCAAGTTCACCTCTTCACACCGCATACCTGCTGAATTCTGTGCTTCAGGTTGTGCAGATTGTTGTGTTAATCCTCAGATCAGTTTTCTAGGTGTGCAGGATGGTTTAGTGTTGGTCTGGCTGTAATTCATGGACACGAGACACACAAAAAACTTCCATGCTGTTCCACCATCTTGGCTTCTCCTAAAAACGTTTATTTTTGAAAGAGAGAGAGAGACAGAGAGAGAGAGAGAGACAGAGAGAGAGCAAGCGGGGGAGGGGCAAAGAAAGAAGGGGAGACAGAGAATCCAAAGCAGGCTCTGACAGCAGTGAGCCCAGTGTGGGGCTCAAACTCATGAACCACGAGATCATGACCTGAGCTGAAGTTGGATGCTCAACTGACTGAGCCACCCAGGCACCCCCCTCTTTTAAAAAATTTTTTATTTTTTAAAGTTTGTTTATTTTTGACAGAGAATGAGCAGGGGAGGGGCAGAGAGAGAGAGAGGGAGACAGAGGATCTGAAGCAGGTTTCGTGCTGCTAGCACAGAGTCCAATGCGGAGCTTGATCCCATGAACTGTGAGATCATGACCTGAGCTGAAATCAAGAGTTGGACACTTAAACGACTAACACACCCAGGTGCCCCCAAAAGATTTTACTTTTAAGTAATATCTACACCCAATGTAGGGCTCAAACTCACAGCCCACAGATCAAAAGTTGCATGCTCCACTGACTGAGCCTGGCAGGTGCCCCTCTCTCAGCACTTTCACTCCATTCTTCTTGCTTGCAGGATTTCTGACAACAAATCAGGTGTAATTCTTTTTTTCCTTTAAATGTTTATTTATTTTGCGAGAGAGGGAGGGGTGAAGGTCAGAGAGAGAGGGAGAGAGAATCACAAGCAGGCTCTGCACTGTCAATGCACAGACTGACTTTGGGCTTGATCCTACAAATTGTGAGATCATGACCTGAGCTGAAATCAAGAGTTGGACACTTAACTGAGCCACCTAGGCGCAAGTCAGGTGTAATTCTTATCTTTGTTCCTCTATAATGTTTTTCCTCCAGTTTCTTTCAGGTTGTTTTCATTATCTTTGATTTTCTGAAGTTTGAAAATGACATGCCTCAGTATAATTTTTTGGTATTTATCTTACTTGGTAATCCTGAGCTTCTTCAATCCATGGTTTGGTGTCTGATATTAATTTGGGAAAATTCTGTCATAACTTCAAATATTTTTTTCTTTCTTTCTTTCTTGTCCCTCTGGTATTTCTATACATGTACATTACAAACCTTTTGTAGTTGTCCCACTGTCCCTAGATATGGTTCTGTTTCCCTCAGTCTTTGTTCTCTTTGCTTTTCAGCTTTCGAGATTTTTACTGAAATAACCTCAAGCTCAGAGATTCTTTCCTCAGCCATGTCCAGTATACTAATAAGCTCATGAAAGGTATTTCTCATTTGTTAGCTTTTGTTGTTTAAATCTCCAGCATTTCTCTTTAGTCTTATGATTTCCTTCTCTTTGCTTACATAACCCATCTATTCTTGCTTTATCCATTTGGGCCCTGAACATATTAAACATAATTTTTTAAAACTCATGGTCTGATAATTCCAACATCCTGCCATGTCTATTTCTGATGCTGTATCTGTTCAAATTGTAATTTGTGGGGTTTTTTGGTTTTGTTTTGCTTTTTGCCTTTTAGTATGCCTTGTAATTTTTCTTGGTAGCCAGATATGATGTAGTGGGTAAAAGGAAGTGCTACAAATAGGTCTTTTAAAATGTGGCAATGTGGTATAGTGGAAGGGGAAGTGTTCTATACTCCTTTTGATAGGTCCTTATTTTAGTAAACCCATGCCTCTGGACAAACTTAAGTGTCTTTCTTAGATTTTTTTCTCCCTCATTAGGTGGCACAGGGTGGGTGGAGTGGACTGAACTTGGGTCCCTTCTCCTACACATAAGAGTTGAACTGACTATAAGTTTGGTACTTTCCTTCTTGTACATTAGTCTCTGTTAGACTCTGAGAAAACCCCTGCAGGTGACATTATGATTAACTAGTTTTTCCTAAAGTTAGGAGAGGACCAGAATATCCTGGCATATTTGAAAATTGTCCCTGGGGTACCTGGGTTGCTCAGTCAGTTGGGCGTCCAACTTCAGCTCAGGTTTTCATCTCACAGTTTGTGAGTTCAAGCCCCACATTGGGCTCACTGCTGTCAGCACAGAGCCTGCTTCAGATCCTCTGTCCCCCTCACTTTGCCCTCCTTTGCTTGCATTCTTTAAAAAAGAGAGAAAATTGTCCCTTTTCTCCTCCTGCTGGAAGCACAAGAGAATTTTTCCCCGATATTTCTTGTGAAAAGCTAGGTGGTCAATTTCACAAAACTGTAGGGATCCCTAAGACTGGGTCCCCCTGGACTTTTGAACTCTCAGTGGTCTACACTTAGCCTCCAGCAATTTGTTAAATCTAGTTCAGGTTTTCTTACTCCTGCACTGGCTCCCGCAGTGTTTGAGTCTCTGCTCCAGTAAGTTCCAATTCTCTATATTCACCCATCTCCCCAGTGTTAGGGGTAGCAGTTTGCCCTGTGTCCTCTCTCTTCTTCTGTATCCAAGAAGAGTTGATGATTCAGTCTGTTCAGTTTTTTACTTGGCAGCTTCTAAGCACTTTACAGGGGAAACTGGAAGTCCCCGTTGTGCATTCTTATATGCTTACATGCCTCAGGTTGTGCTATTTTCACCTCTTTGCCTTTAGTTTTTCTTTGGCTGCAAATTCCTGAATTCTTTCACATGTAATGTGGTACAATGGCTCAAATACTTAAGATGGTAGCATTTTGGATTACTTATATTTTACTTTTTATCATATATAACTGTTTTTATTTTGAATATTTTCCACTGAGGTATAATTTATATGAAGCAAAACACACAACTCTTAAGTATTCAAGTCGTATGAGTTTTGACAAACACAAAACTCTGCTTTTGACACCCAACTGAGGCATATAGCTAGGGCTATCTAAAGTAAGTGTTAATGTTCAACATCACTGTATCATTAGCAAAGTAGGTTGTAATTTTTCTATTATTACTATCATTGACATATAAGAGAAAAATTCAACAAAGCAAGGCTATATTAACTACTATCTGGAAAGAACTGAAAACGTCTAACACACTGAGATCAAATTAGACTATTTGGGTAAGTCTGTTTTACCGCCTACTGGATTCCATAAGTTAACACAGTAACACTTAAATATTGACAACTCATTGTGGAATTTCCCACAGAAACTTACCTAAACTTGAAGTGCAAATCTCTGCTTCCTAATAACATGAAAATGCTGAAAAATGTTAGAAGAAAATGATAAATCTGTGAGATATATTACTGCAAAACAGAATTTATAGTAAAAACTTCCATGTTACATTTGAGCACAAGATTTGTAAAATCACCAAATGTGTCTGGTTCTTCCAGTAAGAAGGTTATGTAAAGTGATGCAATTTTTGTTTTACGTTACTAAGATTCATATAGTGATTCATCATTTTCAGTATATGTAAAATTAACCTTTTGTTTGTAGGATCCTTTGATTAGCTACTTCACTGCTATAAATATCACTCTGAATTTATACTTCTCATAGGCTTTTTTTGTGTAATATGCTTTTAAACTATATTCTCTTGACTTTGGGTAAATTATTTAAAAGGTACATTTTGAGACAGCTGTATTTCTTTCTCAATTACCTCTATAAAAATGGGCATGATGTAAGGGAATAGCAAAATAAAATATTTTTGCATAGTGGTCCTTTTAACTATTAAGGACTATGTTTAAAGGATTACAAATGAATGATTATGCAATATTCCCAAGACACCAAAAATGCTAAAGATAAAAAATTCCCAATTGGAATGATTTCAGGGAAGTTAGAAGGCAATTTCTTTAAACAACAACAACAAAATTCTTTTTATTTTTAGAGAGAGAGAGAATCTTAAGTAGGCTACACACACCCAGTGTGGAGCCCAATGTGGGGCTCGATCCCACGACCCTGGGGATCATGACCTGAGCTGAAATCAAGAGTTGGATGCTCCATCAACTGAGCCACTCAGGTGCCCCAAGAGCAATTTCTCTTAATTGTAGGTGAATAAATGAGAACAACAATGGTAGAGAAGAAGCTCGATCATTTTACAGCAGTGAATCCTTTTGGGCATCTGAACAAAGCCATGTAACACAACTTCCTGTCCCAAGTCAATTTCATTTATACACAGAAGTTGGCATATTATTTCAACGTACTCAAGCCACCTGAAACTCGTCTACATATTTCTAGGGTTCTACATAAATGAACAATGACCTTGGGATATGGAATAATCTATAAAAATCCACAGAATTGTAAACACTGACTTTAAAGGTAAGTGGCAGGAAATCCCATTTTTAAAACAGACCTAATTTCCAAACTACATAAATGAGGAATTAAGTTATTAATTTCAAAACACTTTATTGAAAAAAGTCATTCAAACATCACCAAAAACGTTCCTGTAATTCTCACTCCTGTTTTTCACATAGTGTATGATGTACAAAAGAATGACTCATAAAATATGTAAAGTTTTGTAATATTATGCCTATGGATAATTACTAGTTAACAAGTATGCTAAAAGACACTGGTAATGGTTTTTATAGTGATAAAATTTTACAATAAATCTTTCAAATATTTAAACCACCTTTTAAATGTTCACCATTGCTAAAATTAAATCCAAACAGTGTTTGTTGGCTCTCTCTGTAAATATCTTAAGTTCAGAAATTATTTTGGAATTTAAAAATCTTGAACAGAGAACCTGCTTGCCAGTACCTGCATCATTTAGCACCTCTCCTCAGGTATGCCAAAAATTTGTAATTTTCAGTGTGTGCTATAATGTAACAATGGCTGGGAAGCTCTACACTGTACCATATGCAATAAAATAAGAGGTATGGATAACATGAACAATGTTAGGCAGTCTTCATTTAGACCTCTGAGTTTATTTTGGTAATAGCCATGAAATGGTTCAACTATTCAAAGGGCACACACTTCTTTTCTAAAAGACTTAGCATGCTA
Source organism: Herpailurus yagouaroundi (assembly GCF_014898765.1). NCBI lineage: Eukaryota > Metazoa > Chordata > Mammalia > Carnivora > Felidae > Herpailurus > Herpailurus yagouaroundi. The sequence goes on from NW_024412406.1 coordinate 17,358,185, forward strand.
TGAAAGAAAAAATAAACTTGAAACTTGGAAGAGGTTTTGTTCCCTGAATATTAAATATGTCAGCCTATGATAATCCATATAATCTAATTTTTATGTGTGTCCAAATATTTAAGTTTTATACTTTTATTCCTCACATATACAAATCATTTTTGTAATGACTTTTCTAAACCATCACCAATTTAATTTAAAATAATGACAGGAATTAGAGGATTATTAATCTTTTTGCTAGTTTTATTTTACTGTAAGAGTTGTATTTCTTGTATCCAATAAACATCAGCATAATATTTTAAATTTGTTCTTAAAAATATACAATATTGCACTTTAATTTTTGGCAGTTTAATTAAGGAGTGGCTGAGTAAAAAATAAATCATACAGGAGATTACAGTTTTTATTTTGCTTTATAATAAGCAAAGAGCTTTGTGTAAAAGCAGAACTTACAGTAGTGCCAAATAAACCAAATATTTACAGTGTCCCTATTAAAGTCTTACCTCTAAAGTAAGATTCAGTGTATTGGATGCAAATATTATTAATCTAACAAAAGCACACTCCCCCACCCTATTTTGATGAACATTTTTAAGCCAAAGGGTATTGGTGTGAAATGCTTCTGTGATTTTTTTTCTCAAGAGGAAATACATGGAAAGAATGCTTGTTCCTTAAGCTTTTAAAGTTGGTCTCAAAACTTTCACAATGTTTCCTACATGACTTGAAGAATCTCTACTCTAAGAAGCAGAATTCCAAGACAAGCACTCTTTTTAGTTTTTCTGTATTCTCTTCATAGTGACAAGTCCACAGTTAGTTGGTTTTTAGTATGATTTTAAGGTCAGTTTCCTGTACTTTTCGTAAGACAAGTAAGATACTGTCGTTGCATCTGCTGGAATTATTTTTAACTTGTTACATTGTAGCGATGTATATATTTACACTGACCTAGAATTTGCTATTCTGTTTTTTAATTCCCAATTAGGTAAAAACTCCAGAAAGCTCAATATTTTTCACTTATTAACCAATTAGAAAAACAGTTTTACACAGCTGTCTGCAAAAGCAAATACTGAGATTTAGGCCTACTTAACAATAACATCAAAAGACCAAAAAGAACATAAATAGAATGTATTTGTAATATAAATACATGACACAGAGACATTCATTTTTGGCACCACCTAAAAAAAAAGCCAGTAGTATTTTATTACCCTTCAGATCTTTGGGAATATTTAAACCTTCTAACTATTAAGCTTTTACTTTTCTTTCAGAAAAAAAAAAATTGGCAAATTTGAATTGGTATTTCAAAAGTAAAGGATCTCCTTGTTATTTCTTAATTTGATCTGCAGAATGAACACTTACTCCAAGTGTTAACTCACAGCCCATGTGTTAACTATGCTTTTACATTTTAATCCTACGAAGAACTGATTATGTCAACCAACGACTTCTCATGGAAAGATGTGATTTCTTCTTAACCACATACCAATTGCATAGTTCTGATCTGAGAACAAAGGTCAAAGTAGAGAGTTACAAAGGCATTAATTTATGTTAACTGAACTGAAATAGGCTGTTGCAAAATAGTCTGTCTTGGGTAGATGTTAGTGTAAACTGAGGGGGAAAAACAGTCATTAGCAAAAATTTTCTTTAAAAATAGGTTAATGCTGAGAACAATAGCTTTTAAAATTTGTTTAAAAATAAGCTAGTAAACAATAATACAAATTTTAATCCAAAACTTAGCTCTTTGAAATGCCCTATTTTCTTGCATACAGCAGAAAATACATTTTTCATATTTAACATTACATGTAAAAATGAGGCACTAGTTAAACAGATTTGAATATATTCACACAAACAGGAGTTTCAGTCTCATCTGTAGGCTTGTATTCGCCTCAATGGTTTCTGGATGGCAAACTGTTCACAAAAATAAATCTTCTGAAGGAGGTGCATAAGAGAAACCGACAAATGCATCATCTGCCTCCAGTACACTGGCATTCACTATAGAATAGTCAGAAGACACACACACAGAATACGGAACTGTTTCTTCTGTAAATGCTGCATCAAAGTTCCTGATATCATCTGGTCCCGCCTAAAACATCAAAAGCATATTATTATTCCTCTTAGCTTTTTTTAAAAAATATTTTTGAGAGAGAGAGAGAGAAAGAGAGACAGTGTGAATGGCGAAGGGGCAGAGAGAGAGAGGGAGACACAGAATCCGAAGCAGGCTCCAGGCTCTGAGCTGTCAGCACAGAGCCGACATGGGGTTGGATCTCACAAACCACGAGGTCATGACCTGAGCTCAAGTTGGATGCTTAACCGACTGAGCCACCCAGATGCCCTCATCTTAGCTTTTGTTTTCATTAATTTAGTCTTTCATTAAAACCCCTTCACGAATTTGTGTATTTATTCCTGGCAAGTTTAGATGTCTTCCTACTTCGTCACTTCTTCGAAGCAATTTCTGCTTTTCCTTTCCAGAGTTTATTATTTAGGTGAGGTTATCTGTCCTAACAAAGTTCTTTCTGTTGGGAGCTGTGGGGAGACAAGGGTGGCTAGCATAACAGAGTCCTTACCTAAGTCAATGTGAACCTCAGGCCCTCCAACTGACTCCCTTTCTCTCTACCCATCACCACCTCTAAGTTTAGAAAAGGAGCCCAAGTAGGTTTTCAAGATGGCACTTTTCACTTGAACTTACAGAAAAATGCTTGCCTGTCAGTTTCTGAACTCTGGGTAGGTAAAGCCTTTTGCTTAAAGAATGAAGGCGTTGTAAATAAAACCGTGCAAGTTAAACACTCTTTGCGCTACAGAGGTCGTTAAGTATTCGCCTGTGACACCTTAGCTTTAGAGGCCTGAAGTGGCCAAGAACCTGGGAAGTAAAGCATGGCAGCTGCTCAATGGCAGCGGTTCTTAATCTTCCTTTACAAATTTGATAAAACCTAATGGACTCTCCGCTTCCAATGCATTTGCAGATAAAAGTTGAGATACAAATTCAGGTGACTCACTCTTAGAGCTCATCCCTCAATCTCTAGGTTACCTCTGCTTTAAGGGGCCAAGGGGGCAGGAATCCTTAGCATGTCCAAGTCATCAAGTCTAACTGAGGTAAAAGACAAGGATCCAGAGAAGACATTCTAAGCTAAGGATATAGTTAGTCTGGCAGGTAGGTCTACAAACAGTGGAGCAGAGACAAGGGAAACTCAGAATACTAGATCCCTCAATATGAGAAATTCCCCCACTGAAGAGGAAGAAACTGAATTTAGGTACATATAAAAAATGTCAAATCTTTACATGTTATTCTAAGAAGTATGGGCTCTGGAATAAGACTAAGGTTTGAATTCTGGCTATGAAATTTGCTAGCTATAATTTTTTATATAAACTACCTCTCTGTGAGCTCATAAGTAAAAATAGTACCACCCACCTGTTAAGGTTTTTGTGAGGATCTGATGTGTGAATACATAAAATTCCCAGAATCTGACATGTAGAAGGTGTTCAGTAAATGATGGCAAATATTCTTCTACTTGATTTTATAGGTATTTTGTGAATGCCGTTATGGGTTGGCTAGTAGTAACAGGGATAATACTGTATTGCTTATGTTAAGAGTTAGGGAGGTTTTGTCTTCAAAGAGCCTGAGCTCAAGTTCTAGTTCTTCAACTTTATTTTTAAAAAATGTTTATTTTGAGAGAGCGTGCATGAGCAAGCATGTGTGTGTGCATGCACAAGCGGGAAAGGGGAAGAGAGAGAGGGAGAGAGAGAATCCCAAGCAGGCTCCGTGCCATCTGCACAGAACTGGATGAGGGGCTAAGTATCATGACCTACCTGAGCCAAAATCAAGAGTCAGAGGCTTAACCGACTGAGCCACCCAGACACCCCTAGTTCTTCAATTTTAAACTCTGGGCAAACTATTAACCATTTCTGTGACTAAGTTAACTCATCTGTATTATACGGAAAATAGCAGAACTATTTCAAAGAATTGCTGTCAATGTTTAAAAAAAAAAGGATGCAAGTATTGAGAACATCTACTTAATCATACTCTAGCTTTCTGATCTTTGTTAATCTGTTAAGTGAAAAATGGTAACCTGAGTTTGAACTCTTTTCATATATTTAAAAGCTGTATTTATTCTTCTGTAACTGTGTATTTTGTGTCTTTTGTTCATGTTTCTATTGGTAACTGGTCTTTTTTCTCATTGACTTACAAGAATGCTTTATGTGTTAAAGAAATTTTCTCTAGTTTGTTGTCTGCATTTTTTTTTCATGTAGACCTTTCTAGATTTAATGTGGCCAAATTTACAATTTCCCCCCCTGTGGCTTCTTGGTTGTGGATCTTGCTTTAAAAAAGTTTACTTAGTCATAAAAAAGCAGGAATCCCAACTGAGGTATCTAACTCTGAAGTCTACATTGTTTCCATTTCCAGTATTGCTTAGGAGTACCTAACTCAACTCTTCAATGTGCCTGATGACCTATTTATTTGAAGATAACTAAAGTCAGTAAGACTTTCAATGTAAAAATAAAAAGAAAATAATTCTTAAAGGCCCTAGGTTCTTACTGCAAACTCTAGAAATTAGGGACAAAACTGTCCTTAATGGAGTCTGTCCTTACTTCTGAAACAGTCACTTCTGGATAAGTTAAATGAAATGAGGCAATCTATAAATGTTCTGTTAATAGGTGTACAGTATCACACCTACTAAATATTACCAGCCATGAGCAATGCACTGAAACAAACATTTAACAAAATCTGAGTAGACTAAATAATACTTTCCTAAAGTATTTTCCTTATCCTGCACTAATCTACTAAAAAGTCTTTCATGAATTTCGCAACACCAAAAAACTTTAAATAAAAGAAACACAAGTTCACCCATGACCCTGCAAACCCAAATTAATCTTGGTTTATATTATATTCTCTTCCAGTCCTTATGTGTTATTTTTACTGCTATAATCGTAAGTCACAAAATTATAACTGCCATTTTTTTTAAGTTTATTTATTTTGAGAGAGAGAGCACAAGTTGGGTAGGGGCAAAGAGAGAGGAAGAAAGAATTCTACCCAGGCACCCCATAATTGCCATGTTTTTATTTAGCATTATAAGAATTTTCTAAGTGTCTGCTCATTTAAAAAAATATTTGGGGGGGGGGGTAGGTGGGAGGGAGGGAAACAGCGGGGGAGGGGCAGAGAGAGAGGGGGATAGAGGATCCGAAGCAGGCTCTGCGCTGACAGCAGCAAGTCCGATGTGGGCCTCAAACTCATGGGAGATCATGACATGAGCCAGAGTGAGATGCTCAATCTACTGAGCCACCCAGGTGCACCCTTATTTCTGTATTTATTATTATCATTTACTTAATTAGACACTCAAGCACAAGAAAGCATAGAAAGAATAGTGACTTTGGAATAAGGCACAGATTTGAATCCTTGCTCTGCTACTTTTCAAATCAGCTATGTGGCATCTCTGACTTTTATTTCTTCATTTATAAATCATGTATAATAAGGAGGACAGTAATGGCAGTAACCTGGCAGTATGGGGAATAAACTTCATACTGTGATGCATGAAAGTATCATAAAAGTATATATGCCTATATATATATATATATATATATCTATATATATATATATATCTATATATATATATCTATCAATAGTTTAGTAATATCATTATTGGTCTACTATGGATGATTAAAAAATTCCCTATTGTTCTATATTTATTTCCCCAAATTTCCAACATAATCTTCAATGCAGCTTTCAGCTTAAAAAAAAATTATGTTTATGTAAATTTTTTCTATCAGCTGATTTACCAAGTCAAGCTAACATGAAAATTTTATTTTCCAAAAAGGGATATGACAATTTACATTACCATTAATGTTTGTCTGTGCCTAGTTTTATATCAATGTAGAAAAAAGATGCATTAATGTTACTTAAAATTAAAAAAAATTTATTTAAAGCACAATCCTCTCTAAATCTAGAGGTATGTTTTTAATTTTTTTTTTTTTTTTTTTTTTTAAAGAGAGAGAGAGAGCATGAGGCAGGGGAGAGGAGCAAAGGGACAGAGAGAGAATCTTAAGGTGGTTCCACACTGAACGTGGATGTGGGGCTCAATTCCATGACCCTAAGATTATGACCTGAGCCAAAATCAAGAGTTGGAGCTTTAACAGACTGAACCACCCAGGTGCCCCAATTTGCATCTTTTTTAATCTAATGAACTCATCCCTTTCTTATACATGCTCCAAAGAAACATTTCATAATTGCTGTGCTAGGAGATACTTTTACCAATGCAATGTAGCTATAATCTTATTGGTCATCTTGAAGTTATCAGTATACTAGAAAATGCTGAGAAACAGATTTTTAAAGTATTTAAGGTACTGATTCAATTTCATTCACATGAGATTTTGAGATCTATTGCCAAAGTTATGATGAGCTATATAGTTCTACATTTCACTATTTATTTATTTATTTATTTATTTATTTATTTATTCCATTTTACTATTTTAGAAAGCAAGATTTGGATATATACTTACCACATTAGGATTAAATGGTGGTGGAATCTTCTTTTGTACAAGATCAGTCCAGCTGAGTGATTCAAAAAAAGGATGATTCTGAATTTCAAGCTAGAATGTTAAAAAAAAATACATACATTTTTTATAATGTTGAAAAATATAATTAAGTACTCACTGAAGAATTATATGAAGGCAAACCATTACCACTTTGTCCCTCACTAATTCTTTTTAGGTACATGTTTATGTTATTCATGTAGCAAAATGGCATAGGGGAGAGACTGCCAGAGCAAAACAGGAAAGACAGTTACTTGGAATGACCAACTTAAGTTATATCCTCTTCACAATAATAGTTTCTTCATAGGTAAAATAAAGATACCTCACAGGTTGCTTTAAGGACCAATGGAAAATATGGAAATAAAAGAGGTATGAAAAGAATAAGGTACTACATAGCTACAAAGAACTATAATTATTGTCTGATGGCAGAGGTAAAAAAGAAGTTAGGCAAAAAGTGTTTTACACAGTGGGGCAGAGGTAAAATCAAGGGGATGAGCTATTTTACCAAAAAAAAAAAAAAAAAATTCTATTCTGGGTTAGTATTATCAAAAGATGGCACAGTATTTATTCCAGTTATTTTCCCTGCAAGGTGACACAGAAGTGTATAAAGTAGGATCCAACCTAGTTTGGTGGGTTTAAAAAGACATCTTGGAGACTAAGTAATGTTTGATCAGAAGTCTGAAAGATGATAAAAATTAGATAAAAAATGACGGGGAAAACATTCCAGGCAGAATATGAAGGCCCTCATGTGGCAAAGCGGTTAGTTTGATGAAGAAAACGAGCCAAGGGGCACCTGGGTGATTCAATCGGCTAAGTGTCTGACTCCTGGTTTCAGCTCAGGACAAAATCTCATGATTCGTGAGTTTGAGCCCCACATTGGGCTCTAAACTGACAGCACAGAGCCTGCTTGGGATTCTCCCTCTTCCTCTCTCAGTCCCTTCCCTGCTTGTACGTGCATGCATGTGCGTGCTCTCTCTCAAAATAAATAAACAAACTTAAAATACAGGGAAGGATTGGGACTGTCACACAAGGTGAAGCCTAAGAGGTAAACTGACATATCATACTGGTTAAAGAATTACATTAAGAATTTTGAATTTTATCCTAGGATTATGAAAAGCCATCAGGGTATTTTAGATACGGGAATGTCACAAATATAAGGGATTTCCGGTTTGTTTTTTTTAAGACCTGAATGTAATAGGGAAATGGACTGGAAAGCCATGGCCAGATTAAGGAAACAGAGCTACTGTTGTGGCAAAAAAAAGTTGAAAATGGTAAGGGTACCAGGCTCAGTTGGTGGAGTGTGCAACTCTTGATCTCGGGGTTGTGGGTTTGGGGCTCAAGCTGGATGGAAAGATTACTTAAAAATAAAATTAATTTTTTTTTAACGTTTATTTATTTTTTTGGGACAGAGAGAGACAGGGCATGAACGCGGGAGGGGCAGAGAGAGAGGGAGACACAGAATCGGAAACAGGCTCCAGGCTCTGAGCCATCAGCCCAGAGCCTGACGCGGGGCTCGAACTCACGGACCGCGAGATCGTGACCTGGCTGAAGTCGGACGCTTAACCGACTGCGCCACCCAGGCGCCCCATAAAAATAAAATTAAAAAAAAAAGTTGAAAAAGGTAGGAAAAGTGTAGTCACAGTCAAGTAGAAGAGTGTATAGCTATAGGAAAGATTTAGGAGGCAAATGCAACAGGATCTGGCTGTTGGTTGAATATGGAAGTAAGGAAGAGAGAGAAGTAGAGAATAACTCATATTTCTGACCTGAGGCACACAAAAGGAAGATGGCAGGAGTTCAGCAGTTTTGAATATGCTGTGTTTAAGGTACTAGCCAGAAATCCAAAGACTGGTGCTGAACATGTAATTATTATGAGTCCAGAGTTAAGAGAGGTCTGGACTGAAGTTATAAACGTGTGAGATGAAAACACAGAGATAATCAAAGCCACTGGGCCAACTGAGACTGTCCAGAAAGAGAACACAGAAGAAGAAAAGGGGGTTTAGGCCAACCACAAGGAACCACAACATTTAACCATCAGGTTGAAGAAAGTGGCTTACACAGGACATTACGGAGGAGGGCCTGGAAATACAGAATGAGATGACTGTGGGCTCTTGCAGAAGCCTATGGAACAAGAGTGTTGGAAGTTTAAATACTGCTGAGAAGGCAAGTTGAGGAATAGAGGGATTTAGCAATTCTAGTAGCTATTTTTGGTAAATTGAGAAATGAGAAGAGGCTGGGAAAGAAAAAAATCAACACAGAAACTTTTATGATGGGAAAAAGTTATTACCTGGCAGGCCAGCATGGTTGAGGGCTTTCAGTTTAAGAAGAGATTTGATAATGTCTCATTATTGCTTGGAATGCACTCTAACAAAAGGAAGCAGTTATCTGTGCAGAAAAATAGCATGCACAGGGTTCCCTGCAAGAAGTCAGGATCCAATGCAGATGTACAAACTGGCCTTGTCCACTACATTAGGAAGAAGGAAATGACAGCAAGCAGGAGTGTGCAGGTCTTCAAATCTGACAGCGAGGCTGAGTTAGTTCCACTCTGCTGATTCTACTTTCCCTATAAAATAGAAGGCAAGATCATCTGCTAAAAGTGAAGAAAAGGAGTCTGGAAATTTGGAGAGAAGGTCTGAAATCATTAATACAGACAGTAGGAGAAGCAGCTAGAGAAACACAGGAACATTACCAAGCAGCGATGAAGCACAAAGGAGATTAATGACTAAACTTCATAGTGCTTCCAATATGCCCAGTGGGACAGCCTTCTTCAGCACTGTTTAGCAGCCCAGAAGATGACAAGTGGATTCATCCAGGGTTGTGATTTCTGTCAGCGAATTCCATAAAAGGCCCAAGGGGCAAGAAGATGTGAAGTATTAGAAAGACTGAATAAAACCAATGGACTATGGAATGAATCCAAGCTAGGCAGAAAACTGTTGACAGAGCTACGTACTGGGGAGTGTGGGAAAGGAAAACCTCCAGCAGACAAGTTTGTTATTCACAGCTCAAGTTCACGACTGATAAAAGAATCCCCAAGAATTTGTGAGAAACTTGAGTTTAAAAGTCCATGTTGACACACCAACATAACACCAGTAGCTACATAAGCAATTTAATTTACACTAATTTTTTAAAAAGATTTTTTATTTTTAAGTAATCTCTACACCCAAGGTGGGGCTCACCCACAACCTCAAGATCAAGAGTCACATGCTACACCAACTGAGTCAGCCGGGTGCCCCTAATTGCCCTAATTTTAAAAAAACCAAAAGAGACCCACCAAACCTGTAGATTCTATAATTACCTCAGAGAGGTGTCACCAAATTCTCAGGAAAAAAAGTTATTTAATGTTAGTTCAAGGCAAAAGGCATTACCTCATGCAGACAGGAGCCACTTATAAATTGTTTCAATAAAATGATTTAAAAGTTTAGGTAATCACAAAATTCATGCCACACATTTTTTAAAAAGGGAGGAGAAATTCTTATAAATGAAAAAAATATGTAATAGGGCATGAGGGGTGTCTGGGTGGCTGAGAGTCCGACTCCCAATTTCAGCTCAGGGTTCATGGGATTGAGCCCTACATTGGGCTCCATGCTGAGTGTGGAGCTGGCTGAAGATTCTCTCTCTCTCTCTCTCTCTCTCTCTCTCTCTCTCTCTCTCCACCACTCTCCCCACGTGTGCTCTCAAAATTAAAAAAAAATTTTATATAGGGTATGAAAGCAGGATGTGAGGGGTGAAGCGGAGAGGCTCAAACGGTCATAAAGATCAAACAAAAAAACATACATGCAAGTGCTTCACGCCATATAAACATGGTAAAAACTGCTGGGACACATGTGCTTTTTTTTCATGGTGTTATTTAAGAGTTACATTCATCCCATTAAATGCCACATAAAATAAGAATTTTTCTTCAAGTCTCAAATAAGCTTAAATAAAGTGGTATGGGGAAGGATGTACATACAAAGTCTTCTTTGGCACCGAGTCGATTTTGCCTGTCTTTCTCTAGGAGTTCTTCCAGAATGGACCAGGCTGTGAGGCTCACTCCTGGCCTCAAACTTAGGGGCTTATGAAGAATATTGTCATACATTTCAGCTACATCTCGGCAATAAAAAGGAGGCTGGGAAAAAAAGGAAAAAAAAGTTAGTGTTTTTTTAAATTATTGTTTTATTTTTAAAGTTTATTTTTAAAGTTTATTTTTAAAGTTTATTCATTTTGAGAGAGAGAGAGAGAGAGAGAGAGAGAGAGAATGTGTGTGTGCACGTGCGTGTGTGTGCAGGGGAGGGGCAGAGAGAGGAGAGAGAGAGAATCCCAAGCAGGCTCCACACTGTCAGCACAGAGATCCATGCGGGGCTTGAACCCACAATGAAATCATGACCTGAGCATAAGTCAGACACTTAAACGACTGAGCCACTCAAGCACGCAGTGTTTTTTTTTTTATGTTTATTTTTTAGAGAGAGAGTGTGAGCCGGGCGGGGCAGAGAGAGAATCTGAAGCAGGCTCTGCAATGCCAGTGCAGAGCCTGACACAGGGCTCTAAGCAGGGCTCAAACTCACAAATCATGAGCCGAAGTTGGACACTTAACCAACTAAGCCACTTAGGTGCCCCAGAAGTTAGTGTTAATTGAACTATACCAAAATGAGGTTCAAAGAATTGGATTCAGCCTTGATCTACAGGAATCAGCCTGGGTCTGGACAGCTGCAGAAATGCAAAGGTTTCTGTGGGCACGT
>NW_024412406.1:17369491-17382269 GCF_014898765.1 Herpailurus yagouaroundi
GAGAGAGAGAGAGAGAGAGAGAGAGAGAGAGAGAAAATCCCAAGCAGGCTCCGCACTGTCAGCAGGGAACCAGATGTGGGGCTCGTTCTCATGAACTGTGAGACCATGACCTGAACCAAAATCAAGAGTTGGGTGGGTGTCTGATTTCGGCTCAGGTCACGATCTCATGGTTCATGAGTTCAAGCCCCACGCCGGGCTCTGTGCTGACAGCTCAGAGACTGGATGGAGCCTGCTTCGCATTCTGTGTCTCCCTCTCTCTCTGCCCCTCCCCCGCTCACGCTCTGTCTCTCAAAAATAAATAAATGTTAAAAAAAAATTTTAAAGCCAGCATCATGTAGAGCCCACTATGTGGTCACTGAAATGTTTAGGAACACCCTGCAGACAGGTGTAAACTGCATAATAGTATCTGACAGAAAACCACCAACCTCATCAGAAGCATAATGGAAGAATTATTGCGGAGATTCCACACAGATCAAACATTAAATAATTTCTTGAGACTTCAGAATAAACTAATTAAAACAGAGATTGCTAGGAGAGAAGACCTGAAGATAGTGCTCCTTCCTAAGTACTTGCGGTAATGGCAGTATTATGGGTGTACTGTGCAGAATTACAATTCTATTGCTACAGCTTAAAGACCTGTAGAGCTTCCACATGAGGATTAACTAATCATGCAGTTAAGTTTTAAACTAAAAATAATTTTTAAAGTTAAGGGAGTTAGTTATAGGCTTGTCACTTTTATTTATTTTTGAGAGAGAGACAGAGCACCAGTGGGGGGAGGGGCAGAGAGAGAGGGAGACACAGAGTCCAAAGCAGCTCCAGGGCTCTGAGCTGACAGCACAGAGCCCGACATGGGGCTCGAACCCATAAGCTGTAAGATCATGACCTGAGCTGAAGTCAGACACTTAACCGATTAAGCCACTCAGGCACCCTGTAACATTTTTACTTTAAAAAAAAATTTTTTTTTAACGTTTATTTTTGAGACAGAGAGAGACAGAGCATGAAGGGGGGAGGGGCAGAGAGAGAAGGAGACACAGAATCGGAAGCAGGCTCCAGGCTCCGAGCCATCAGCCCAGAGCCTGACGCGGGGCTTGAACCCATGGACCGCAAGATCGCGACCTGAGCTGAGGTCGGACGCTCAACCGACTGCGCCACCCAGGCGCCCCACATTTTTACTTTTTAAAACTGAAATTCATTTTTTCATTTTTCTATTTAAAAAAAAAATCTTTTAAAGGTTTGAGAGAGAGAGTGAGAGCATGCAAGTGAGCTGGGGAGGAGCAGAGAGAGAGAATCCCAAGCAGGCTCCACATTCAGTATGGAGCGCCACATAAGGCCTCAATCTCACCACTATGAGATCATGACCTGACCTGAAATCAAGAGTCAGATGCTTAGGGGCGCCTGGGTGGCGCAGTCGGTTAAGCGTCCGACTTCAGCCAGGTCACGATCTCACGGTCCGTGAGTTCGAGCCCCGCGTCAGGCTCTGGGCTGATGGCTCGGAGCCTGGAGCCTGTTTCCGATTCTGTGTCTCCCTCTCTCTCTGCCCCTCTCCCGTTCATGCTCTGTCTCTCTCTGTCCCAAAAATAAATAAAAAACGTTGAAAAAAAAATTAAAAAAAAAAAAAAAAGAGTCAGATGCTTAACTGGGTCACCCTTGAACTTCATTTTTAAATAAAGTCTCATTTATGAAATATATGTTTCAAATGTTCCCTTTTGAGGCAACAGCATTTTACATACAAGGATAATATTTTACATTTTCATGGTCCTCTAAAGAAATTTGAAAGATTCAGAGATAACAGGATGGCAAATATCCAGCAGTTAAAGAAAGTAAGGTGTATCAGGTATTCCAAGTCACTAGCATAACCAGGAAATCGACTCTTTTAATAAGCAAGGGCAAAGAAGAGACAGTGTTGGTTGTCATAGGAATCTATCATTCAAAGTTTGCAACATAAGACAAATGTTCTAATGTGTGCCTTATGTGTTAAGATTACACTAAGAGCTCCCCAGTTTTCACTGGGGGGGAAAAGCCCACACAAAACAAGTGAAACAAACAAAAAAACCAAGCCCCAGCTCAGGTCTCAGCTGATGGTATTATTTAGCTTTGTGTGGGCAGCAGCATAGGAGATGAGTGCACAGTTCCCAGCACGAGGTTGCTGGATACTCAGGGGACCACAAAAGGACTCTAGAAACTATTCTAAAAATCTCAAAAAGCCTAAAGAAAAACATGTGTTGTTCCTGTAAGAATATGTAAACTGACTGCCTAAATTGTTTGCTTTGGTTGGAATGATATTAATCAATACAGTAGAACAACTTTACACATGTTAATCAGAAGCTCTGGTTGGTCTTATGTGTCTTTAATTAATAAAAACCAGGACAATTGATTTCATAGTGAACATCCCTTTTTTTTTCAATAAAATCTTCCAGACATGGTGTTTATGGTAAAGGCAAGAGGAAGTTCCCAATGGTGGAAAAAGTGGAGCACCAGTGTATTATATCCTATAAAAATAAAACACAAGGCAAAACCCAAAAGATATTATCTTCTGATAAATACAAAAATATTTTTCTTCCCATCTTTTTGAAATTGGGCAGAATGATGACTGGGGTAAATTGAATGAAAGTGGATAATATTAAAAAAAAAATAAAGTGGGTAATATTAATGTTGTAACTAGTATCTACTTCTAAAAAATCCAAGTGGGATGAGAACACCTGATTAGTACAACAGAAAAAATGACATTAAAAGACCAGTAACAAAGCAAAAGTTTTTTGGTGTGTGTGTGCATATCCCTAATGTGATTTTGGATTTGTTTAACCAGGTTACTATTGCTCTATTAGTGTTAACTAAGAGTCCTCCAGATTACTAAAATGAGAGCGAAAACTCAAAGAATTAAAATATACTGGAATAATAATGAAAGAGTAGAAATACATACCAATCCATACAGCATTTCATAGAGAACAGCACCAAGGCACCACCAATCTACAGTGTTGTCATAGGGCTGTTTTCTGATTACTTCAGGAGCAAGGTACTATGGAAAACATTAAATATTAGAGCAACTTGATACACAACTCATGGTAAAATTTAGGAATAATTAAGAAATTTAACAAATTTAAGATGTTACTATGACACTAAAAACCTATCATCTAGATTTTTAATTGGCTAGGTATTCTCATCCTGTATCAGTGGTTCCAAGGTGATAATACTCTTCAGAATCATCTGGGACATTTTTCAAAGTACACATATTCAAGTACTTTCCTCCATAAACTGTGATGCAATTAAGGCAAACAGAAGATGAGAACAAATGTAGAAATCTGTAACACTATGTAAACTAGATACTGGGCTGGAGGGGCAGGGAGTCTTTCACAAGAAATTTATTTTAGAAATTCCTCTAGTCATTACTTGTAATTGTTTCTCTTTAAACAAGAATTTTTAATGTAGCAAATATAATGTTTTTTCCCTTTAAAGAAAAAAGAATTCTATAATTTTTACTAGAGAATTACAAATAGCAATTCTAATATTATTTATAAAAGTTGTGATTAGATGGTTATGCACATTTTAATTTGTGAAACATTTAAACTCATCACAATTTCACACATATAAAATGGTGAATTTGAATTCTAGATTCCAAGACATATATTTTCTGTTCCCATATGAAATAAGGAAATAATTTCTTAAGCCTTCTTTCTAATGTGATCCAAAGATATGGCAAAATATATAAAAAGGGTTTAATAATTTCTGATTACATTTAGATTTAGATGACCAAAAAAACTTGTGTTTCCTTTCTAAAAATTATAGGACTTAAAGATTTTGTTACCTATGAAATCAACACACATTCACAAAAAAAAGGTTTTTTCATACACAAACTGAAACAGAATGATTACAAATATACACAAGAGCTAGGGTGACAGAGAAAGGAAGAAAAGGAAGGAAGGAAGGAAGGAAGGAAGGAAGGAAGGAAGGAAGGAAAGAAAAAGACATTTCAAAGTACTCTCACTTTTAAGTTAAAAAATTTTTTCTGATCTTGATTAAAAGACTCATGAGCCATTTTATCACACATTGCAACACAATATTCACAACTACTCTATGATAAAGATGAAATACTACTGGCATCTAAGATAACTAAATACATTAAAATTAGGACAGTTTAAAATAAACTAAACATACGTGTGTGTGTGTGTGTGTGTGTGTGTGTGTGTGTAGTGAGAATAACAAGGCTTTAACATAGCTTGTAAGGATTATTATTATTGTCTCAAATAGAAGGATACATTTTCTGCTAGCTAACATGATTAGAGAGTGAGATGTTCTGATTAATTCTGACTTGCAATTTTTTCCTTCCATATCCACTACTTTACTCTCTTCTGTTAAATGAACACTTAGTATAATTCAATGGCTGTTAGTACATTTAGAATGGTATAAACATTACCACAACTTTAGGACTTTTTCATTACTGATTTGTGATTTTTTTAAAATAAAGGATATGGTAAACTTTTAACCTTATAAGCATAATTTATATCTTTGTTGGGTTATCTGTGGTAGCTCGCAATCATAATTAAAAATACTAACTATCAGTAAACTTTAAATGTTCTGAAGGGATGATTATCATATATTTCCAAGTGGCTGGAAGCTGAAATTCTACTTCAGTAGAAAGCAGAAAATATTCTACTTTTCTGATTTCAAATATTATATATGCAATTTGTGATTCATTTTTGCATTTTAAACATGATTATATAAATGACAAATGAGACATATTTCTTACCTCTGGTGTCCCACAAAATGTTGTTGTCGTGTCAGAAATAGCAATTCCTTCTTTACAAAGCCCAAAATCTGTTAAGACAACATGTCCCTGACAAATACAGGGGCAGTAAGATAAAACAGTGCATGGGCATAAACTCACAATTTTTAAAACCATTTCACTTTAAAATAATTGTAGACACACAGGAAATTGCAAAAATATTACAAAGAGTTTTGTATACCCTTCACCAATGCTGATATCTTATATAACTGCAGTAAAATATCAAAATCAGGAAACTGACATTGGTAGAATACTGTTAACCAGATTGCCAATTTTACCCAGTTTTGTGTTTTTTTACATGCATTTGGGTATGTGTGGTTCTATGCAATAGAGGTGTGCAGATTTGTGTAACTATCACCACAATCAAGACAAAGAACACCTCAAAGGATCAAAAGAACTCACTCATGCTACCCCTTTATCTTTTCACTCTGCTTTTCCCACTGTCCCTGTCACTTTACAACCATTAATCTGCTTTCCATGTCTACAGTTTTGTCATTTTGAGAATGTTATATAAATGGAATCATGTAGTGTAGAGCTTTTGAGATAGACTTTTTTCCACTAAGCATAAATGAGAATAAAATTGAGAGTCAGTAGATTTTTAAAATACTTACTACTGAATCCAGAAGAATATTTTCTGGTTTCAAGTCCCTATTAAATTGAAAGGAAAGCAAAACTGAATATTAACTGAAATAAAGTAATAAAATGACATTTTTACAAGAAATACATTAAAATTTACCTGTACACTATTTTGATGGAGTGCAAGTAACCCAATGCACTGGCAATTTCAGCAGCATAAAACCTAGCTCTGTGTTCGGGAAAGGACCGTTCTCTCTGTAAGTGGAAAAATAGCTGTAAAATGGGGGAAAAAGAAAGATATTAAGATAATTCACACATAAGGTGAAACAAACATATCCTATAAATACAAAAATAGGATTTTGGTTATTCTGAACATGAGATAAAAATGCCCCAAAGCCCAGAACTGTGACTCTCCCTTGTGTGTCCCCCACCTAGCAATTATTCTCTCTTGAACCATGCATCTTTCTTTACCCTTGCTAACTTGCTCATCTCTCATTTACTCCTCAATCCTCAATGCATCAGTGTCCTTATCACTCTGGAAAAGATTATCAACAAAGACCATAGCCATGTGGTTATCTCATTAGACCTTTCTTAACTGTGCTTTCATTTGGGGAAAAAAAAAAAATCAAACCCTATTCAGAGATTGAAAACAAGCGGCAGGCAGACCAAATATAACCCACAGATCTCATTTGTTTGAGCCAAATACTGTTTTTAGAAAAATCTCAATTAACTGGTAACATTTAAAAACGGGAGAAATTTTGGGGGGATAAAAACTCATAGTTCTGGTTTCCTCTGGGGGGTGGGGGAGAGAAGGAAACTCTACAACATTAAGCCTAAATTCCAATGTGGTAGCAAATGGTGGGAACTGAGCAGCAGCTGGACTCTCCAGTTCACTTCTTACACTTCTGAATCCTTAACTTATGTCTTACTTACAATCTCCCTTTACTCCTTAGGTTACCTGCCTGGGTGAAGTTTGTCCTATGTCCTTCCTCTAAGTTCCCTGGCTTTTAAAACAATGATCTCGCCTTAGGTCTCCTTCCTTGGAGAGTTCCATCTCTGCTCCTTTCTGCCCCTTTACTCTGCAGGGATAACAAGGTTTTTGTCCTCGGTCTCTTCACAGTCATGCCGGGTGACCTAGTCCATTCCAGTGATTTTAACTAACCCCTCAACACTGAGGTCTTTCATATGGCCATACCCCACCTAGACCTCTGCTTAGGGCTTCTTCTACAAAGACCTGCTGCCTGCTTTCTTTCTTGACTATTTCACAAGCCAACAAACTCAACTTGTCTAGAACAGAGACCCTTGTCTTCTTTTACAAACTTAACTGCCACTGTGGTATTCTACTCCTTTAATGACATCACTTTCTATCCAGCTCTCTAAGCCATGGAAAGCAACAAGGTACAGGTTTTATAGCTGATCAGACCTGGATTCAATTTTTCTCCTTTTGTGTGCAATTCGTTCCACTTCTCTGACTTAACAAAAATTGTCCCCAAATTTTTCTTAACCTCTTCTGAAAGGTTATGGTGAAGATCAGTTACACCAGATCCTGACACAGTAGATAAGTGGATGCTGGCCTGGGATTTACCTAGACTGCTCCTTTACCCTTAGCCTCTGTCTCTAACTAATGAATAAATTCTTCTGCTGTTATCCTTTAATTATTTCTGGAATACTCCCTCCTATTTAGCCCTATTTACTGCCTTTGTTAGCTATGGCTTATACTATTATAATATGCTATATTGATCTGATCACATCTGTCTAATATAATAGTAATGAAAATTACCCAAAATGAAAAACTGACCATTCACTAATGATAGCTAACACTATTTACTAAATCAAAGGCAGCATGCTAAGGACTTTATATGCTTGTATTATTTAAATCCACCCAACTCTTTTGAGGTAGAAAATTAATGAGGAAGCTGAGGCTCAGGAAGGCTTGTTTATATGCCTCGTATCATAAAACTTACTTCTTTATACTCTACCTGGCTCCAAAACAGATGTGAAGTAGCATGCAAAAGTAAGTATCACACATCAAGGTTAAAATGTTAAGTATGAGAATCAGGGGACAACACTAGTAATAACAACAGGAAACCCATAATGAAATTATACTCTTCATACCTCTATCTGTTCTCCTTGTCTTTACTGCTATTCTACCTACTACTGCCCTTTCAACACCTCCTCCACCAACCCCAATATTCTATTTCATTCTTTTCATTCCTCATTATCCTAGCCAAGTCTATTTTTTAGAACACAATCCTACCTCTTTCCACCTTTGCCACTCAGTTTATGAGTGATGACTGGGTAAAAAGAGCTCAGAAGCAAGGTCCTAAAACAGCATGAAGAAGCCACGGACAAAAAAGGAAGCTTGCAAGAGGATCTGCATTTAACGCCTTGCATGACATTTCAAATACACAGAGTGGTACTGAGGTCTAGGTTAATTAAATCCAGGACCTGACACTTACACATGATGACACTGAAAAAGTTACTTAACTTCTCTGAGCCTTAGTTTCCTTATATATAAAATGGGTAGAAGAGTGTATATCTAAAACAATTATATTGACTAATTCAAATAATGCAGGTAAAATAATTACAAAGTGCCAGGCCCTCAATAAATTCTCAATATATGCTAGCACTCATGTACACACAAAATAAAATGACAACCTTAAAATCTTCAACCTTCATAGTCTTGCTTCTACACTGAGGAGGCATTTAGCACTTCTGTCATAGATGTAGGTGGTCGAATAATGATTCTTTTATGATCTTCCCCCAAAATGATCTAGGGGTAGGGCACCTGGCTGACTCAATCAGTAGAGTGCGTGATGCTTGATCTTGGGGTTGTGAGTTTGAGCCCCACGTTGGGTGCAGAGATTACTTAAAAATACAATCTTTAAACACACACACACACACCAAAAACAAAACCCAAAATGATCTAGGTGTGTCTGACCATCTTTCAGGTTTGCAGAATAGACATTAGTCTTTCTTCTAATTCCTTTATTCTACAGCTAAGTGTACTACAGCAAGGCTGAAATAATTATTTTCCTCTCTTTCTGTTCTGGGACTAGGGGATCAAAGACGCTTTGATAAAAATATGACACTACCTACCGGAATAATTTTTAGAGACATTCATAGGTCAGAGAGCAAACTAATTACAAAGGCATGGGGGCTGAGCAACAGAGGAACGGGACTGTCAGCTGCCTAAATCCTGGAATCACACTGCCTGAGTTTAATTCCTGGCTCTAATACTTACTGAACACATGACCTGAGCAAGTTACTAGCTTCTCTGTGCCTCAGTTTCTTTATCTTATATAACAATTGTTGTGAAAATAATACATACAAAGAGCCAGAGTGCTGGGCACATCAAGTACACTTGATGCATGTTAGCTATTACTGTAATTATTATGATGATAGTAGCATTTCCCAAAATATATTTCAATATCCCTCTGATTCAGAGTTTTGGGGAATATAATTAATAGATTTGGTTCAAACAAAAAGGAACTACATGGTAAGAAAATATTTTCAAAGAAATCTTTGCTTTGTTTAAGGCAGAACTCAAAGTCTTTAACATGCTGAAACATACTGTGAGTCACCAAGAAACATATTGGTAATTGCCAATGGGATAGAACATGAAATATTTTCCACTGACTTCACCACAGAACTCTTTATTAGAGGATCATCTCATCTGATTATAGTTTGCACATTTTAGAAAATGACAGGCTAGAGTAATCTTTAAACGCAACTGTGGAGACAATAATTATCTAAATACAAATCATGTTTTATTGTTAACATTTCAGTATATTATTCTTGCTATAGTATCTGTGAAATCTACAGATTCAAACCAAGGCTCTTTTATGAATCTGCCACCTACAACATAAACTGCTTAAGAAAAGAGCTTTGTTTACAATTCTTCATTAACTTGCTTTGTGCCTATTAGCCAGAATCTTGAACATAATAGTGTTAATGCTGGCCTATCCTTCCAAAAACTGATAAGTGAATAAAAACTGTGACTTCCTTCTACTTTTTCTAAACATTATCAACATAAGAATACTAATCATAAGGGCACCTGGCTGGCTGGGTCAGTAGAGCATTAGACTCTTGATCTCAGGGTCATGAGTTCGAGGACCACGTTGGGTGTAGAGATTGCTTAAATAAATAAAAACATACAAACAAAAAAAAAAAAAGAAAGAAAACTAATTATAAAACTCACCTCCCCTCCATTAACAAAATCCAGAACAAAATAAAGCTTTTCAGTTGTTTGGAAAGAATAATGTAATCCAACCAAAAATGGATGTTTCACATTTTTCAAAAGCACATTACGTTCAGCCATGATATGTTTTTGCTGTTAAAAAAAAAAAAAAAAAAAAAAGTAAAGGACCCACTTGTATTATATGCCAGAAAACATTTGTTATTTGAGAAAATGGATTTAGGAGAAAAAAATGCTATTTTACTTTACCTCTTTTCTGTTGAGAACTATTTTTTTCTGTAACACTTTGACAGCATAAAATTTTCCATCCAGTTTCCGTTTTGCAAGAAGAACCTGTTGTAAAGATTGTACATACTATTAGAAATTTCAGTATTTTGATAGAAATAATTCATTTGTCAATAAATTCGTACTTAAATTATGTACAAAAAAAGTCTACAAGGGACCTAGATTGTATGTTTTAGTTTCGAAAACTGAAAAGTACTGAATTTATTTCTATTTCACTTCTCTTTAGATATTTTACAAAAAAAATATTTATCACTTGAATAGCCAGATACCATTTCTTTGTCACTTAATGTGCCAAAGTTTGAGATTTTTACTCAATTTAAGTCCCCAAATCTAAACTGCTTGAGATCCTCGTGTGTGTGTGTGTGTGTGTGTGTGTGCGCCCACACGTGCAAGCACCAGCCCTGAGTCCTAAAGAGTGAAAATACTAAGGCTATAAACTTCATGAATATATTTTTTTAAAAAAGGAGAAGGAAATGGTTTCTATATGATCAAAGTGCATTTCTGTTTGAGCATTTAGGTTTTAATACAAGTCTCAAATTCAGGAACATTCAGAAGAAGAAGCACCCTGTATACCCGAGTTTTTATAATGGGCAGGTTGCATGCACTTTCAAAGATGTGAAGCAACTTAGAGGCTTTTGCTCCAGAAAAAAAAGTAACAGACTTAGGATTTTACAAATAATTTTAAGGGATTCAAGATGCCCAGCAAGCTGTGTAACTATTAAACGGGGTACGTTCCAAAGCGTTTTGAGATTATCTGACACAGCAAGTAGGGACACTGCTGGGCCTCATATTCTAGTCCCGGTGTTGTTAACCTTGCTAAAACTTATAACCCCAGACTAATCATGAGTAAAGTACCAGACAAATTCCAATCTTACAATATACCTAACTAGTACTTCTCAAAACCATCAAGGTCCTCAAAAACAAGGAAAGTCTAAGAAACAGTCACAGCTAAGGGAAGCTTAAGGAGACATGACAACTTAATGTAATGTGGTATTGTGGGTGAGACCTGGAACAAAAACAGGCCATTAGGTAAAAAGTAAGGAAATCTAAATGAACAGTGGACATTAGTTAATAATATGCATCCATACTGGCTGAATATTTGGAACAAATATACCATGTTAACGTAAGATATTCACAATAGGGAAATTGTGTGGAATGGAGGATGGTTTGGGAATTCTCTGAATTTCCTGTATTTTCTCTATATTCATCTTTTCTGTAAATCTGAACTGTTCTAAAAATAAAGCCTATTAATTTAAAAAAATGTTTTTAATCGAAGTAGACTCAAAACATCTTCAAGGTAAAAATGTCTTGTGCTCAACTGTTGGCCATTTCTCCCATTTTCCATTCTTTTGTTTGCTACAATATTTGACTCTACTGAACATCTTTCCTTTTTAAAATTTTTCCTTTTCTCAACACCTCCCACCTCCCAGCCTGACCTTTCCTTCTCTATTTTGATTGGTTCATCTTCAAGTATATTAAGAGAAAATAATTCAAATGTGGCAATCAAGGGATACTGATTCCCTTAAAAGAGCTAAGTATTTTTTCAATAGACTGGTAGATTGGAGAAGTGTTAAGAAACAAACTGGGAAAATGAAAATGGAACCAAGACCACTCAGTGGAGAAGAGTTTGTAATAAATTTTAGGTTGCCATTATTTATTTTAGTCTATCATATATTTTTTCTACTTTTCAGACACACTGTGTTTTTGTATTTGTTTACTTTTCCTTTTTATGTAGTCTTTAATTTGTTTTATTGTATTTTATTGGC
This sequence comes from Herpailurus yagouaroundi, assembly GCF_014898765.1. NCBI lineage: Eukaryota > Metazoa > Chordata > Mammalia > Carnivora > Felidae > Herpailurus > Herpailurus yagouaroundi. Next base: position 17,381,097 of record NW_024412406.1, read on the forward strand.
TTCTAACCATTTTATAAGACTTTTAATTTTTGTTAAACATAACATATATATAAAAAAACTCACAAATCATGATAGCTCAGTAAATTACTACAAAATGAAGTCACACTGTGTAACCACTATCCAGGTCAAAAAATAAAACATTATCATACAGTTGTGGGTTCATTTCTGGGTTTTCTATTCCATTGATCTATGTGTCTATTTTTGTATTTACCCAAAAAATACAAAAATACTAATTCGAAGGCAAACCTGCACCCTTACATAAGATGTTTACAGCAGCATTATGTAATATATCCAAATCATAGAAAAAGCCTAAATGTCCACTGACTGATGAATGGATAAAGAAGACGTGGTATATATACACAATGGAATATTATTCAGCCATAAAATGAATGAAATCTTGCCATTTGCAATGACATGAATGGAGCTAGAGCACATTATGCTGAGCGAAGTAAGTCAGAGAAAGACAAAGTCTGTATTTCATTCATTCATATGTGGAATTTAAGAAACAAAATAAACAATCATAGGGATTGGCAAACAGATTTTTAACTATAGAGAAGAAACTGATGGTTATCAGAGGGGAGGTGGATGGGGGGATGGGTTAAATGGGTGATGGGGATTAAAGAGTGCACTTGTGATGAGCACCAGGAATTGTATATAAATACTGAATCACCAAGTTGCATACCTGAAGCTGATATATTACACTGAATATTAACTGAAATTTAAATAAAACTTTTAAAAAGAAATAAAAAAATAAAAATAAAAATAAAACATTATCAGTAGCTTGAAGCCTCACCTTTCCCCTGATTTCAGAAACTACTTATCCCTGTCTTCCTCAACTATCGCAATTTGTAATAACACAGATTAAGTTTTGTCTTTTTTTGGGTTTTATGTAATTAGAATCATATAAAGTTGTCTGTGACTTCTTTCATTCTAAATAATGTAATATGCATTCATGTTGTGTCACGTAGCATAATTTTTGTTTTTTTACTGTGCAGAATAATGCATTATACAATTTAAAAAAATTTAATTCTAATATAGTTAACATACAGTGTTATATTAGTTTTAGGTGTATAATAGTTATTCAACAACTCTATATATTACTCACTGCTCATTATGATAAATGTACTTTTTTTTTTTTAACAGTAAGTATATTCTTAATCCCTTTCACCTACT
>NW_024412406.1:17382369-17473513 GCF_014898765.1 Herpailurus yagouaroundi
CCCCCGGTAACTATCACTTTGTTCTCTATAGTTAAGAGTCTATTTCTTGGTTTGTCTCTTTTATTTTTATTTCTTAAATTCCATATATGAATGAAATCATATGGTATTTGTCTTTCTCTGACTGACCTATTTCACTTAGCATTATACTCTCTAGATGTTCCCATGTTGTTGTAAATGGCAAGATTTCATTTTTTTTCATAGCTCGGTAATATCCCATTGTATATATAATACAAACCACATCTTCTTTATCCATTCATCTATTAATGGACACTTGGGCTGTTTCCATAATTTGGCTATTGAAAGCAATGCTGCTTGAAACATAAGGGTGAATATATATTTTCAAATTAGTGTTTTTTAATACTTTGTGTACATACCCAGTGGTAGAATTACTGGATCACACAGTTCTATTTTTAATTTTTTGAGGAACCTCCATACTGTTTTCCAGTGGCCGCACCAGTTTGCATTCCTACCAACAGTGCACAAGCCCTCCTTTTTCTCCACATCCTTCCCAACACTTGTTTCTTGTGTTTTTGATTTTAGCCATTCTGACAGTTGTAAGGTGATATCTCATTGTACTTTTGATTTGCATTTCCCTGATGATGAATGATGTTGAGCATCTTTTTGTGTCTGTTGGCCATCTGTGTGTCCTCTTTGGAGAAACGTCTGGTCATGTCTTCTGCTGATTTTTAATTGGGCTATTTGTTTTTTTTGGTGTTGAGTTGCAGAAGTTCCTTATCTAGGTTGGATATTAACCCTGTATCAAATATGTCATTTGCAAATATCTTCTCTCATTCAGTAGGCTGTCTTTTTGTTTTACTGATTATCTCCTTGGCTGTGAAGAAACTTTTTATTTTGATGTGGTCTCAATAGCTTATTTTTACTTTTGTTTTCCTTGCTTCAGGAGACATATCTAGAAAAATGTTTTTCTGGCCGATGTCAGAGAAATTGCTGCCTATGCGCTCTTCTAGAATTTTTTTTTTCAACGTTTTTTATTTATTTTTTTGGGGACAGAGAGAGACAGAGTATGAATGGGGGAGGGGCAGAGAGACAGGGAGATACAGAATCGGAAACAGGCTCCAGGCTCTGAGCCATCAGCCCAGAGCCCGACGCAGGACTCGAACTCACGGACCGCGAGATCGTGACCTGGCTGAAGTCGGACGCTCAACCGACTGCGCCACCCAGGCGTCCCGGGAATTTTTATGGTTTCAGGTCTCACAGTTAGGTCCTTAATCCATTTTGAGTTTATTTTTGTGTGTGTTGTAAGAACTGTGGTCCAGTTTCATCTTTTTGCATGTAGTTTTCCAAGCATCATTTGTTGAAGAGACTTTCTCCCAGTGCATATTCTTGCCTCCTTTGTTGAACGTTAATTGACTATATAATTGTGGGTTCATTTCTGGGTTCCCTGTTCTGTTCCAATGATCTATGTGTTTATTTTTGTACCACTACCATACTGTCTTGATGACTACAGGTTTGTAGAATATCTTGAAATCTGGGATTGTGATACCTCTGGTTTTGTTTTTTCTTTTTCAAAATTACGTTGGCTATTAGGGGTCTTTTGTGGCTCCTTACAAATTGTATGATTATTTGTTCTGTGAAAAACTGCATTACACAATTTAATCCACTCTAATTGACCGACATTTAGATTGTTTATGAATAACAATGCCATGAATATTATGACATATTCCTTTCCATATTCCATATTAGTGTGTATGTGCATGCATATCTGTTGGATATATAGCTAGAAAGATAAATAGCTAGAAGGATATATAACTAGAAGTAAAACCAATGTGTCACACAGGTAATGCATATATTCAGCTTCAATAATTAACACCAGTTTTCAACAGCATTTAGAAATGAAACACATAGGAATAAATCCAATTAAAGATATATAAAAACTCCATAGGACATTATAAAACATTATTGAAAAAAATTAAAGAAGAACTAAAAATTAAGAAAGGGATATACCACGGTTAATGGATTGGAAGACTAAATAATGTAAAAATGACAATTCTTCCCAAATTGTTCTAGATTCAATGCAATCCCAATCAAAATCTAGAATTTGTGGAAATTGGCATGCAAATTTTGTGGAAATTGGTATGCTAATTAAAAATACATGCAAAGGGCTAAGACTCTTGAAGAAAAACAAGGGAGGCCTTGTTTTGTTGGATATCAAATGACATAGACTAACAGAACAAAACAGAAAAACTCAAAACAGAAATATAAAACATAAAATCTAGAAGCAGATGCATGCATATATGGACACCATATAAACGATGAAGGTTACCCTGTAGATAGGTGGGGAAAGAACAGTCTTTTCAATAAATTGTGTGGGACCAGATGGATATCAATAGGATAAAAAATGAACTCTGACCCTACAACTTCATAATATATGTGAGAACCAATTCCTGGTAGACTCTAGATCTAAACATCATTATCTAGATCTAAAAAAGAATGCTTTTTGTTTTTAATGAGCAGATTATCTCAAACATCTCAACAGACTGTGAGGGAGCACTTTGCGTGCACTATCCCTTTCTAACTTTCTGTTGCTATACTAGCACAATGTCCAGCACGTAGTGGGTGGTCAATATATGTGCTGAACTAATAAACACACATGGATTTAATTGTATGGTCACAGTTTCTGGTATCTAGGGAACTCAGAAAACAAACTAGAGATACTGAAAGCTAGGAATGTAGCAACCTATAATTAAACACATGCATATTTATTTTCACTGCAGATTGAAGTATAATGCAAAAAAGCAATTAAATATATCTTATGATTCTGGTAACTCCATCTATGATGCTTCTGGCCTTAAAGTAGATTCTCCTTCCTTGGTTTGGCTACACAGTCAAGTTATATGATTCATCTGACACTGTGTGAGGAGCAGCAGGGTTTTCACACATCCCTTTCCTTCCTCAATTGTTATTTTCACAGCTGCTCATTTATGTCTTTCCTGCTTCAGCTTAAATAGCATCCCTTTAAAGAAGCCATCCTTGGGGTTCCTGCGTCGCTCAGTAGGTTAAGTGTCTGACTTGATTTCAGCTCAGGTCATGATCTCACAGTTCATGGGTTTGAGCCCTGCGATGTCAGCACTGAGTCTGCTTGAGATTCTCTCTCTCTCTCTCTCTCTCTCCCTCTCTCTCTCTGCCCCTCCCCTGCACACTTTCTCTCCCTCTCTCAAAAGTAAACATTAAAAAAAAATAAAAAGTAAAAAGAAGCCATCCTTGACCCATCTAAATAGGAATTTTCCCGCCACTGCCTATTGTCTTCTATTCTTCATTTACTTCACAGTCCCATTACTTTCAATTATTTGACTGTTTTTTTAAAGCTTATTTTGAGAGAGACAGAGCACACGCACACAGAGGGACAGAGAGAGGGAGAGAGAGAGAGAATCCCAAGCAGGCTCCATGCTGTCAGTACAGAGCCTGATATGGGGCTCGAACTCCCCAACCATGGGATCATGACCTGAGCCAAAACCAAGAGAGTTGGACACTTAACCGACTCAGCCACCCAGGTGCCCTGACTGCATATTTTTAATTGGTTACTTCTACTAGGTTCTAAGCATCACAAAGGTAGTGACTATGTCAGTTTTGTTCAGTACTATCTAACCAAAAGCCAGTATGGTGCTTGGCACATCATAGGTACTCAATAAATATTTGTTGAACAAATGAATTTTATGTTAAAATTTGAGTAGATGTCTTATCTCCTTAAGTACTTTGAAGGTAGGGAAAACATCATAACTCCATATCCTGCATACCAACAAGCACCGTGGCATGGAATATATAACGCATGCATTCCTTAAGTATTTATTTATTGTATGGAAAAATAAAAACTCTTACCTTGCCAAAGCTGCCTTTTCCAATAACTTTTAAAAAATCAAAGTCTGTTGGTTTAGCACTGAAATAAATGAACAATGACAAAAATTAGCCTCCTAGAAATTGGAAAGATGTTAACTTTTAAACATTTCTTAGTACCTCACTCTTTAATAAGTAAATGCTGGGGACAACATTCTAGCATGATGACTCCAGCTTTCACACTGGTAATATACCTCATCTTGAATATAAAATAGGTAATAATGAATAGAAGTAATATCTACTTTCTGATAAGACATTTTATAACCTTCTTAATGCCTTGTTAAGTTCTGCTTAAGAAAGACTTCCATAATGGTCTTTTTGTGAGAAAAGCATTTATCTATATCTATATATTGTTTGAACTCAATGTAGCTTCTCTTTAAACCAATTTAGTTAACCATAAACCTCACCAGTGTTGTTAATGAGGAAACTGAATAACTATATAAATTAGTAATTTATTCCAAGGACTATCTAGTTTGGCAATTTTTCTGACACGTACAGATTTTGCACATATATCACTTATCATACATTACAGATAAAAGACCTCTCCGCTTATTCTCATAGATGGCAATGCAGAAAATCCAGGAGTACAGAGATCAAAGAGAATACTAATTTTGTCCTTTTATTTACATTAACTTGTCAGATAAAAACAATATTGGTTACAGGTAGACAAAAGCACATGGCAACAGAAAGCAGAGCGTAAGCAGCCAGGAAAGAGGTTTCCTTCAACACGGTCTGAATCTTAAATTGGACTCAGGAGAAGATAATGACTCCATTTAGAGTTTAAATTTCCTTTAATTTACTATCAAAATAAATGGCCAATTCAAACATTAGAATAGCACCAGGCCTAGGTTAAATAATAACAGGTAAAGATTAGGGAAATAAATACTTAACTAAGCTCAGGTGTTTTTCTTCTTCAAGAATCTGCTCTTTGGACTATTTTGTTCTTTAGTGATATGTTGAGGTACTGAAATAATTTTTTTAAACAAATAGCAAAAAATCAAGCAAATTTTTCAAACATAGCAAATAGGCTAACTGAGGCCGTACCCAAGGCACCACTGTTAACTATTGGTGATGAACCCTAGCTGAAAGCGAGTTTGTTTCTGTGCTGCCTGAACAACTCAGTGTATGATGACAGGAAAGCATGCTCAAAACTAAACCTCCCTTCCAGCTACCACTCCAATTCTTTGCTTTCCTTTGCAGTAAAATTCTTCAAGTAAGAGGTTTAAATTCATTGTCTATTCCCACTGTCCTCTCCTGAACTCTTTCCTATCAGGGTTTGTACCCATTACACCACTGAAACAGCTTACAAAGGTCGCCAATGATTTATCAAACTCAATGGTCAATTCTCAACACTTACCTGCTTTACCAGAAACATTAACATAGTTAATTACTCCCCCCTTGACACACTTTCTTCACCTGCTTTTGAGACATCACATTCCCAGTTTTTCTCCTATTTTACTAACTTTTTTTTTTCTCCTTTACTGGTTCCTCCCTGACCTTACTACAATGCTGATGTCTCTCAGGACCCAATCCTTGGGCCACTTTTTATCTGTCTTTACTCACTCTCTAAGAGGACCAAAAGAGTGAGGGAAGCATAATGTCTTGGGAGAAAAGCTACACTACTTCAGAATTAATCCAATGAAACTGAAGAATAATTACAAGTAAGGATAGAAACATTATACTCTTTCTCCAAACCATGGCAGGTATCATTAATCTGTCAGGGCACTCCTCAAACTGAGCCAAGAAGTGGCCCTGGAATCCTATGTATTCAGCAATCTAGGCATTCACTTCTAATGAACTGCTGGAGTTGATACTCAAAATCAAGATCTAATACTCAAATCTACATTTGCCATTCCTGGTGTTCCTCAAAATGTTTTCCCCGTGCTCAAAAAAATATGGCACTGTGGGAGAAACTGGTTAGAACAAGTTCAATAGACTTTACTATGGTAATGTCCATCATGACTCCTCTGGAACAAGCTGGCTGACAACCAGGGCTGCACCAATAAACACTGAGCACCAGTGAGAATATGTGTTAGACCTGCATGGATATTTCTGTCAGAGCCCCTCCAAGTCCCTCCCAGGACGACTTAAGATCCCCTGAGAAATACAGTCTTCTGATTTTACACACACACACACACACACACACACACACACACACACACACACACCAGAAAAATGACAATGGCAAAACAGCAGAACCAAATTAATAATCTGTGGATTTACAAAATCCTCAGAACTCTGTTACAGCAATGGAAAGCTAGAACAGTAAAATAGATAAGCAAAGCATATGATAGCATTATATTCACCATAACTATGGTTATTGTATTTTATTGGGTTCTAGTTAAACTGATATAATTATGTATATCTGCACATTCACAAGACAGGTCTTCCTAGAATTCAGTTAGAGGATTTTTGAAACAAATTAAACTTACTGAGGATTTCCAGATGGTCCCAGGTTGATGTTCTGTGAGGTAGAGTGTAGCTATCGAGATGGAGGAAAAAACAGTAACACTGTTAATAACACTTCAAAGATTATCAGTCAATAAAATAAATGGTTCTGAAATAAAATGTATATAACTCTCCCATAGATATTGATGCATCGCCATGTTAAAGAAAACTGAAGTCCTAATTCTTATTAAATGCATAAACTTATTTGGAAACACACAACCAATATAAACACACATTTTTATGACAAATTGCAAGAGCAGTTGTAAGGGAAAAAATAACACAGGAATGAAGCTCAAAGTTGTCAAATGAATGAAGTAAACTGGGGAAAGCTCCTTGGATGAGGTGGGTGTAGAAACCACAATTTACAAGGGACCATTTCTACGTTTAAAAACTGGTTAAAATGGCTACCTATGTTTCAAATTTTCAAATAACTGCTCATTAATATTATGACATGGAAATGATAATATGATGATGATGAAGACTGCAGATGCTGGACTGAATTATAGGAGACAGACTTATTTCTAAAGCAAATACACACAGACAGGAGTGTTTTTCTAATTCCACCACTGTGGTCTAACAAAAATTTTAGATAGTCTTTTCTCTTTACAATAATTAACATAAATTTAATCCCTAGTATTAATTTAGAACCAAATCTTTACTTACCTACTATGCTATAAAGCAATTTAACTAAAAAAAGATTCTAGTTCACTAATAATTAGCTAGAAATTTATCCCCAAATCCCATAAAATTAATCTAGTGATCTTGTTAGTGAGAGCACTTTTCATACAGCCAGGTGTAAGTGAATTCTGCTTCACATAAATTCCCTTTGAAATTCTTTATACATACAATCACAAAGCTGCAGATACTCCAAATATGCATACTTTTACTAGAGCCTTATTATATAATTATACTTCCATACGTTATAGATACAAAATAAGCTGTAAAAACTTTTCTCTTTAAGCTCATCAGAACTAAAAAATTTTATCTAAGCAATTTACTATTAGTGATATAGATCATATATATTTCCACTTAAATTCATTTGAAAATTATAGAAAATCTCCACAATGCAAACTACTTTTAAAAATAAGGGCAAAGGGGCGCCTGGGTGGCTGAGTCAGTTAAGCATCCAACTCTTGATTTCAGCACAGGTCATGATCTCACAGTTTGTGAGATCAAGGACACACTGGGCTCTGCACTGACAGTGTGGAGCCTGCTTGGGATTCTCTCTCTTCCTCTCTCTGTCCCTCCGCCACTCATGCACATGCCCTTTCTATCTCAAAATAAATTAAAAAAAAATGAAAAATGTAGGGCAAAATTTCCTAAGCATAATAATACGTTTCTTATAAAAATAACAATATTGACACCAGTTTCCTACTTACAAAACAAATTTATTTTCTACCAATATCTTTACATGAAAAATTTTCAAGCACTACATTTTCAGTCCCCAGAAGACAGAAATTTAGAGAACCATACAATCTAGCACAAGACAAAAAAAAAAAAAAATGTGTAAAAAATCTGGTTCATGAAACGAGATCCTATTATGTCATAATTTTAACATGGAGTAATCTTTTCTGTTTATATATTATACTGTTTCCGAGAATCTGATAACATAATCCAAACTAAATTACAATTTCAATACACTTATTCTTTGAATGAATGTGCAGAAAACTGGATCACTTTTCCATTCAATTAACTTTCTTTATATATTATATAGGTGAGGGAAGAGGAGGCAGTAAGCATGGATTAAACAAGGGCAACTTGTGGCCTGAATTAACACTGATACATAAAAAGATTTCATTACACAGCAATGATTTTCCTAACAGAGCATATTTCCAAAATAATAATGAAAATTATTGGGAAACATAATTAATTTTTTACCTACTATTTTTAAGACCTTTTAAAAAAAAGTTTTATTTATTTATTTTGAGCAAGGGTGCACACATGTGCATGGGGGAGGATAGAGAAAGAGAATCCCAAACAGGCTCCGAGCTATCAGCAGTACCCTATTTCAGGAACCCGTGAGATGATGACCTGAGCCAAAATCAAGAGTCGGTTGCTGAACTGAGGTACCCTACTACCTACTATTTTTAAAGATTACAGTTAATCACTAAACTGAGGATGTGTTATAGTTTATTAACAGCATAATTATCATTAATAATTAATGATAATTAAACAAAAGCATGTTTCTTGGACTCTATTTTTCTGTAAGTAAGGGGAAAGGTCCTGATGTCCTCGAAGATATTTTCTGGCTATTAATTTAGTTATCCACTTAGAAGTCCTTAATAAATAGCTATAGCTGTAAGACAAAGTACAGCTTCTTCCCTTTTCTGAACAGATTCTTTTTATCTGTATTTTAAAACTGCAAGAGATTCTAGTCCAATTACAGATTTTATGGATGAAAAAAGAGAAAGGAAATAGAATTCAGATCTAAGGTCAAAAGTAGTAGAGACAGGAATCAGAACTCAGGAAGCTCTCTCCATTTGGTTCTTTCTTCAAAGCCAGCTGTCTCCTATAGCAAAGCAAGATATTTTTCAAATAACCCAAACCTACATACTCTCAACATGATTAGCAAGTAAAACATGGAAAATCAGGATTATATACATTTTCTTTAAAATGTCTTTAATATTTCATTTTTGCATTAAAAATATATATACATGGTTACAAAATATGGAAAACACCAGGAAGGTGCTTTTAAAAAATCCATAACCTTATTAACAGATGATTTTGCAAATACTGCAATAATTTCACATAGTCTTTGCGTAGCTTTGAAAAACTGACTGGAATCGTAAAAAAAATTTTTTTAATGTACAATATATGGGGACAAATTATTGAATTGGTTTATATTTACATTGATTCTAACTTTTCGTACTAAAATGATTACCTTTGTTTGTTTCTGCGCGAAGGATTATTTCATTTGCGTCAACTCCTAAATGACCTGAATATTTTCATGTTTGATACACACTGCCAAACTGCCAAATTATAGCGGTGCCAGGTAAGCCCAGGCAGGGATGCCTGCTGTGCCTTACCCTTATCAGTCCTGAAGTATTTTATTTACATTTTTGTTAATTTGGCAGAGAGAAAAAAAATCTCTATTTTAAAAATTTCACTTGCTGTTGGCACTGAGGTTGATCATTTCCCATATGTCTGTTTACGAACAGTATTTCTTCATGTCCCTTTGCTTTTTATCTACAGGGCTTTAAATATCATTCTTTTCAAAAATCCATCTATATATTTTTACATAAATGTTTTCCCTTCTTAGGCCTTATTACAAATGCTCTCCCAGTTTGTTGTTTCTCTTTTGACAAGTTTCAGATATAAAATTAAAATATCCTTTTATGTTGTCCTGGGATCAACCATGTCACAAATGGAAAACATAAATCAGCTCTCTTAACTTGAAAAGCCTCCAGTGGTATCAGAGAAGTAAAATTACTACTTTACAGTAGTTGCAAAAAAGGAATAGGACTATTTTCCAAATGAAGATTTTAGCTATGGGACAGTAATGTTCCGAGCGATACTATCTTTTAAAACACAGAAACAGAACCATGAAAAAACACAACATTATAAAGACAAAAAATGTACTTTAAGGCAACATCTCTGACTTTCATGTATATATTTAGCAAATATATACAGCTTTCATCAATTTTAATTGCTAAATAATAATTCTCTGGGTTAAATTACTATAATTTACCTTTCCCACGTAACTTTCTAAAGTAAATGTTGAAAACATCATTATAATAAGCCAGAGCTTATTATATTTATTTATTGGTTATCACAACTGGTTTAAAAAAAATAAGAATACCCTACTCTTTATTTGGAACACATACTGATTATGTGCATGTACCTACAGGAATAAAACTTAGTTGATGCCAACTGGCATATACATATTGATTGTTCTGCATATAAAAACCTGGCAATGAAGAGGAAGAAGTATTAAATTAACATTCTGATTAAAAAGGCCTTTCCTGCTGGTCAAAATTCAAAACAATAGTTTAAGTATGTTAATGATTATGAAGACATATAATGATCAAAAATTAAGATGTAAAGTGAAGAGAATAGCATATAAAATTGTATATACTGTATAATTAAAATGAGGTAACTAAAAAATCCCTATATATTAAGAGAAGATTAGTTGGAAAACCACTAAAATGTTAAAAATTACTAGTCTGGTTAGTGATAAATACTTCTTACTATTTTCAAAACTTTCTACTAAATACTACCATGGATTACTTTTTATCATAAAAGTACTCATTTTATAAATTTTATAAGAAATAATAAGAGGTGTACACATTTGTTTTTTTGTATTCTACAGGGTAGAAAATTTACAATGGATGAGATTACATCATTTTAAGTAAATGTTGCCCTCAAGTTGCCAGTAATTTCATCTTTGGGGAATGGTATTTTTTCTGTTAAAAAGTACAATCCCTCTTACTACCTTCTGAGTGCTTCTTTCATCCTCATCTTCGGATGGATCTGACTGATGTTTTGGGCTGTCCATTTGAAGGAATGCTCTGACATCTGGACTAAAAACAAAAATTAACTCTATTATAACTTTAAAAGCATCTCTATAGCTTTTCTCCCTTTTAAAATGAAAATAAAATAACTGTAATAGCATTTACAGTATGAATGCCAATACAATCCATCACTACTATTATAAAAGTAACAAGCTGATTAATTTTTTAAATATAGGGAATCCACCTGACAAATGATCAAAGATAAAAACAGGCAGTTCATAAAGAAAAACCCCAAATGGTAAGAAAGATGTCTAGCTTAACTAATAATCAAAGAAATCCAAAGTCAAACAACAAATGAGGTACCATTTTATGTCCGTTAATGGGCAAAGATTAGAAAGACAGATAATATCAAAAGTTGATAGGGATATAGGGAAAGAGACACCCTCATGCATTGCTAGTAAGAAAGTAAAATGAGGAAACTTTTCTGAAAAGGAATTTGGCAATATTGGTTAAACTGTGTAGGGCCCATAATTTCCAGTTGTAGGAATAAACCACAAGAAAATTCTGTACAGGTTCAGTGAAAGACATGTAACTAGGATACTCATAGCAACTTTCTCTATAGTAATAAATCAGAAGAATAGGCATCCACCAATAGAGAAACTAGTAAAGCTATGGTTAACGACCCAGAGAATTCCACTCAAGAGTCAGAAACAAGGAACCATGTAGCACAGTATCATTTTGTATATTTAAAATTTTTTTTTAACGTTTATTTATTTTTCAGACAGAGAGACAGAGCATGAACAGGGGAGGGTCAGAGAGAGAGGGAGACACAGAATCTGAAACAGGCTCCAGGCTCTCAGCTGTGAGCACAGAGCCTGACGTGGGGCTCGAACTCACGGACCGCGAGATCATGACCTGAGCCGAAGTCGGCCGCTTAACTGACTGAGCCACCCAGGCGCCCCTCATTTTGTATATTTTAAATATTCACAGACATGAAGGAGCACCCAATAAACAAATATCTGAAGACATATAACAAACATTCAAGTAAGGATCAACAGTAGGGATGAAGGGATGGGTATGAAGATCAAACATGAAGAGAAAAAAAAAAGTGGACTAAAAAGGCCTTACTAAGAAACTCAGAAAGATGAAAAATAATTTTTATTTTTTTATTTTTTATTAAAAAAATTTTTTTAATGTTTATTATTTTTGAGAAAGGGAAACAGAACAAGCAGGGAGGGGCAGAGAGAGAGGGAGACACAGAATCTGAAGCAGGCTCCAGGCTGTGAGCTGCCAGCACAGAACCCGATGCAGGGCTTGAACCCATGAACAGTGAGATCATGACCTGAGCTGAAGTCAGCTGCTTAACTGACTGAGCCACCCAGGTGCTCCAAAAAATAATTTTCAAAAAAGGGAGGAGCTGGTGAGAATATAAACTAGTATAGCCACTATGGATAACAGTTTGGCAGTTCCTAAAAAAGTTAAATGTAGAAATTCCATATATTAAGCAATTCCACTCCTAGCATGTACCCAAGAGAAATAAAAACACATCCATACAAAAACTCACAAATGTTCACAAGCAGCATTATTCACAATAGCCAGAAAGTAGTAACAACCCCACTGTCCATTAACTGATAAATGGACAAACTGTAGCATATCCAAAGGAATATTATTCTGCCATACAAAAGAATGAAATACTGACATATGATATTGCATGGATGAGCCTCAAAAACAGTATGCTGAAAAAATAAAAGACAAAAAAGATCACATATTATATGACCTCATTTATATGCCATATCCAGAATAGGCAAATTCACAGTGACAGAAAAGTAGATTAGTGGTTGCTAAGGGCTGGGTGAAAGGAGAAATTCAAAAGTACAGCTGACCCTTAAACAACATGGGGGTTTAGGGGCCCTGATGCCCCATGCACTTGAAAATCCATGTGTAACTTTTGACTCCCCCAAAACTTAATTACCAACAGCCTACTGTTGACCTGAAGCCTTACCAATAACAAACAGTTGATTAACACTTATTTTGTGTTATGTGTTTTATATAGCGTATTCTTACAATAAAGTATCCTAGAGAAAAAAATGTTAAAAAAATCATAAAGAGAAAATACATTTACAGTACTGTACCAAAAAATAATCCATGCATAAGTGGACCTGCAAAGTTCAAATGCATATTTTTCAAGGGTCAACTGCAGTCTCTTTCTGGAGTGATGTTAATGTTAGATTAGGCTTGAGACAACAGAATAGGATAGTGGTGATGGTTGTATAGCACTGTGACTATATTAAACATCACTAAATTGTATACTTTTGAAAACAGTTAAAAGGGTGAATTATATTTATGTGAATTTTATCTCAATAAAAAAATTAGAAAAAAATTTTAAGGTTTATTTTTGTGAGAGAGAGCGAGCGTGCACGAGCGGGAGAAGGGGCTGGGGGCGGAGAGAGAGAGAAACAGAACTTGAAGAAACTTCCAGGCTCCGAGGTGTCAGCACAGAGCCCAACACGGGGCTCAAACTCATGAACTGTGAGATCATGACCTGAGCCAAAGTCAGACACTTAACCAACTGAGCCACCCAGGGGACCCTCAATAAAAAAATTTTTAAAGGTGAGGGTAAGGATCTTTAATCTTATCACACACAGAAGCAACTATTACTAGTATCTTGGTGGTATTTTATTTCAATCTTTTTTTCTGTACCACTAAGACCATCTTCTATTTAAAAATATTTTTAATGTTTTTCACATAAAAATTACATCACAAACATTTCCCCGTGTTGTTAAAAAGTCTTTGTAAACAGTCACTTTTGATAGATGTATACTGTTGTATAGTGAGAATGCACTAAATGCTACTCAATGATTCTTTCATTTTAGGATACACAGATGGATACAAAGATTCCAAATTTTTACTACAGAATTTTCACTGCTATAAAGTTGTGATTGATAATCTTTGTGCATTCATGATTTTTAAAAACAAAATTATTTGGTCTGAATTATAAACCATTTTCAGGTTTTAAATATAGTTTGTTAAGCTGATTTCCAGAAAGGCTATACTAATTTATTCTCTCCCAGCAGTGTATGAATATCCTGAAGACTCTCTCCAGCTCTGATTAGCATTAAATATTTCGGTTTATATTACCATCTCTAATAATTTAAAAGTGAAAAACAGTAATTTAAAGAAAAGGTATTAGTAGTTCGTGAAATACAAATAAAGCAACAGTAAGATACTACAACCCACTTACCAGAACGGCTAACAATACTAAGTGTTGCTGAGGTGAGCAATGTGATCTTATAAATGGATAGTGGAAATATTATTTGGTACAATCACTCTGGAAAACATGTTTAACATTATCCCCTAAGGTTAAACATATACATAGCATACAACCCAGAAGTTCTACTCCAAGTACATCAGAAATATCTGCACACGTTAATGGCAACATTATTCACAATAAAATAAAAACAACTCAAATGTGCATCTGAGCAGTAAAATGGATAAAATGGAGTATATTCATACAATGGGATAATATACAGCAATGGAAATCAACAGATTATAGCTATATGCAACAACATGAATGACTCTCACATGGTTGAAAATAAGCCAGATAGAGGGGTGCCTGGGTAGCTCAGTCAGTTGAGAGTCTGACTTTGGCTCAGATCATAATGTCACAGTTCATGGGTTCGAGCCCCGCACCGGGCTCTGTGCTGACAGCTTGGAGCCTGGAGCATGCTGCAGATTGTGTCTCCATTGCTCTCTGCCCCTCCCCTGCTCATTCTCTCTCTCTCAAAAATAAATAAACATGAAAATAAGCCAGATAGAGAATATTGTATGATTCCATTTATTATAAAGTACAAAAATGGCACATTAATCTTTCCTGCTAAAAATCAGGAGAACAGTTATCTTTGGGAAGGAACAAAGGAACAGTGATCGAGAGGAGGCATGTGAGGGGATTCGGGTGTGCTAGTAATGTTCTACATTTCTTGGCCTGGGCGCTGGCAACTCAGATGCATTCACCTTCTCGTAGTTCATTAAGCTGCATAATCATGATTTGTGGTCTTTTCTCTATGTGTTGCACTGCAATAAAGCTAAAATAAGGTATTTTTACTCCAACTTGCATTTATTTTTTTTTTAATTTTTTTTAATGTTTATTTATTTCTGAGACAGAGAGAGACACAGCATGAGCAGGGGAGGGTCAGAGAGAGAGGCAGACACAGAATCCAAAGCAGGCTCCGGGCTGTCAGCACAGAGCCCTACACAGGGCTCAAACTCACGGGCCGTGAGAACATGACCTGAGCCAAAGTCGGACGCTTAACCGACTGAGCCACCCCGGCACCCCCCAACTTGCATTTCTTAAATAATACAGAAATGTTCAGTTTCTCTGGTAATCAGCCACTTGCATCTCCTCTTTTATAAATCATTAAAGGGCTTTGTCCATTTCTTTTGGTGTCTTAAGTGTGTTCTGTCTGCACAAGCTTTCTAGATGAAGCAGATTTATCTATTGTTCTTTATTATGGGAAACTTTTTCTACATTTTTGGTTTTTAACTTCACTTGTGATTTCTGGGGTTCAAAAGTTTTTATTAAGTCAAATTTGTCATTGTTTTACTTTACACGTATCATGCATTGCCAATATGTTCAGAAAACCCTTTTTTATTCAGAGATCAGAGAAATGTCAACCTGCCTTATTCCAGTTTTTAAATAATTTTAAAAATAAATTTTAATAAAATTGTTTTAAACTTTTTTTTAATGTTTATTTATTTTTGAAGGAGAGAGAGACAGAGTGTGAGTTGGGGGGGGTGGCCAGAGAGAGAGGGAGACAGAATCTGTAGCAGACTCCAGGCTCTGAGCTGTCAGCACAGAGCCCGACACGGGGCTCGAACCCACAAACTGTGAGATCATGACCTGAGCCGAAGTCGGACGCTCAACTGACTGAGCCACCCAGGCACCCCAATAAAGTTGTTTTAACATAAGCAAATAAAGGTACTTTTTTTTCTATTTTTTTTAAGATTTCACTTTTAAGTAATCTCTACACCCACCATGGGGCTTGAACTCACAAATCCAAGATCAAGAGTCACATGCTCCACTGACTGGGCCAGCCAGGCACCTTATCAAGTAGAAGTTTTTTGTTTTTTTTTTTCAAGTAGAAGTATTTTTAAAGTGCATTTCCCTAACTGGGAATAAGAGGCACATAGTAAGTGTTCGAAATACACTTGATGATTGGCTTCTCTTCTTGCTCTCTTAAATCTGTACTATTTTATAGTTTGATGTTTAAATGAAAAGTGTGAAAATTAGCAAAGCTTGGTTAACATCAAGAGGAGATTCAAAAAATATGAAATGTCATTTTTTTATTAAAAAGAAAACAGCAGTTAAAAATTAAGTTTGAGAAAACTCTTGGCTATTTATTTTTGAAGTACTGGAAATGTCCTCGACCATGAATAGAATGGTGGTAGTTACAGGTTGTATATGTACATATAAATCCACTGGGTTGTATACTTAAGAATTGTGTATTTTATGGTATGTGTATTTCAAATGTATAATTAAAATTAATATAATCAAATTGCTTTTAGTTGAATTTTAATACCAAATATAACATTTTTATAATATTACTTTCCAGATCCAGGATGAATATTTAGAACTTAATATAGAGTGTTACAAGTTCTGAGTAACACTTCAAAATGTCAGGAGAAATAATATCCATCACCACCATTTATTCTATACTTATTCCACGTGAGGCTCTGTCAAAGAAGACACGTTCGACCTCTTAATGTATACATTATATTTAAAACAAGCCACTAATATGCCAATTAGAAGTAATGAGTGCATACAGCAAAAATTAAAGATTAGAGGAATGGATCTAAGCTGAAGACACAGAATTTGTCCTAGGGCAAAGGCATAATGTTTAAAAAATAATTATACAGAGAGCCGAATCACAAAAGGCTCTTTGCTGAGGAAAAGACCAAATGTACAAATCCTGAGTTCAAAGATCCTCCCTAATTTTGTGTTTGTTACTTGCTAGAGGCTCAGGATGGAAAGGCACCTGCTCCTTAATGCACTGGCTAACCCCAGAGCTACCACAGGTGCCACACCTCTCCCTGAGCTTATCCTACCTGTGAGCATTGAGGGAAAATCCAAAGCACTGGGCAGGAGACCTTGGTCAGAGGAGGTCCAGTTCTAGAATTTTACTAACTTAGTAAATTAAATTAAGTTAAAAAAAGAGGTCAGAAGACTTGCTCAGAATGGTATAAGCCCTCAATAATTATACTGTGAAGAACTACACAAATGGTAGTCACTTGTTTTAGAACTGCTAAATATACAGTCCTTCAGGCTGTGATTCTGAAAAGACTATTAAAGGGTGTCCTGTTTGCATCACTGTCTATAAGGCAATCTTCATGTCTACACAGATAGGTGAACTATGGAAAAGCTCCCCAGACATTTTACTTTATCCCCTTTACTTCTTCTTAGAACACAATACTTTATATATGCAAAACAATGTAAGGGGCACCTGGGTGGCTCAGTCGGTTAAGTGTCTGACTTTGGCTCAGGTCACCATCTCACAGCTTGCGAGTTTGAGCCCTGCATTGGGCTCTGTACTGACAGCTCAGAGCTTGGAGCCTGCTTCAGATTCTGTGTCTCCCTCTCTCTCTGTCCATTCCCCATTTGTGCTCTGTCTTTGTTGCTCTCAAAGATGAACATTAAAAAAAAAATTGTAAAAATAAGATAATGTAGGTAACATATATGTAAATTAAAAATCATAATAAATAGGGGTGCCTGGGTGGCGCAGTCGGTTAAGTGTCCGACTTCAGCCAGGTCACGATCTCGCGGTCCGTGAGTTCGAGCCCCGCGTCGGGTTCTGGGCTGATGGCTCAGAGCCTGGAGCCTGTTTCCGATTCTGTGTCTCCCTCTCTCTCTGCCCCTCGCCCGTTCATGCTCTGTCTCTCTCTGTCCCAAAAATAAAATAAAAACGTTGAAAAAAAAATCATAATAAATATAATGAATACCCATGAATTATCAAACTCAACTGAAAACACATCTCAAACCATGGATCTACCTATATGTTCCTATAGAGGAACTTCATCAGGAGCTGCTGACTTCTGACTTCTGACTTCATCAGGAGCTGCTGGCCTACAGAAAGAAGCTTAAACTCATTAACATGAGATGAAATGTAAACAAGTAAGTATCTTCAATATGTCAGGCTTTTTGCAGATTCTGCCCCCTTTGTCTGGATGCTCTCTCCCTACCTTTTCCTGAACAACTGCACATCCTTTAAATTCCAGGAAGCCTTGCTTGACCTCCTCTGAAGAAAAGCTGGTCACATTTTTCCCCATTATCTTCTAGCACCTCTATCATAAAACTTTCCTACCTTCAATTGCTGATTTACATGTCTGTTTCTCCCACTAGACTAGCCTGTGCCTTTGGAAAGTTCTCCTTATATACCAATGCATACAGCAGGTACTTCATAAATGCTTTTTAAAAAAAGGTTTTATCTAGGGGCTCCTGGGTGGCTCAGTCAGTTAAGTATCTGACTTCAGCTTAGGTCATGATCTCGTGGTCCGTGAGTTCGAGCTCTGTGTCAGGCTCTGTGCTGACAGCTCAGAGCCTGGAGCCTGCTTCGGATTCTGTGTCTCCTTCTCTCTCTGCCCCTCCCCTGCTCATACTCTGTCTCTGTCTCTCAAAAATGAATAAATGTTAAAAAAAATATTTAAAAAAAAAGGTTTTATCTGAATTCCAGTTAGTTAACATTACAGTGTAATATTAGTTTCAGGTATACAGTATAGTGATTTAACAAATCCTTTTTGAATGCAAGTATAAATATAACATGAACAAATATAGTTAGAAAAATGTCTTAACTATGGGCTATGCAAATTTCTTTTAAGTTTAATCTACAAAACTAATACAAGTACAAAAGGAAGAAAGAAGATAACCAGGGCCTTGAGTTGATGGGAGGAAAAGGAGTTTTAAGAATACCAGGGAGGGGCGCCTGGGTGGCTCAGTCGGTTAAGCAGCCGACTTTGGCTCAGGTCATGATCTCGAGGTCCGTGGGTTCAAGCCCCGCATCAGGCTCTGTGCTGACAGCTCAGAGCCTGGAGTCTGTTTCAGATTCTGTGTCTCCCTCTTTCTGACCCTCCCCCGTTCATGCTCTGTCTCTCTCTATCTCAAAAATAAATAAACGTTAAAAAAAAAAAAAAAAGAATACCAGGGAAAAACAGCTTGATAATTTTACAAACATATACAGCACAGTAACATTCCACAGAATGTATAAAGTCTAGATCAGTAGCTTATTCATTATTCTTAGGTTTGGTTTCAGCGCCTCTTTAAAACAATAAAAATTACTTACTGGTTGTAAAGTTCTGGATATCTAACTAAGTTCTGAATGAATTCATTCAGTCCTGCTCTTCTTTGTTTAATAAAATCTGTTAAGAGAGACAAACTATTAGGATTATTTAACATCAGACTATGTAATTATCATCAATACAGTTATATAAGAATAGACAAGCACAAGACAGTGAATTCTGATCAAGAAGCTATTTAATTCATGTTTCCTGATCTACAATAAGAAATACTTAGAAATATATATATTTTTAAATCTATAAATACAATGATTATAAAATTAAAATCAAGCAGAAAACATATCTCCCAAAAGAAAACTCTCCAAAGAAATGCCTATTTTAGGTTCTAAATAGACACATTACAAAACTTGGAGAGGCAGGGGTGCCTGGGTGGCTCAGTTATTCGTCCACCTTTCGCTCAGGTCATGATCTCATAGCTCGTGAGTTCAAGCCCCACATCAGGCTCTGTGCTGACAGCTCAGAGCCTGGAGCCTGCTTTGGCTTCTGTGTATCTGTCTCTCTCTGCCCCTCCCCAACTCATGCTCTGTCTCTCTGTCTCTCTCAAAATAAACAAACTGTAAAAACAAATGTTAAAGAAAACAAAACATGGAAAGGTGGTTTGCTTTGTCCAATTCCTCAAGTACTACCAGGCAATGAATAAAAATTAACACTATGACACTGGTGACTGAAAAATCCTACTAATTAAGATAAAAAAAACAAGAATTACTGGTAGTCCTTGTAACTGGGAATGGTGATTAACCGGTTGAGTATCACCAAAATTTGGCTGCTAAAAAACTGCTGCTTAACATCCCTTGAAAGATACAATGGAACACTCCTAAAGAACAACTGTCCAGCAGTTTCAGAAGTGTCTGTACTATTGATAATTAAGGACCATGCAAGAGTAGTTTTAGCAATAAAGGTTAAGCACAAAAGTTTCTTGGAAATAGAAAACTTAATTCAAATATCTTGTTTCTGCTACTTGCTAGCTAACTGACGTTGAACCGAAGACTTAAATCCTTACTTGTAAAATGAGGATAACATTTATACCTAGTAATTCTGTTATAGGATTGAGAGAACGCATATAAGTTTACAGTAGAATGCCTGGAAGAGATAGCACAATCTTTAACTACTTTCATTGTTTTGTTATTTGTTGTTGTGGGGTTAAAAATCCATCATCCTAAATCCTGATTCTTAAGAGATATACTCTAAAAATGGAAAAATAGGACACTTGGTGAACGTCTCAATAAAATCTGGAAACAATATTCAACTTAAAAATGAGTTTTGGTTCAATACAATTATTTTTACTCAATAAAGCTTTTAATGTATAGCGTTTGACACCAAAATTATAGGTTGTTTCTAGTCACATAGGTTTATTTCCATTTCTTAAATGTAAGGTATGGCTATAAAAGAACAAATAGAAATTAGATCTGGTCTCTTAGATCAGATGCACTTAGTATTTTCTTCTTGTTCAACTGTGAATTTCTTGAAGAATTTCAGGAACGTATCTTTAAAAAAAATTTTTTTTAATGTTTTTATTTATTTTTCTTGTTTTTTTTTTTTTCAACGTTTATTTATTTCTGGGACAGAGAGAGACATAGCATGAACGGGGGAGGGGCAGAGAGAGAGGGAGACAGAATCGGAAACAGGCTCCAGGCTCTGAGCCATCAGCCCAGAGCCCGACGCGGGGCTCGAACTCACGGACCGCGAGATCGTGACCTGGCTGAAGTCGGACGCTTAACCTACTGCGCCACCCAGGCGCCCCTTTTATTTATTTTTCAAGAGAGAGACTGACAGAGTGTGAGCAGGGGAAGGACAGAGAGAGAGGGGAAGACAGAATCTGAAGCAGGCTACAGGCTCTGAGCTGTCAGCAGAGAGTCCAATGCGGGGCTCAAACCCATGAACCGTGAGATCATGACCTGAGCCGAAGTCGGACACTCAACCGACTGAGCCACCCAGGCACCCCCTCAGGAAAGTAGCTTATAAAACTCTTCCAAGGGCATTCTTTGTTATCACAAGACAGTAAAGCATATGCAAGGTTTACATTAGAAACTATACTTGAAACAGTTATTTTTCAGGAACTGAGCTTAGTAAGTTAACATAAGGGAGAAAACTAAAATGAATGACTACATTTGAAATATTTAGAGAAAATCTAATGATTGTAAGGAAACAGCTTTAAATTGTTCTACGGAGACTTACTAAAAGTACATTTTATATTGGGAGACCAACTGTAATTTTCCTTCCTTTGTGAACTACATCCTATGCTGTGGCTAAGTGCTTTCCACTTCCATTACTGATTTTAAAGTTTTAAAGGCTCTATAGAAAGGCTGACATAAGAAAACAAAGAAGTCAATAAATGGAAAAAGAGGCCTACAGTGGTCAGAGTTTAGGGGAGATTCCACACTTAATTTTTAGATCAACATTAAGCATGCAAATATCTGAAAAAATTCCAGGTAAAACTGAAATGGCTAACAAGCTCATTACTGGATAAATTCCAAAAGTTTACATAAAGCTGACATATTGTCTTTAAGAATTATAGTTGGAAAGAGATATTTTTAAAAATCTCTCTAAGAACTTATATGAATGTATCTGCTGTCATTCAAGAAGTTTCAGTTAGAGACTGAAAAGAACTCAATGTTTAGACAAAATGAAAGCTTCAGTCTCCACAGTAAGTATGAAACCAACCTACACCGATTTCTCTCTCATTTCACTGCTTCAAGAAAATGAACCAGGAGGACCCAATTTCCAATACCGTAGGATAGGGTAAAAACATCATCAAACTCTTGATTTGAGGAAACCTAGAGTTTTAGTGCTAATACTGCTACTGGTGGCCAGAGTGACCTATTTTCATCATCAAAGGAGTTTTAGAGCCCATGGGGACCACGGAGATTCTTTAGTCTTAACCCACACCTTTCAGATTAGGAAACAAAGTTAAGATTTTTGTAATGTTCCAAACAAGTAATTTTTCGTTTTAAAATAACATGAACATAAAAGATTGTGAATTTTGTTTCTAAAGGTACCATGCATAAACCAGACAATAGAGTGAAGTGAAAGAGAACAAACCAGATGAATATAATTCTATCATTTATTAGCTGTGTGGCTGGGGACAGTGTCTTAACCTTGCTAACTCTCTATTTTCCTCATGCATGAAATAGAGGTAAAAGAGCTACTTTACAGGAAGGAACTCAAATAATAGCACAGTTATTATCATTACTATTGCTACCACTATTATTGTATTATTATTATAAATAGTTATTATACTATTTATACTATTACAATAGCAGCATTTTAAAAAACAGCCTGCCACAGTTAAAAAACACTGGAGTTAGAGTCTAAGATGTAACTGAGTCTCAGATACCACTGCCTGTTTTCATAATCACAAACTCCTCCCTTCTGTAGTCTGTCAAGCAGGGGATAGAATTAGATGATCTGTAAGCTCTCTTTCTAGCTGTAACATTTTGTGATTTGAAACAGAAGTCATCCAGAAAAGAAGGAAAAAAAAGAGAAAGACTGGCTAATGAAATTAACGTACCTAATTCAGAATCCTCAACTATTTGAAAATTTAAGTTCTGTGAGAGATATTTAAAATCTTTAACCTAGTACTAGGCAGACTTTCCAGAACAAGTGACTAGTTGAAAATGGCACGCATGTGTTCCATTTGTATTCACCAATGGCATGCATGTATTCATTTGTTCACCAATCACCTATTACACATTTTGTACTGTACAAGGCACCAGAAATTTATAAAAATGTTTAACTAAGTCATGGTATCTATCCTCAAAGATAGAAGGAAGACAAATTTAGTGGAAGACAAATTTAAACAAATCACTACAATTGGGCATACCAAGGTTAAGCATCCAACTTTGGCTCAGGTCACGATCTCACAGTTTGTGAGTTCAAGCCCCACCAAGGGAATGGAGATTTCAAAAGCTGCTATGATACCAGAAAAGAGGCTCCCAACCCTACCTAGAGACTAGCGTTTAAGAAAAATTTCAATCTCCCTTCCCCATCCCCCAGCCAAAATCCCAAAGGGAACCAGTTCCTGCCAGGGAACTTGCTTGCACCACGCACACACCCAACGCTGTGCTTCTGTGGATCCATCCCTCCAGCGGGTCTGACTCCCTCCCGGTGCCGCAGGGCGCCTCCGGAAGCGGATCTCCGAAGGAAAAGCGAGCTGAGCCTGCCCCTCCCGCCACTGTGCACCTTGCTGATCCACCCCAGCTAATACGCCAGATCCCCAACACCACAAGCCTGGCAGTGTGCAAGTAGCCCAGATGGGCCATGCCACCCCACAGTGAATCTCGCCCCTACGAGAGGGGAAGAGAAGGCACACACCAGTCTGACTGTGGCCCCAGCGGTGGGCTGGGGGCAGACATCAGGTCTGACTGCGGCCCCGCCCACCAACTCCAGTTATACACCACAGCACAGGGGAAGTGCCCTGCAGGTCTGCACCACTCCAGAGACTATCCAAAATGACGAAACGGAAGAATTCCCCTCAGAAAAACATCCAGGAAATAACAACAGCTAACGAACTGATCAAAAAGGATTTAAACAATATAACAGAAAGTGAATTTAGAATAATAGTCATAAAATTAATCGCTGGGCTTGAAAACAGTATAAAGGACAGCAGAGAATCTCTTGGTACAGAGATCAAGGGATTAAGGAACAGCCAGGAGGAGCTAAAAAATGCTATCAATGAACTGCAAAATAAAATGGAGACAACTACGGCTCGGATTGAAGAGGCAGAGGAGAGAATAGGTGAACTAGAAGATAAAATTATGGAAAAAGAAGAAGCTGAGAAAAAGAGATAAAAAAATCCAGGAGTATGAGGGGAAAATTAGAGAACTAAGTGATGCACTAAAGAAAAATAATCTACGCATAATTGGTATCCCAGAGGAGGAAGAGAGAGGGAAAGGTGCTGAAGGGGTACTTGAAGAAATTATAGCTGAGAACTTCCCTGAACTGGGGAAGGAAAAAGGCATTGAAATCCAAGAGGCACAGAGAACTCCCTTCAGACGTAACTTGAATTGATCTTCTGCACAACATATCATAGTGAAACTGGCAAAATACAAGGATAAAGAGAAAATTCTGAAAGCAGCTAGGGATAAACGTGCTCTAACATATAAAGGGAGACCTATAAGACTTGTGACGGATCTCTCTACTGAAACTTGGCAGGCCAGAAAGGAATGGCAGGAGATCTTCAATGTGATGAACAGAAAAAATATGCAGCCAAGAATCCCTTATCCAGCAAGTCTGTCATTTAGAATAGGAGAGATAAAGGTCTTCCCAAACAAACAAAAACTGAAGGAATTCGTCACCACTAAACCAGCCCTACAAGAAATCCTAAGGGGGACCCTGTGAGACAAAGTACCAGAGACATCGCTACAAGCATGAAACCTACAGACATCACAATGACTCTAAACCCTATCTTTCTATAATAACACTGAATGTAAATGGACTAAATGCGCCAACCAAAAGGCATAGGGTATCAGAATGGATAAAAAAACAAGACCCATCTATTTGCTGTCTACAAGAGACTCATTTTAGACCTGAGGACACCTTCAGATTGAGAGTGAGGGGATGGAGAACTATTTATCATGCCACCGGAAGCCAAAAGAAAGCTGGAGTAGCCATACTTATATCAGACAAACTAGACTTTAAATTAAAGGCTGTAACAAGAGATGGAGAAGGGCATTATATAACAATCACAGGGTCTATCCATCAGGAAGAGCTAACAATTATAAATGTCTATGTGCCGAATACCAGAGCCCCCAAATATATAAAACAATTACTCACAAACATAAGCAACCTTATTGATAACAATGTGGTAATTGCAGGGGACTTTAACATTCCACTTACAGAAATGGACAGATCATCTAGACACATGGTCAATAAAGAAACAAGGGCCCTGAATGATACATTGGGTCAGATGGACTTGACAGATATATTTAGAACTCTACATCCCAAAGCAACAGAATATACTGTTTTCTCAAGTGCACATGGAACATTCTCCAAGAAAGATCACATACTGGGTCACAAAACAGCCCTTCATAAGTATACAAGAATTGAAATCATACCATGCATACTTTCAGACCACAATGCTATGAAGCTTGAAATCAACCACAGGAAAAAGTCTGGAAAACCTCCCAAAGCATGGAGGTTAAAGAACACCCTACTAACGAATGAGTGGGTCAACCAGGCAATTAGAGAAGAAATTAAAAAATATATGGAAACAAACGAAAATGAAAATACAACAATCCAAATGCTTTGGGATGCAGCGAAGGCAGTCCCGAGAGGAAAATACATTGCAATCCAGGCCTATCTCAAGAAACAAGAAAAATCCCAAATACAAAATCTAACAGCACACCTAAAGGAAATAGAAGTAGAACAGCAAAGACAGCCTAAATCCAGAAGAAGAGAAATAATAAAGATCAGAGCAGAAACAAACAATATAGAATCTAAAAAAACTGTAGAGCAGATTAATGAAACCAAGAGTTGTTTTCTGAAAAAATAAACAAAATTGATAAACCTCTAGCCAGGCTTCTCAAAAAGAAAAGAGAGATGACCCAAATAGACAAAATCATGAATGAAAATAGAATTATTACAACCAATCCCTCAGAGATATAAACGATTATCAGGGAATACTATGAAAAATTATATGCCAACAAACTGGACAACCTGGAAGAAATGGACAAATTCCTGAACACCCACACGCTTCCAAAACTCAATCAGGAGGAAATAGAAAGCTGAACAGACCCATAACCAGTGAAGAAATTGAATCAGTCATCAAAAATCTCCCAACAAATAAGAGTCCAAGACCAGATGGCTTCCCAGGGGAGTTCTACCAGACGTTTAAAGCAGAGATAATACCTATCCTTCTCAAGCTATTCCAAAAAATAGAAAGGGAAGGAAAACTTCCAGACTCATTCTATGAAGCCAGTATTACTTTGATTCCTAAATCAGACAGGGACCC
This sequence comes from Herpailurus yagouaroundi, assembly GCF_014898765.1. Classification (NCBI taxonomy): domain Eukaryota; kingdom Metazoa; phylum Chordata; class Mammalia; order Carnivora; family Felidae; genus Herpailurus; species Herpailurus yagouaroundi. The sequence continues at coordinate 17,408,413 of NW_024412406.1, forward strand.
AGTAAAAAAAGAGAACTACAGGCCCATATCTCTGATGAATATGGATGCAAAAATTCTCAATAAGATATTAGCAAATCAAATTCAACAGCATATAAAAAGAATTATTCACCATGATCAAGTGGGATTCATTCCTGGGATGCAGGGCTGGTTCAACATTCACAAATCAATCAATGTGATACATCACATTAATAAAAGAAAAGATAAGAACCATATGATCCTGTCAATCGATGCAGAAAAGGCCTTTGACAAAATTCAGCAACGTTTCTTTTTTTTTAAACAATTTTTTTTGATTTTTTTCAATGTTTTTTATTTATTTTTGGGACAGAGAGAGACAGAGCATGAACGGGGGAGGGACAGAGAGAGAGGGAGACACAGAATCGGAAACAGGCTCCAGGCTCCGAGCCAATCAGCCCAGAGCCCGACGCGGGGCTCGAACTCACGGACCGCGAGATCGTGACCTGGCTGAAGTCGGACGCCTAACCGACTGCGCCACCCAGGCGCCCCCAGCAACGTTTCTTAATAAAAACCCTCGAGAAAGTCGGGATAGAAGGAACATACCTAAAGATCATAAAAGCCATTTATGAAAAGCCCACAGCTAACATCATCCTCAATGGGGAAACACTGAGAGCTTTTTCCCTGAGATCAGGAACATGACAGGGATGTCCACTCTCACCGCTGTTGTTTATCATAGTGTTGAAAGTGCTAGCATCAGCAATGAGACAACACAAGGAAATCAAAGGCATCAAAATTGGCAAAGATGAAGTCAAGCTTTCGCTTTTTGCAGATGACATGATATTATACATGGAAAATCCGATAGACTCCACCAAAAGTCTGCTAGAACTGATACATGAATTCAGCAAAGTTGCAGGATACAAAATCAATGTACAGAAATCAGCTGCATTCTTATACACTAATAATGAAGCAACAGAAAGACAAATAAAGAAACTGATCCCATTCACAACTGCACCAAGAAAAATTTTGTAAGACACTGGTATCTACATCAAGTTTTATAAAGAACTAGCTGGGTATGACATCTAGGCCTCACCAGAACTCAAAGACTAGAATAATAATGGGGAATTGTCTTTTTATCTTGTATGAACCTATTTCTCTTAAATTAGTAAAAGTTAAAAGAAATAAAAATGGTTTAACTTTTTTTTTTTTGAGAGAGAGGGAGAGCAAGCGAGCGGGGGAGGGGCAGAGAGAGAGGAAGAGAATCCCAAGCTGACTCTGTACTGTCAGTGTGGAGCCCAATGTGGGGCTCGACACCACAAACTGTGAGATCATGACCTGAACTGAAATCAAGAGTCAGATGCTTAACTGGGCCACCCAGCCACCCCAAAGCAGTTTCTATGTAAGCCACTGAAGGGTCATGCCTTTAAAAAAATTTAGCCCTCTTTAGCCCTTAACACAGTGTAATAAGAGTTACTTAATTGATGTTTTTGTGAATAAAAAACTAAACAAACAATTATATATTCTAACATTCGTAGTTTCTAAAATTCATATGCTCTGTTTCTTACTTGATTCACACTGATTTTAATTACCTTGTACTTTTTTTTTTAAATAATTAAGATAAAATAAACTTTTTTTTTAAACTTCAAAAAAACCCAGTACGTAGTTTATATATTGACCTTAGGGTCCTATTGGCAAAAGGCTTGATATTAAACCATTCAAAATATAAAGAGTATAGCTATTTCTCTGCACTCTACGGAAAGATCCTTAAATTGAAAATGAAATTTTAACTTTGAAAAGTATAGGCAGAAATAACCCTTAAAATCTACCTTCAAATATGTAAAACTTATTTTATAGATGTTGGCAACCACCAGAATAAAGAAGTGAAAAAAAAAGAACATGGAGACATGCTCTTAAGCTACACACAAAAGAACTCAAGAGAGATATATGGAAAAGCTCTGCACAATGGCTGTCAAGCATGAAGTAAGTTAACAGGGCAAATTCTTTCCTCGTGTTCTAACTGTTCCATCTTTGGCCAATGAAAGCCCCATCAATTGAGTTCCTGCATCCTTTTGATAAAATCTTAGTAATCTTGTATGGCTTCATTGCTTTTTAGGCAAGATGTCCTAGGGCCATCTTATACATTTCTTGCCCCAGATCTAGAATCACTGTTTTCCATGGAACTCTGGTTGCTTTAAGGGGGAAATGGTATTTGGAGATTACAACCTGGACGCTAGGGATGTTCACTGCTATTTGTTACTGTTTTAGGCATTTCCAGAGGTGAGAGCTAGGAAATATGTGTTGTTTCAGAAGAAAATAAATCATGGGATGCCTGCGTGGTTCAGTGGGTTAAGCATCCCACTTTGGCTCAGGTCATGATCTCACAGTGTATGAGTTTGAGCCCACATCCGGCTCTGTGCTGACGACTCAGAACCTGGAGCCTGCTTTGGATTCTGTGTCTCCCTCTCTCTCTGTCTCTCCCCTGCTGACACTCTGTCTCTCTCTCTCTCTCTCTCTCTCTCTCTCTCTCAAAAATAAACATTAAAAAAAATGAAAAAAAAATCATGACTTCAAACTGTATTTCCAAATTAAGTTAAAAATTGTAAGATTTTTATTTAAAACATGTTTTTCTTTCTTCTTGTTTAAAACTTTGGTTCCCATGAGAGTAACATAATTACCAAATAACAATTCCATATAATAACAATAAGATTGTTGGATGCAGTATAAAATTTTCTGTACATCCTTTTTTGTTCTTAGCATACATCCCAGGAGGACTATTCAGTAAAAATCCTGTTTTGAAGTCATTTAATTATTGTCCATGTGTTTCCACTACCAATCAAAATAGAGTTAGATTTTTTCCTTCAGTTTGTTAGAGATCGCTTTATTATTGTATTTTATTTTTGTTCTTAAATATACTTAAAATATGCACATCATTCCAAAGTCAAAGCTATAAACAAGACTTATTCAGGAACATCTAACTTCTATCCCATTTGCCTCCCACTGGCCCCTTCCTACTCCTTAAAGTCACTAGTTTTTAGTTTTTCAGTTTATTCTTCCATTATTTCTATATGTTTTCCAATACAAAAAAGATATATTATACATATCTGTACTTTGTCTTTTCCACTGAAAAATGTGTTTTGGAGATCACTCTACTATAATGCACAAAGGGCTTGCTCATTCTTTTTTAAAGCTGCATCATATTCCAAGGTTGCAAGGATATTTCAGTTGTTTCCAGTTTTTGCTATTAAGACTAATGCCACAATAAACAGTCTTACATACACATCATTTCATATGCAGCTTATCTTTGGAACAGATTCCTAGATATGTGATTTCCTGGTCACATTGAAATGCATATATAGTTTTGCTAAATACTACCCAATTCCCTTCTATATGGATTGTACCACTTATCATTCCCACCAACAAAATATGCCTGTTTCCCCAAAGCCTAATCAAATGAGCATCTTGTCACTCTGTGATTGTTTGAGTATGGCTTAGATTTGATCTCCCCAATAAAGAGCTTTCCAGATCTCTGTGACATATGGTCCATTACGCTGTTGCCAAGTCATATACAATATGCTCTGGATCGATTTCAAATTGTTCTTCAATAAAAATCTATTTTTTTAGTATCAAATTAATCTACCAGAACATAAATACTACAGGGCATTCTATGTGGGATTTTGCCCTAAAGAAGGAAGTTGCAGGTTTTTATCTCTTTGTCTTCTTCCTGTGATAAAATGAAACGATTCTATCATTAGGATTCAACTAAGGGCTCTCCAGAACTCCAGCCTGAGTTCAAGTCTCCATTCAGCAACACATAGTTGGATTCCTCAGATGTCCTTCTGCCACTTCGAATTAATTAATTCTCTCATTCACCCAGTCCTGACACCTCAATTATCTCTCATTCTCTTCTCTAGATCTCCTTTACTTAAGCAATCACCAAGATTTCTTACAGATCTTTCCTTAAAAGAATTCCTACATATGAACTCATTTGTTAGCCCATTTCCACCCTAGTCCTGGTTCTAATTATTTAACATGAGGACTACTGGAATATTCGCTTACCCAGTTTCCCATTCTCCATCCTGTCTCTTCTCTCTGCTGTGCCTACTGTATATTACACACAGTTGGTTCCACGTTGTATTTCATATTTACCTCACCCAAATAACTCTAAGACCCACATGTTGCCCATGATGATGGTTTTCAACCTGTGCTCCACAGATACACTTTACTGCTGTACCAACAAAGCAGCCTCATTTTTATTTGTTCTACACATAACATTTTCTGTGGAAGATTTCCTTGGGACATAAGTGTTCTGCAGCTAAAAGCAAAATTAGTATAAAGGCACTGGCCTATAGAATCAATTCTACAGAAAGTACTATCTGGTTTTGTTGTGGTGACTCAATCTTCTCTTGCTTTCTCTCCTTTTCCTTTTTATTTGCTTCTCTTTATTAATGAATTCATGTATTTAAGTAATATTTACTAAAAACCTAAGATCTACCAGGCACTATAAATCGATAAAAAAGACAAAGTACCAATGTTCATAAAATCTACAGCTAGACAAGACACACTGGCAATGACAATAAAGTGTGCTAAATTCTCCCAAGAGAAAAAAATTCTACCTACGACAGGGAAAGTGAGCAGCCTCTCCAATCCTAAGGTTCATAAAGTATAGAATAATTAAGAGCCTCCAGTTGAGAGGGAGAAACAGCCACAGGGAAAAACCTAAGTTTAATTAAAGCAAAAGTATAGAAGAAATATGAAAAAGATGGAAGATAAAAAGAAGTTTGTTAATCGTGGACAGAATTCCACTGGGCACCGTGAAAAGGTTTGAGAGGACAAGAAATGATATAAGGCTAAGTTGCAGACAGGAGGCACAGTTAGGATATCCTAAGTGACGTGAGAGCTTATATTTTGAGTAGTGAGCCAAGAAAGCACACATGTAAGGAATCAAAGGTGTAATAGGTTACAAGGTTATAAGTGAATTAGTTACAGAGGTAAGATAGATGAGGATGGGCTGCACTCTAGCTTGTCAGGATTCACCTGTGGCACAGATGGCTTTTCTAATCTGCATAAGGAGATTATCTGGCAGATAAAGAACCTTCCTTCTGTCTCTCTGTATGTAGCCATTTGTGACTGGACTGATATTATGGATTCCAGTGAAAAAAGTTCCAGGCTTGAGGCTTGAGACATATAGCTCCAGACTCCTGAGATCTATGTGTCATTAAGCTCCCTAAGAGTAAATAATAGGACATTATCTTAGTATCCCATTCAGAGGCCTGCAAGGTGCTGTGTACAGACTATATATTTAATAAATGTTTCTGGATGTAACAAAGAATGTCCTTCATGGTTAGAAAAGTACACAAATTATCCTTAATTACCAATAAATTTACCTGAAGCCAGACTGCTTGAATTAACTTTTAAATGAGACACTTAATACCTGTGACTCTGGGCAAATTAATTGATCTAAATGTACCTGGGTTTCCTTATCTATAGAAGAGCGATGATGAAAATAAGAACACCTGCCTCAAAGGATTTTTGTGACCACTGAATCAATTAAAGCATGTTAAGTGTTTAAAACAATGCCTGGTACACAGAGAGCACCTTCCTGAGCTATTATTTTCATAGAACATGAGATCAAATAGCTTTGTGAAGACTTGTACTACTATATAGCACAACAAACACATTAACTATACTTCTTCAAACTTCAACCATCACTTACGGCAGGTCTGTAAAGTCATTGCTTACCTGGGTCAAAGTTATCACCAAATATTCTCTTGGCAGGAATCTTCAGGGCCATAGCAGGAAATTGTTTCTTTAACTAGAATTTAAAAAAATAACATTATATGAACTTAATTTTCTAAGTCTTCTAGTTATACACGTACCAAAACAAATTACAATCTGATTTTCAAGAAATTCCATCAATAAGACATACTTTTAAAGTATATAATGATCAAATATACAATATTAAATTATACCAATAAAATACCATTAGTCTGACTAATCATCCTATTTTGTCCCAAGAGAACATTTAGTATCTTTGTGACCCTGGATAAGTTACTTAACATTTCTGTGCTTCAGTTTTCTTGTCTGTAAAATGGAGATGATTTTAGCACTTACCTTACACATCTGTTGAGAGCCTTAAAGGAAATCATTTAGGTTAAGTGCTTAGACAAAAACCTGGAGTATAAGCTTTGAATACATGTTACTCACTGTTTATTGCCTCAAGAGAAGTTGTGACCTTTGTGTTCTTTCTATATGAACATGCTACTGACAATTGTTTTCTAAGAAACCTGATGAATTTTGCTTTCAATTATCTTCTGCTCTAGCCTTCCCCTTATTCATATTTTAATACATTTGTTTATCAGATTTGCTTATCCCCAAAGAACTTGGCCCTGGAGACATTAAATGCAGGGCAGTAAAGTCATAAATGTGGATTAACACTCATTTTTAAGTTTGACGTCAAAAAAAACCCACACACACACATAAACTACATCCCTAACTACCAACTGTCAGGAAATACAAAGAATAGAAGAATGTATTAATCACTCTACACCATGAGTATGCTGTCAGCACAATCCAGACTGAAAAATCCGTAGACAATTGACCCTGCTTTTTCAATGAAAAATCATAAAGGAAAGAAAAGAGAGGCGGACAGGGAAACTTAGTCACCAAAAGACACTTTATAGATTTATCAACCAGTCATATAAGCACTGACTGAATATTTGATATTAAAATGTTATTGTTAATTATATTCAGACGTGATAATAGTACTCTATTTTTTAAAGATCTTTTCAGAGATGTATACAAAAATATTTACAGATGAAATGATACAAAGTCTTAAATTTGCTTCAAAATTACAGAGGACAGGCTAGGGACAGAGATAAAACCAGAATGGCCGTGTATCTGTAACTGCTGTAGCTGGATGGTACGTTATATTATTTTCTGTGTTTGTAGTACTATTCTACTTCTGTATGTGTTCAACAATTTCTACAACAAAAATTTTAAATGCAAACTACACTCATAAAAATACATTTATATGATCAAAATGTTTACAAATTGGGTATTTTACTGTTTGTTTTTTCTTTTATTCTAAAAGGAGCACAAGGAAAGAATCTGTGTTTTCAAACTTAGGGTAATCCAGGCCAGGTTTAACCTCACTTCCGTGGTTTCAAAGAACACAACTGGTACCATTCCCCTGTTCTTTGCTTTGCCTGTCACCACAGGAGGCAGAATTAGAAGAGTTACAGAAAAACAGAGAGACAGAGAAAATGGGGGAAATAAGAAAAAAAGAAAAAATGAAGAGAAATGCAGGAAAAATGAGGGGGAAGGATAAAAACTCAACTATATATTAAGGAAAATTTTCTGCAAAAAGCTTAAGATGGGGTGTATGATGGAAAAAGAATGAAAGTGATCATGGCGGGGGGGGGGGGAAGGTGCCTCAAACACACTGTCCTACTTTACCTTTATACTGAAAGATACTCAAATATTAACACTCTACTTAATTAATCTCTGGCTACTTAAATCATGAAACCATCATGACATTAGGATGGCTTTTTACTCATGCAGATCTCCACACTGCTGAGCTGTTAGGTGACATCCCTGACATTCCTCCTTCTTATGAATAGTTCTACAGAAGCAAACACATTTAGAAGCTAATTCTGGCCCATATAATCTTTTAATCAAAATACAGAAAGAAATCTCAGATTTTCAGTTATTAGTAGTTCACTAAACAAAATTTGGCCTTATTTCTCTAAGAAGTTTATATAAACCATCTCTGTGTGTATGTGTGTGTGTGTTACCATCATAATAGCTACGGTCAAATCTGTACCATCCTCAAAAAATGCTGATCATGTATATAATGGTATCTAAGAATTTCAACTAGAACTGGCAATTCAACCCTCACCCAGCCTCCAATATAAACTTTTTTTTTTTTTTTAAATCACTCAACATTGCAGAAAAGATCTTCATGTAGAAACTCTTTTTGGCTATTATTTTGTCTCTAAAGTAAAAAACGCTGTCTCAATATCCTTTGATTAAGCACTTTAAAAATATATATACAAAGTTCAGTTACGTATGTATTATAGAAAAATTAAAGAAAAAAGCACAGTAAAAACACTACAGTTATCTCTGAGTAGCAATATGTTTTAGGTGATTAAAAAAAATTTTTTTAGAGGGAGAAAGACAGAACATGAGTGGGTGGGGGGGGCAGGGAGCGAGGGAGACACAGACTCCAAAGCAGGCTCCAGGCTCTAAGCTGTCAGCACAGAGGCTGATGCGGGCCTCAAACTCGTGAACCATACAATAGATCATGACCTGAGCTGAAGTCAGACCTTAACTCACTGAGCCACCCAGGTACCCCTTAGGTGATTTTTAAGCTTAAATATGTATTTTCCTCCATATTCCAGATTTTCTAGAATATATATTAATTTTACATTGGAAAAAATACCATTTAAAAATACTGAAGTATTATTTTAAAAGTTCAATTTTAACTAGCAAAGCATTTGAATATTATTTGGAAGAAATATAGTGAAATGCTAAATAGAGATGAATGAAAAGCCTAAATTTCATGACTTAACAGAACATGAGATGTACAGCTAGACAACGTTTGGTTCATTCTGGCCCATTTAGGAAGTAATTTCTCTCTTAACTGAGACACACTTAACTTCCCCTGTAAGTATCTTACCAGGGGCGCCTGGGTGGCTCAGTGGACTTTGGCTCAGGTCATGATCTCACGGTTTGTGAATTCAAGCCCCATATCGGGCTCTCTGTTGTCAGCATAGAGCCAGGTTCGGATTCTCTGTCCTCCTTTCTCTCTGCCCCTCCCCCACTAGTTCTCTCCCTGTCTCTCTCTCAAAATAAATAAATTTTTAAAAATAATAATAAAGTATCTTACAAATGGTGAGTTACAGACTTATGTATCTATTTAACCCTATTTTTTAAATCAAGAGACAGGGTTAAGAAAATTGAAAAAAATTACCTTAAATATGAAACAATTTTTTTCTGAAGGATGCCTGGTAATCTACCACTTATTAAATACAGAAGGAAACTCCTTTTTATTCTTAGGCCAGAAAAAAATTAAATTTGGGATTTGAAGAATTTCTTTTTTTCTTAACTGAAGCAAAAACTGGAATCCAGAGCTGTCTTTATAATCTGGGGTCTATAATGACCAACTCAGGTGGTATTCTTTGGCCTCCAAGGTATGTATGACTAGAGGCAACACACTCTACAAACACTGGTCCCTGCATAGATCTGGCCTGATATGTTAAAATGACCATGGTGCTCTTGCTTCCTACTTTAGGGAGTATTTGTAATTACAAAAACACTGGATTAAAAATAGTATTTAATATTTGAATTTTGAATATACAGGTTTTAATTATTTAAATAACTAATGCTCCCACACTCCCTACCCCCCACCCTACTGTCAGAACTTATGAAAGTCCATATACATTTTAATTGTATTAGCTACTTAAAATCTGGAACCGAAGACTTATCCCTAAACCAAGAATGAAACTATGGAAGGAGGGTAAGCTTATGACAAACTTTCAGACCTAAATCTAATAGCTAGGCAATTTAACCAGAAATAACAAGATGATTAACAGTTATTAGAGAGGTAGTAAAAGAAATTCTTTTTTTTTTTTTTTTAAGTTTATGTATTTTGAGAGAGCAAGAGAACAAGGGAGAGACAGAATCCCAAGCAGGTTCCTCACTGTCAGCACAGAGCCTAACACAGGGGTCGATCTCATGAACCATGAGATCATGACCCGAGCCAATCAAGAGTCAGACACTTAACCAACTAAGCTACCCACATGCCCAGAATTTATTTCTAATATTCTGACATTAAGATGTATTTTAAGCTGGATCTAGTTTCCCTATCTTCAACAGTTTATTTGGAATTTCTCAACAATCCTCTCTCCACCCTTCTTTGTAGGAATTCCAAGGTTTGGATGCTTTTGAAGAATCTCATACCCTTTTCTGCTTCTCTATCTGAATATTATTTAATCACTCAAATAAACCTCTCTTATTTGCAAGTTTTCTCAGATGTTCTATTTTTTATTTTAATTTTTTTAAGCTTTGTTTAAGTAATTTACACCCAAGGCGGGGCTCAAACTCATGACCCTGAGATCAAGAGTCACATGTTCTTCTGACTGAGCCAGTCAAGATGCCCCTCAGATGTCTTGTTTTAAATAAAAATCATTAAGAAAAAAAAAAAAAAATTAAAAAAAAATAAAAATCATTAAGACTGACATTTACTTACAGTATTGTAAAGTTTATCAAACTCTGCATATCTCCTGAAGACAAACCACTCACTCCTGCCCACTGAGACCAAAACTTTATAAACCTGTGGAAATAAAAAATAGCATAACAAAACTTGACTGCAAAAAAAACCCATTAGCTATTTAACAGGCAAATAACTTGTTTTCATACTCATGAAACTGATATTAGACATTCATGTTTATACACAATTCTCCAAAATACACAAGTATACCAGCTGAAAGACTTACTTCATCTTCTTGATATTTTATTTTTTAAATGTTATGAAATATTTCCATAGTTTCAGACAATAACACAGTGAACACCTATGAACTCATTTAGAACTTCTGAATTCTAACATTTTGCCATTCTTGTTTCAGATTTTCCCCCCAATTTTTCTAATATTATAGATTCAATTGATGCCACTTTCCTCTCTTCTTCCCTAGCAGTAACCATTATCCTGAAATTATAAAGTATTTTCAAAAGTGACGCCTGGCACATAGTAAAGACTCAATGATTAGTTCTGCTCCTTCCAGATCATCTTGTACACAGTATTTTTCAAACTACAAATTTACCTTCGTATTTACTATCGTCTTACATATGTTTAATAATTTCACATACACATAATTTCATATAACCATAGTCAACAATGCTATGAAGTAAGCAGAACAAATATTATAACCCCTAGTATATATGTAAGGAAATGATGTCCCAAAAAAGTCAAATAACTACCCAAATTCATAGACTTATGTGACTAAAATTTAAATCTTCTAACCCTTCATGTACCAGAACCAGTATCAAATCATCAACAATTATAACACAGAATTGATTCTTATAATGCATCCCACAGATACTCTCAGAGTATCATAGTAACATAGAGACAATGGTTTGGGACCCCAGAGATCTTGTGTCATTCAAAGGAGAAAAATAACAAGAATCCAGGCATTTGAGGAAAGGCTCACTAACGTATGACTTGGGGTATGAATTACAGAGATAGGAGTTGCTTTTGGGTTTACAATAGTTGTCCACAGTCTATTAGACAACTTAGAGTAAACCAGGTTTATTTTAGAAGATAGGCATACAAATATGTATAAACTATCCTTTCCCATAAAAGATTGGAAGCTACATTCACAAGTTCATAGTTAGAGAAAATACTGTGAGAAAAGCACTTCTCTGATACTGCATGTGATTACAACATATGAACTCTATAGCACTGTGTGAGATACGGTCACCTTAACAAGCCACAGTGAGAGGCGTCCCAGAATGTAAAGCCACATTCCTCCATAGGAGAGGATAAGGCCTCACCTGAAAGGTGAAACAAAGTCACTGGTATCAGTCACCTGAGTAAGTGATGTATTACGTATAGGCTAAGAGAAAAAGAGGATCCGGGCCCCTACATGAGCCACATGTGATGATGGGTGGTAACATGGCTCTTCTGGTCTTAACCAAAAGGCATCAAGTTCTCTTAGGGGAAGCTGCTGGATGTAAGATTTGTTTGTTTGTGAAATGATAACTGTTCATAAGGAGAGAATGCGGAAGTAGAGAATAAAGAACGTGGTCAAGGTGCCAGTGAAGCTGCACCATGTTTCTAAGACTTAACTACAGATTCATCTCATAGAGCATTTAGGATCAGATTGGACTGGAAGTAGGACTGCTACCAAAGGATCAGAAATTTAGGTTTAGATGATTGCAAGCTTCTTGAATTACTTATGCTGGCTTCCTAGTGTGGTAAGGTGGCTTCCCATGGTTACCCAAGTATAACCAAGACTAGAACCCACACATAGCTGAAGTAGCTAGGCTGAAGTAGCTGTACCACTACTAAAATTTTTTTAATTTTATTTTAGAAAAGGGTGAGTGAGTGCCTACACAAGGGAGTGATGTTATGGGGGGGAGAGGGGAAAGAACCTCAAGCAAAGTTCCACAGTCAGCATGAAGACCAACATGGGGCTCAACTCCAAGCCCCTGATCATGACCTGAGCTGAAATCAAGAGTCAGATCCTCAACTGGCTGACTCACATAGGTGCTCCGGAAATACCTCTACCATGAAAAAGTAAATGGACCTGAGATAACTCACTGCCTATATTTGATATATATGAACTTCCATCAAACTTGACAGGAGGTTATGCCCTTGAAGGAGAGAATGCTCAAAAGTAAAAATAAGGAGAAGAAAAAACAAACTTTCACACATTCCACTATTTTACCAAAGGTATACTGACTTCTTGTTTACCATCAGCAAGATACTTCTAAAACTTGCTTATAAGACTGTGGAATGCACAATGCTTAAGATATTGCTGCAACAGAGACTGAGCAGAGGCAAATGGCCAGACACACACTGCAATCTCTACTCTGGGCTTTGGTGCAGGGTGTGGAGGTATGTTTATTAAAAAAGGAGAAGAGAGGACAGAAGCTATTTCCAGCTCCTCGTCTGGGACTTTGGGAGAGAAGTATCATTTGGGGGCCCCAGCCCCACCTAGTTAAGAAGGGAGACTGGATTTGTCAGACCAAAGGGTTTAGTTTAACTCCTCAGTGACAGGAATGTGACAGGAATTCTGAGTTGCAAGTCATTTGTCATAGGATGCACCTGGCAGGAGCCAGGTGACTGACCCCCGAGTCAGAGGCCAAGGTAGATCACTTGAATCAAAAGAGCAGTGAAAGGCATAGCAGAGCCTCAGTGGGCTCTACAGCCATCAAGAGACAAGGAGAAGGTGAATTGGCAGTAAATCTCCACCACTCTGGCCAAGCCAACAAAGAATAGATCACAAATAAGTTGGCTGACTGCAGATGACAGCAATGGATGCCAAGAAAATGCCCAGCCCTGGATCAGGTCAACCACAGCTGGCTGCTTGCCAGACCGGTCACTGTACATTTGGAACAGCAAAGATCTAGAGGGATGACAAGAATATAAGAGCCTTCAGCAGGCTACCATGAGATCAGTCACTGACTTAATACTGTGAAAGGGGACACCTCTCCACTCATAAACCATGACGTCAAGTTGGAGAAGTGTGTGTTCATATGGGAGAGAGACAGCAGAATGAAGACAGCCTGAGCATTTTAACTTAAAAGAACTGCTTAAATTTTAGCTCCAACTAAGTGTTAAACAGAACTGGGTTAAATGAATTTTTTCATACTACTCAGTGGGTGGGGCTTACAAGGAATCAGTTATAAGGATCAGTTATAAACAAGATAAATGGTATTATTTCAGGGGGAGGCGGGCAGGAGATCTCCGGACATACACACTAACAGGGCTACTGGAACTAAATACTGTATGTGTCACTACACTAATTAGAAAAATGGCTATTCTCCAATAATAGTCACTGATACAATGATTCAGCAAACACTCACTGTTCTTATTCTTTATAGTTCCATAGTATGTATTACAGTGGTCAAAAGTAAAATTAGAAATGGACTTTGCTTTTAAAGTAAACAAAAGATAAAATACTGGATTAAAATTTTTAAAAATTGAGGTAGAAAATATAAATGTCAAGAAAGACACTATGGAAATTTCAAAACCATGTTTGTTTTGTTTTGTTTTGTTTTGTTGAGACAGTAGTTCTTAACATAAGACTAGTGACTTCTGGAGTCCATTAACCTCCTGACTGCATGCAAAATTACGTGCATGTTTGTAGATCCTTGTGTCTGCACATTTTCTGGTGAGAGGATCTATCAGAGTTTCATAAGCTTTTCCAAGGGGATAGGTAAACAGGCAAAAATCTGAAAAGGTAACTGTATTCCCTTATAGTACACAGGGAAGACTGGGGAGGATACATCATTTGAAAGATAAGTAAAATCTGGATATGTGGAAACATGGGGAGGACATTCCAGGTTAAGGAAGAACAAAAGCAGAAATGGAAATACTCTCTATGTTCAATTTTCCCCCATATGCTTTATATTATATACTTACAGTAAACCTCTTCTTTTTCTCTCTGTGTTCATCTGAGCTGGGAATGCTTACACTGGGGCAGCTTTCCTTGTAGTCCATGGTATAATCCCTTTGGGTTTATTGCCTCAAATGGACACCAAAAAATGAGTCCGAGAAATAGTCAGCAGAGGACAAACACTGTTAGCTAATCCAAAGCATAAAACCTCTTGAGGTAATATTCAAATTCCATCATGCAACCTTAGCCAGCAGAAAAAAACAAAGAAAAAAGATTAGCAAAATAATTTTAAAATACCATCATTCCTTATTCATAGCAACCACTTTATGCTTATTCTGACAAGAATTTATATTTGATTGTAAGTTTCAGTCCAGGTTAGAGATTTAGGATCTCAGGCCTATGAATAGCTAAACCAAAATCAAACATGTGCATCCCATCTACCTTCCTTACTGCTAAATTCTAAAAGCTTGTACACCACAGTTCATGGGACTGACAGCAACTTTCACCTAAAAGGTCTCTACTTTGATAGATTTAGAGCAGGGTTTTTAAGTTTTTGTTTAATGTTTATTTATTTTTGAGAGAGAGTGCGTGCGTGTGCAAGCAGGGGAGGGGCAGACAGGGAGACAAAGAATCCAAAGCAGGTTCAGGCTCATGACCTTAGCTGAAGTCAGACACTTAACCGACTGAGCCACCCAGGCAGACCTAGAGCAGTGTTTTTAAAAAGTGTGTTTTTATTTTAAGTTTAAGTAATTGCTACGTGCAATGTGGGGCTCAAACCCAACACCCCAAGATCAAGAGGCACATGCTTTTCCAACTGAGCCAACCGATATACCTATAGTATATACCTATAGTATACATACCTATATATACCTATATACCTATTGCATACTTATATAGGTATGTATATGGATATATATACCTATAATACGTATATATATACACTTATATGTAGTAGGTATACAGTAGGTATATATAGTACCTATAGTAGGTAGGTAAATATATATATATAAATATAAATATATACATATACACACACAGTGTGTATATACACACACATATATAGTAGATATATAGTTAGTATGCAACTATTTATTATATATAGTATATTTATACAGTATAGATAACTATTTACTCCTGTTTTACAAGTGAGAGACAATTTAGACATGAAGGCGTTATATAAATCGCCCATCCAGGATTTGAACCCAGGCTATGTGGCTCCAGAGTCTTGACTCTTAACCACTGTGTTGTGCTGCATCATAATAACTGGATAATTCTTACGCGCTGGACCTCTGGTCAGAGACATTACAGATCTTCATGTAGAATAAATACAATTATGTTAATATCATTCCACCCAAGGACAAAGGGCTCGAGATGTTAAACTGATGTAACTTTTGCTAAACGCAGCAGCCCATACTCTCCACTGACACCAAATAATTCTCTTTAAAGAGTTAGTTTGGCAGTTTCCCTGGTGATTAATTTTAGGAAGTCACTCTGACAGATCTAATAATTGTAAGTAAATTATATTCAAATAATGATTTCAAATATCTATCAATAGGCATTGAATATTCAGGTAGGGTGAATTTTAACTGATTATAAGGGTACTTCCTTTGAGGTGACTAAAAACCTGCTTGGCTAGATTTGATGCTGGAAATGCAGTCAAGAAGGATTTATATGTAGTTGAATTAGTAGTCAGAAAACAGAAATGTAACTGCCACCTCCTAAGCTCAGAGTGCCCCATAAAAGCAGCCAGCTTCTTCAGCGCCTCCATTAGACCAGGGCAGCCACCTGAGCAGTCTTGCCCTGTAGGCCCAGCACTCTACTGCTAAAGAATCAGAGCAGATGGAATCTCAGCTCTTCTAAGGCAGATTAACCCGACCAGACCCACATCAGCCCATTCTCCAGCTGCAGGAGAAGTGACAAGAAGGTGAAAATTACAGTGCTATGCTTTCCACACCTGTCCCTTGAGAATGTGGGACACAGGGAGTGTGGGTCCTCCTGGTATTGTATTATGTACGAGTCTGAATGTCTGTTTGTGCCTTACTGTCCATGGTCTACAGGAGAACTACAGGAGAACATCATGCCTCCGGTCTTCCCTTTGGAAGGGACCGTTAAGATATGACATTAAGTTGGGGCACCTGGGTGACTCAGTCAGTTGAGTGTCCGACTTCAGCTCAGGTCATGATCTCACAGTCTGTGAGTTTGAGCCCAGCATCGGGCTCTGTGCTGACAGCTCAGAGCCTGGAGCTTGCTTCGGATTCTGTCTCCCTCCCTCTCTGCCCCTGCCCCACTCACACTTGGTCTCTCTCTCTCAAAAATGAATAAACGTTTAAAAAAAAAAAAAAAGATAAGACATTAAGTGGCATCAGGAATAGATAAGGGGGAAAGAGCTGGGAAGCAGGATAAGTTGTTTCATATGAGGTACAGGGGACATATAAATGTGCATGCATAGTAGACAATTAAGTAGGATGCCAATTCTCACTACCTATTCCTATCACCTCTTGTTGCATGCTAACAGGAGTTAGATCCCAAAAGAGTACAGAAAGAAGTTCAAAGCCTACTCTGGGAATAGACTGCCTTTATACTGAAAAATTTGCAGATCTCAAAAATTTTTATTAGCAAGCGTCTGAGGAGCACATAATGGGAGTACATTCGAAGCATACCAGACCAAGGAGGACTAAATATATAAGATTACTGTGAACCTATACATGGCCATAATGTATCCCATCAATCTTTCTCCAGACATTCCTTAAGAGGGACCCGCAGCCATTCACAAGGGTGACTGCCCACTGGGGTAGGAGAAATGTGTAGTTCTTCCAAAGGTTACTAGACACTAGCTCTAAACTGACACTAAACCTTAAACACCCAAAACATGGCCCACCAGTCAGAGCACCTATCTCATTCCAGAAAAGAAATGTGTGATGAAGTCAACCCTTGTATCTCATGGTGGGTACAATGGGACCACAGGCCCATTTTGTGGTTATTTCCCTAGTCCTAAAATTTTTCTACAAACGGATATACTTACTAACTGGCCAAGTTCCCATATTGGTTCCCATCCCACGTCATAAAAGATATTACAAAGAAAGGGCCATGAAGAAGCCCTTGGAACTCTTCCCTCTGTCCCCACTATGAAAGTAAACCCAAAGCTCTACCACATCCATGGGAGAAGTTCAGGAATCAGTACTACTATCAAAAAACTTGAAGGATACAGAGGCGTTGATTCCTATCATATCTCCATTTAACTT
Source organism: Herpailurus yagouaroundi (assembly GCF_014898765.1). Lineage (NCBI taxonomy): Eukaryota > Metazoa > Chordata > Mammalia > Carnivora > Felidae > Herpailurus > Herpailurus yagouaroundi. The sequence continues at coordinate 17,425,727 of NW_024412406.1, forward strand.
GCCTGTTTACCTGTACCAAAGCCAGAAAGATCTTGGAACATGACAACAGATTAGTATAAATTTAATCAGATGGTGAGGCCAATCATGACTGCACTTCTAAATGTAATACTTCTTGCTGGAGAAAATGAGAATAACCCCTGATATCCGGCAGATAAATATGGACTTGGCAAATGTTTTCTTTTCTATCATCATCAGTAAGGACAATATGATGCAATTTGCTATCAAGTGCCAGAAACAACAGTACACTTTCAACGTTTTAACTGAGGGCTATTTCTGCACTGTCATAATATAGTCTGGAAGGACCCTGATCATCACAATATCCCACAGATCACCACACTAGTCTATCACATTGATACACTGATGGCACTGTTAACTGGATCTGGTGAACAACAAGCAGCAAACACTCAGGATGCCTTTGTAAGACACATGTAAAAGCCAGAGGATGAAGTTATAAACCCCATGAAAGTTCAAAGATCACAATGACAGTTTCTATGGTTCCAGAGGTCTGAGGCAGGATATCCCATGTAAAGTGAGACATTGCTACCCTTGGCACTATATCCACTAAGAAACAGATAAAACAACTGGTGAGTTTCCTATTTGGAAATGCTGCTCTGACCTTTATACTGGGTAACCCAGTATAAAGACTGCCAGTTTTTACTGGGGCTTGATCCCAAAGAAGGCTCTTCAGCAAGAAAAGCTGCCCTAACTCTTGGGGCTATGCCTTAGCACACCCACTAGTACTACAAAATGACACGGCAGACAGGGATGGGGTAAGGAGCCTCTAACAAGAATCCAGAGAAGTGTAAGAGCTATAGACTCTTTAAGGTACTGTCAGTAACTTTTGTCCATTTGGTTCCTGGCTTGCTACTAGGCTCAGGTAAAGACTGTATACCTGCCCATGGGAAACCAAGAGACTATATAACAAGAACAGCCCATCATGAACAGTATTCTCCATCCCTTGTTGGCTCTCTCAACACATGCTCATGGGGTTCATTCTACAACCAGTTAGCAGAGGAGGGAAAAGACATACCCACTTATGAATGGACACGCATGGTGTGCTAGCCCTGACCAGAAATGAGATAATGTAGCCCATGGTCCAAAAAGACCATATGGTCTTTTATGGTCCCCAAAAGGGAAATATTCCCATTGCGCAGAATTCTCAGCAGTATACGTGATGTCAGGGGAAATGTATGCCAAAGGTACACATTTATGCTGACTTGTGGCCAGTAGCTAATGGATGGCTTGCTGGTGAAAGAGTTAGAAAGAGTAAGATTCAAAAATTTTTTAAAGGGGAGAGTATAGGGGTGCCTGGGTGGCTCAGTCGGTTAGGCGTCTGACTTCAGCTCAGGTCATGATCTTGCAGTCTGTGGTTTGAGCCCCGCATCACGCTCTGTGCTGACAGTTCGGAGCCTGGAGCCTGCTTCAGATTCTGTGTCTCCCTCTCTCTCTGCCCCACTGCTGCTCTTGTTCTGTCTCTATCTCTCAAAAATAAATAAACATTTAAAAAAAATTTTTAAAGGGGAGAGTATATTCCCAAATGTTCGTTTCATCTTTTTTAAATAAAATTTTTCAAAATATTTATTTTGAGAGAGAGAAAGAGAAGCAGAGAAAAAAAGAGAGAGAGAATCCCAAGCAGACTCTATGCTGAAGCACAGAACCTGACATGGGGCTCAATCTCATGAACCATGAGATCATGACCTGAGCCAAAACCAAGAGCTGGAAGCTTAACTGACTAAACCACCCAGGTGTCCCTTTAATAAAAATTTTTAAAGTTTAAAAAGGGGGAGAGGTTTGTGGATGTCTGAATGAACCTTTCAACATAGCACAGAATATGAAAATATTTGTGTCCTACATAAAAGACCACTATAGACTCTCAATAATCAGATGGTAATATGACAAGTCCTATGGATATCAATCAGCCTCTTTCTCAATCACCCATTGCTTGCTCAATGGACCCATGCCAAAGTAGACAAGGTAGGATTTCTTTATTCTAATACCTTTGACCTTTGACAATTTATGGGTTACTTGGAAGGAGTGGAAGTTGACTGTGAAAGTTAGACTTTAACCAGCTAAGACAACTGAGTAACAGAAAGTTGTTAAAGGTATTTACCCAACTCCGATCTAAGACTTCTAGGAATTCATGAGCATCCTGAGACAATCAATCTATTAGACCTCAAAGAAAAGTTGGACTTCTTTTCCACTGTGACCTGACCTGAACTCCATGGGATCAGAAATTCTGAAGAAGTGCAGATATATCTGAGAAAATGAAATCACTCTTTCGGAAGCAATTCACACATTTTGGTGCTGTGAATCATGGCTTAAGCTTCTCTGCTTGCTTTTGATGCTTAAATACAGAAAGTTCTGAATGATGTCCTATCAGTGTCTGGAGTACTCAGGTTCAGTCTTTGGGCACTGTCTTTGCATGGCTCCATGACAATATACTTCATTTTGTTGACCTTGAGATCCACCATCATCAATATAAACCTAGTATCAGAACTGCAATGGTACCTGACTGAATGCACCCTCAGTTCCCAAAAATACTATATAGGCTGATAGTGGTATACCCCCTGACTTCATCAACAAGGATTGACTAACCCTAGACTAAAAACTATGTTTTTATGTGATGAAATTTGGCCAAATTACCTTCTTGAGTCACTTTATAATTCATAACAACTTGCCATTTGAATACAAAAATAATCATAAAAATAGAAATGTATAGAAAAGCACAAAGAAAAATATACATCATCTTAGTACACAACAGACATGTACAACCAATTATTATTTTGCATATATTCCTTTTTTTTCTATGTGCCTATAAACATATATGGGTGTGAGAAGTCTGTACATATCTGTATTACTGTGTACATGTGTGCCTGTGTGTGTTAAAATGATGGAACATACTGTTCTATAAACTTTTTAAACTTTGTATTTAAAAAATTTTTTTCTTAATTGTTTATTTATTTTTAATAGAGAGAACACAATGGGTGGGGGAGAAGAGAGAGAGGGAGACACAAAATCTGAAGCAGGCTCCAGGCTCTGAGCTGTCAGCACAGAGCCTGATGTGGGGCTCAAACCCACAGACCATGAGATCATGATCTAAACTGAAGTCGTTTGCCCAACCAACTGAGCCACCCAGGTGGCCCTAAACTTTGTATTTTAATACCAGTAATAATAGTGATGATTATTACTATATGCCAAGGACTGGGCTAACATATAATCTTCACAGTAACTGTGGAAGATACTATGGTCACTCTCATAAGTGAACAAACAGACATTTAATGAGGTTAAGTAATTGCTTGAAGTCATGAAGCAGGAAGTTGGTGGAATCAGAATTTGAAGTAATGCCTCACTCCAGAATCTGTGATTTAACACGACACTACACCACATTCCCTCTCAAGACATTAAATTTTCTTCTATTAAATATTTTATTAACACTATTTTTCAGACCAGTTTAAGGCTCATAGCAAAATTGAGGGAAGTTACAGACATTTCCCATGTACCTCCTGCCCCCATACAGATAAAAGGGCATAGAGGGGCTCAACAATATGGCCTTCCTTGCACTGATAATGATCTAGCTTCTGTCAGTGCTGAGTGCCCAACCTCAACAGCTAAAACCAACACCGATCCCCACTATGGCACAATCCCACAGGGGGAACAGACAGCCACATGGGACAACATCTGTCCTCACAGAAGCCAGACTTGCCTTCCTGGCCTGAAATGCTTCTGACCAGATGCACCATCCTTGGTTACAGCAGGCCTTATTCACTGTCATAAAATCCTATACAACATCACGTCAGACCAAGGCACACATTTAGAGCCAGGAAGTATAACAATAGGCTCAGAGCCATAGAATGTGCTCTTTTTACCATGTATCTCTTCACTTAGAAGCAGCTGCTTTAAAGAGCAGTGGAATGGCTACAGAAGGCTCAGCTCTAGCACCTGTGAGCAAACACCCTATGACACTGGGGCTGGATATGGTATATGTGCTATACCCAGAGCCAACATATGGTTCTATCTCTCACACAGCCAAAATACGTAGGTCAGGAACTAAGAATGGCTCCGCTCAGCGTTATCTCTAAGGAATTTTTGCTTTCCATTGCAACCTTGGGTTTGGTGGAAGAACGCTTTCACCAAGGAATAGTCTAGCCCTATTAAATTGAAAGCTAAGCCTACCCACTAGCCATTTGTGGCTTATTAAGCCACCCAACCTAATAAGAGAGTGGTTACTCTCCAAGTAAAGTGACTGATCTGAATTTCCAGGAGGAAACTTGGATGCCATTATAGTGTGGGGAGGAGAATGACGTCTGAATTGAGGAGATTCAGTGGGCCATGTCCAACAGTACTAGTCAATGGGAAACTGTTGGCTACTCAATAAGGATGACACTACTACAGGGGCGCCTGGGTGGCTCACTCAGTTGAGCATCCGACTTCGGCTCAGGTTATGATCCATGGTTCGTGGGTTCGAGCCCCGCACTGGGCTCTGTGGCTGAGAGCTCAGAGCCTGGAGCCTGCTTCAAGTTCTGTGTCTCCCTCTCTCTGCCCCTCACCCACTCATGCGCTCTAGCACTCTCTCAAAAGTGAATAAACATTAAAAAAAAATTTTTTTAAATGACACTACTACAGACTTGGATCCTGTGGGAATGAAGGTTTGGGGTGCCCTACCAGTAAACAACTATGACCAGCTAATATGTTGCAAGAGGGTAGGGGAACATATACTAGCTACCAACTTGAGCCAAAAAAACTAGCTACAGATGCAGAGACTATAGTACTTTTGTTTTATTTTAGTTTTCTTCTCTGCTCCCTTCTATGAACACTAGCAGTGGTTTAGGTGGGAGTATGAATGAACTGGATGCAGTGAGTGACAGGACTTTGTGTTTCCCCTGAGTCAGGAACAAGAGTTTTATGCCCAAAGTATAAGAGGGACTACTAAGGGACAGAAAGGGAGGACTCTGCTGGTTATTCTTCATTTGTCTTTTCAGACCCATCTCCACCGCGCTCCATGCTCCAGGACAAAGACCTCTATAGCCTGCACCTTATAGGCTCCCTTCGCCTCTAGCGGTAGTTGACTTCATCCAGAGAGGCACTGGCATGGTATGGAGTAGGCAAAGGGGGATAATGACATGTATTTGCTCATCTTGCTCCCTCCTGAGCAGACTGCAGTTTGATAGCTAGTGTGTTCCTCTCTCTAAGGCCAAAAACTCCTGAGAGATGATCTTCTCTCCTGTGACTACAACTCTTATGTGGATGAAATGCTGTAATTCTCTATCTCAAGTCCTTGGACAAGATTAAATTATCTGAGCCCTAGTTTCCCAATCTAGAAAATAAGGCTAGTTGGGGCGCCTGGGTGGCGCAGTCGGTTAAGCGTCCGACTTCAGCCAGGTCACGATCTCGCGGTCCGTGAGTTCGAGCCCCGCGTCAGCCCAGAGCCTGGAGCCTGTTTCCGATTCTGTGTCTCCCTCTCTCTCTGCCCCTCCCCCGTTCATGCTCTGTCTCTCTCTGTCCCAAAAATAAATAAACGTTGAAAAAAGATTAAAAAAAAAAAAAAAGAAAACGAGGCTAGCAACAGCTACTTCATATGGTTGTTTTAAGAATTCGAGATAAGTGTAAAAGACCTAGCTCTGTAGTAGTCAATAAATTGGATCTAATACACAGCAATTTGTTTAAAATAAGTTTTTATTCCTTTGTTCAACAGACACTTATTAAGCACTCATTATGCATTAAGTAATAAAAAGACAAAGAGGAAATCCTACCTGCAAAAACCTTACCTCATGGGAAAGAATGATAAGCAATATAAAAATTTCAATAGTTGGCTAAGGCTGATAGAGTGATGTTACATGTATGCCTGGTACACCATGCAAGCACAGACAAGGGACACAGATGCAGACTGCCATATATTCTCAGCCTAACTAAAAATAAAGCCAGGCAGGTATGGGAGTAGAAGTCTGAAAGAAATCACCCTTGTCTGCCTCAATTTTCTCTGGAAAAAGGGAGCTAAAATCATATACTGGGAAATGAAAATGCTGCTGTGAAGAAAAAAATGAGATTAAATCACTTCCCTGCCCCTCCCTCCGCAAATAACAACAAGAAGAAAGAAATCACTTGCCCAAGCTACTATCGAGTTAATGGGCTAGGATTCAAGTCCAAATTTGACTACCTCCAAAACCTGTATATACTTGTTTGCTATACCACACTGCCTCACCTTAAGTAAGGTGTTCCTTCCCTTCAAGCTAAATCAATCTAGTAACCTCACAATATTTAATATTCAGTGGCTAAGCGTATTACAAGTCAGCTCACAAAAGCTTTACTGACAGGAAAATCAAGGAGAAACCAAAGCATAAAGGGAGGAGGTAACCTGCCCCAGGTGGTGGAGCCAGGATTTGAACTTCAGGACTTTTACCCATTCTACCACACTACCTCTATCTAACACATATATGCTCTAAAGAGTCCCTGGAGATCAATGAAGAAGGCTCATAAACTTATTCTTAACAGGTCAGGAATGAAACTATGAAAAAGCAACCCTGCTATTACTTTACATTAAATCTATGTCTATTCTGTGAAACTGAAGCAATTAAAATTCTGCAAAATCATCTTATGGCCAGGCAGGCAAATAAAACAAAATGAGAAGATGACTGATATAAGAACCCCCACAACTAAAAAGAATAGAACAAAAAGCTATGTTGTTCATGTGGGAATAAAACTTGGAATTTGGGGGGAGGTTCATAGATATGTATGTTAAGCTTTTCAAAAGAAGAATAGGAAAAGAATCTGCCTTCACTCTGCTGCAGTCACAATAAAGTCTTGTAGATTGGTTCCCAAGGGCAGCTGGCTGGCCTAAGGCTAGATCATGCGGTTCTAATGAGCCTAAGTTCAGATACTAACCCAGAATGGAAGAACTAACCTTAATCTTCATCCAGTGATGACAAGCCCAACATGACAAACTCAGACAAGTCCAACATGACAAAAAGAAGTGGTCAGATGAGAAAAGAACTTTTGGGGACCAGCCAGACTTTAAGAGGGACAGTGTTTTGCAAAGGTAATCTAACAGCTAGTAAATTATTATACTTACATAGTGGTTCTCTTCAGGGGGAGACCGGGCAATGTCTGGGGATATCCTCGGTTGTCACAACTTGGGGGGTTGCTAGTGGCTACACGTCAAGGATGATGCTAAACATCCTACAATGCACAGGACAAAAGTTATCTAGCCCAAGATATCAATAATGTGGAGGTGAAGACACTAGTATATACTGAGTACTAATGCCAGGCACTATTTTAAGTGCTCACATCTAACCCATCACGTTCTCCTCAAAGAAGCCCATGAGGCAAGTATCTTCATCTCCATTTTACAGATGAAGGAACCTAGGCTCTGAGGTCCACATCCTCACACAACTCTGGATGACAGCACTGTAAGGTGAACATAGCTCTGACCTCAGAGCCTGGTGTGCACACACTCTCAATTTCTTATAGTACTATTGCAGGCATTCCCTTCTTCTAAATTACCTTTGGAGATACGGGTTGAAGAGAGGAAAATACCAAGTGTCCCTCAGCTCTCAGGTTACAGAAAGAAAGCCTTGGCATAGGAAAAGCAGTTTTCTGATTCTGCCACCAGGAGGGGTCAGGTTTGTGGAGCACTGTGTCAGGAGTGGCCCATCTTCTTAAAACATCAGAACGTCAATAACTACCAGTGTGGTACGGAGCAGGTTCTGAGTATTGGCCCCATCACAAAGACAATCGTGGGCTAAATTATGAAGTAAGGATGACACAAGAAAGGATGCTATCACAAGATACGGTTTTTTGAAGAGAAAGGGAAGGTTGTTTCTTTTTTTAAGCATGAATAGATTTCATTGGGGGGGGGGGCTGTAAAAAGTAGAAATATGGATGAAACACCATGATAGAAAACTGTCCAAATTCATTGAACATCATAAAGCTTTGTTGACAAATACTACTTAAAATAGACAGGCTTTTTTAAAAAAAATAAGCCTTTTACTTCAATTCCAGTATAGTTAACATTAGTTAAGCTTTTTTTAAAGCATTTTTTCCTTCATCATCATGCCCATCTTTTTGTCCATTTTATGCAATTACTGTCCTGGATCTTGTCCAACTTTGTTTCAGACAGCCAAAAAAATGTTTTAGAGAAAATCCAAAGATTCTTCTGCTTTTACCTCTAAATTTAAGCAGAGAAGTTCTGTTTTTTAAGTGTTTATTCTTGAGAGCAAGTGCGTGCACAAGTGTGCACGTGTGTGCAAGCAGGGGAGAGACAGATGATCCAAAGCAGGCTCTGTGCTGACAGCAGAAAGTCAGATGTGGGGCTCAAACTCACCAACCACGAGATCATGACCTGAGCCAAAGTCGGATGCTTAACTGACTGAGCTACCCAGGTACCCCTAAGCAGAAAAGTTCTTAACCCTGTTTATTTCACACATCACGGATACTGTTTGGTACTGACTAGAAGACCCTACCCAAGTTATGAGATAGATATATTTGTAAGTATCAGTAACCACTCTTAACTAATACGGTAGAGAGGAGTTCAGTGATTCACACCAAGTCATAAAGGGAAATTAAGAACAATCCCGTTTCAAATGGCAGGAATCAGACCTTGGAAGAGCTACAAATTTCCTCCAGCAGGGGGACAAGGACTGGGTGGTGGGTGTTTGGAAACAAGGTTTCCAAAGGAGGGAACTGACAAAGGAAGAGACAAAACAAAATCCATATACATAGGGATTGGTTTGGAAAATGGGGACTGACCCAGAGAATATGAAAAGGAATCGCATGGGGGTGGGGGCAAGAATTATTCCTGAGAAGACAGGCCAAGAAAGTTGGGTTTCATTTTAAACCACATTAAAAGGACCTTAGGAAATTCTTACTCCTAATTAGTTACTTTACTGAAAGCCTACTGTAATAGTACATAATCTGTATCTGTTTATTTCTGCCTCTCAGAATACTAGCTCCAAACACATCCAAAAGAAACAAAGCACATCTTTGTCACATCTATAAATTAAATTCACGGCAGAACAGATAAAAAATCTAATAGGATGTGCCAATGCAAGATGCATAGTAACATTCTCCCTACACATATCAACATGATGAATCAGTTACAACTTTTCCTGTTTTCCTTCCTAATATATCCTTCCTCTAATTCCCACTCCACCCCCATTTGATTTTTCCCTCACTCTATAATCACAAAGCAGTCCTAGTTTTTCCAAAGTTTATCACATTTCTTATTTGAGGTACCTTCTATTTATTGTTTCTTGATAGATAAAAGTGATTTTAAAAAGTGATAAAAGAATTAGAAATAAAATATGTGTAGAGTATTCAATGTTGGGACACAATACAGAAAAATAATCTGTGACCAACACCTTGACAGGAGTATCCAAAAACCTTGACAAAAGTTACAGGAGTCTGTTGGTTCTCTGAAACTAGCTCATTTAATACAGATAGTTTAAAAAAGGACTGAATGAGGTAAAAGTAACAGCTGACAGTCCTGTTATCCAGTACTAGACTCAAAGCTGCCAGGATAAGGAAGAAGGTCCTAAATTTGCTCCAACTGATAACATGTCCCTCCACTGGTTCCAGAACTGACAGGGTAGGGATGTTAAGTGCAACTGCAATGCTCTGCTCTTTCTCAGGCTCCTCAAGTCACTGTCTTGGGCTCCCCATTGCCAGAACACCTGCCCTCTTCCTGGATTCCCAACCTTTTCCATTGGAAGGCACATTCCCAATGTATCTTCCAAGAAGATGGGAATCCAGAACACTTCCAAGGATGATTCCTGGACAACTGTGATCACTGGCAGAGTGATGGATGGATGGATGATTATATGAGGCACGAGAAAACAAACGTGGAATTTTATACAGAACTAGCAGTGGTAAAATACTGCAGGCCCTAGGAAGCCTTGTTCTGGCTGGGGAAATTGGGAGAACTGAGGAGGAACCAAAAACAAAACAACTACCACCCCCTCCCCAAAAAGACAACAATCAATATCGCATTTCATAGTATCTTTAGAGAACCTCCAACCTGACATATCCACTTCTTCTCTAACCCCCTGCAATCCATTATTCATTCCTGCAGTAGGCAGGGTCATTTTCTTAATCCCTATAAACCTGATAATTTCATCCCATTGCTTACACCCTTTCCATTGCTTCCCTCTGCTCTTAGAATCCAAACTCTGAATTATTGCTGTCAGCCTATAAGCACCTGAATGGTCTAACCTTTTCCTACCTCTTCAGCGGCATTCCACCAGTGCCTCCTAACCCACCACTTACTAGGCTCCTGTAGGAACAGCCCACTTCCTAGTTCTCACACACAGAGCACTCTCCCACCTCATCTCTTGTACCTGTGTCCCCTCTTCCCAATGAGGTCTTTGTTCCAATGCCACTTCCTGCAACAAGCCTTCAAGACCACCCTAACTACAGTGCTCCCTTCCCAAAGCAATCCTGTCATCATCCTGGTTCTTTCCATTTTAGCATTTATAATCATCTAAGACTGCATGTTATTTATTGAGAACCTCTATGACCAGAGTGTAGATATTGTGACTTATGTACTGCTACACACTTATTGATACACATTTAATTTATTCTTTCAACAAACAGGTGGAGGGAGTTTGTAAAAATTCCAATATGCTAAAGTGTGCGAGATCTTCAAAGTAACCAACAGATCATCATTCCTAAATCAGTCTCCTGAATCATCAATTTCTCCCTCTTTACTAGATCAATTCCATTTTTTTAAAAAAAAATTTTAGGTGTATTTTGAGAGAGAGCAAGCAGACAGAGAGGGAGAGAGAGAGAATCCCAAGCAGGTTCCACACCATCAGCACTGAGCCCAATGCGGGGCCTGAACCCACAAACTGAGATCATGACCTGAGGTGAAATCAAGAACTGGATGCTTAACCAACTGAGCTACCCAGGCATCCTTAGATCAATTCCATTATTAAATATACTAATATGCTACAGTATCTTAACAAAATCCTCCTGAAAAGCACAGATTTATTTATTTAACAGACACAAAGTGTTTTAACCATGTGCTAGAGATATGTAATTAGGCTCTGCCACAACTTTTACTATTTATATGAATGGTCCTATCTGATAAGCACCCTTAACCAAGCTTTTTAAAAATAAGGAAAACTCAGGATAAACACAGATGCTTATACAGTGTGACAAAGGAAAACTTACTCCAAAGCAAATATTTGGTTTCAAGATTCTTTTTCTGACAGTAAAACTTTACTGGTTAGCACGTAAGAAATTTCCCAAAGGACAAAACTTACAATCAAAATTAAAAAATATTTAAATCACAGTACCACTTAAACAATAAATTGTCGCACATTAGCTTTAAATCCTGACCTTATATTAGCTATTTATTAATAAAAATATAAGCAACATTTTACCTTAAAGTTCTAACATTTAAAAAATTGTGACTTATATATATATTTTCCCTACCAACTCTTTCCTACCAACAGAAACCACAGCTTCATCCTAGGAGTGGTAAAATAAATCTAGTTGACCCTAAAAGTACTCAAAATCAACAAAAAAAGTAAGTTAGTCTAATGCATGCCCTACAATGGGTAAACTCCAGTTGAGGTTTGACAGGCAATAAGAGAAAAAATTAAATTTCAGAAATGTCTGTAGACTTTAGAGAGACAAGTTTTAATTTAGGAGAAAAAGTCACAAGTAAAATAAAAGCATTCACGCAACTGGAGTATGTGCAAGGATATGTCTGTAATGAAATGAAACAAAAGATATTAAACCACATGCTGATATCAAATAAAACCAAAAGCTTCTAACAGTAGATAAATTCAAGTTATATATCTATCACCTTTATCTGAAGAACAAAAAGCTTCTGGCATGTGTCATCTCCATATACCAGGAAAATAAGAAAAAAGTATGAACATTTTATTAGTTTAAACAATGAAAGGAAAGAAGGTAACTACTTTCAGACCAGAAAGAGGAAGAGAAAATGTTCAGTCTTATCCAGCACAGAAAACAAAGCAGGGAGACAGTATTATTTGTGCACAGAGATGCAAAAACAAAATAAAGCTTAGAAGTAATTCCCCACAAGAAAAATCCAAAGCTGATGTTGCTCCATAAAGCGTGTCTTGTCCTAATGGTCTCCTGAGTTTGTGTATCTTTTTAAACTTCTGCTGTCCAGCTATGTGGGTGTTGGATATGTTGCTCTCCCTACAGCTCTTCCCTTATGAATCCAGATATTATCTTCATTTGGATCTTTTTATGTAGTACTAAATTTCACCCTGCCTTCTTTCTTTAATTACTCATACTGTAGAGGTGACTGAAGCTCAATATTTAATGATTTAAAGACCTATAAAATAGAACTTTATCTTTATTTAAAGAAACAAAGAAGTGAGTGTCTTATTTTTTCTTAAAAAAAGGAACTAGAATTTGTGTGTGTATGATTCTTGTCCTCCAGGAGCTTGTATGTAGCAAAAAAGAAAAAGATAAATGCCCAAAGAATTACAATTCAAAGTAGACTGTGATAAATTCTCTCAGGGTATGAAAAGATTCTAGGGGCACTTGGGTGGCTCAGTCAGTTAAGCATCAATTCTTGATTTCGGCTCAGGTCATTATCTCCTGCTTCATGAGATAGACCAGCATCAGGCTCTGTGCTCACGGCACGGGGCCTGCTTAGGATTCTCTTTCTCTCTCTCTCTCTCTCTCTCTGCCCCTCCCCACTTGCGCGCACACGTGCGTGCACACTCTCTAAAATTAAATAAACTTAAAAAAAATGTATAAAAGCTTCTAGAATTCAGAGGAAGAATAAAACCACTTCCAACTGAACTTATCTAGGTTTCTGGGGTGGTGGTGAAGGAAGAACCTGAAGGCTGGGCACTCAAATCAGAAAGGGCAGCCAAAGTCCTCAGAACAAATAGGGAATAGCCATTCGTCCCATTTGTCTGAATTCCTGCCTCCTTGTAGGGAAAGACTCACTCCATAAAAACAGAAAGAGAAACAGTCAAGAAGCAACATTCACTTTGTGCTTTTACAGGGCATTATCATTAAAGTCTCATTTTATTTTCATATTTACAAGCATAAATTAGAAATCACTTTTCTTACATATAGGAGACAGAGGCTAGAAAAGTGCATTTGAGATCACAAAGAGAACTCTGAATGCCAGGCTTCTCACTCTGGATTTAATTCTCTAGATGAAGATGTAAAGGCATTTGAAAAGGGAACCTGAAAGGCTATAGGTGTAGAAAATGGAATGAAATAGAGGAGGGCTTGAAGAAAGAGGGGTTTGGCAACAATAAGAATGGCAAGTTTGCAAAAAATTGACAGGACAAATTAGTCAATTGCTATTTGCATGTGGAATGCCAGGTAGAAGGAGGCATTAACACTGCCTCAAGGTTTTGTTCCTAGGTAACAAGGTTTTATTCCTAGGTTATTTCCTAGAAATAACTAGAATTGGGTGGAGGGGAGAGCAGGGCAAAATGACAGTGAATTGGCTTAAGTAATTACTAGCCTTAGCTGAAAATGTCTGCATCAGATGCACACATCTAACACCTTCTGGTGTCAAGCACTGTTTCCAGGGACCTAAGACACAGCAGTGAATGCAACTGGCAAGTACCCCAGCCCTCATGGAACTTACCCTCTAATGACAGACAAGAGATAATGAACAAGTAAATAAAGAGATAAATATATATTACAGGAAGAACGGGGTTGTATGGAATTTTAATTAGGAGGGTCTTACTGAGAGTGTGACATCTAAACAAATACCTAGAGGTAAGGGAGTGAACTACGCAAGAAGCCTGAGAGGAGTCAGCAAGTAAACACCAGTATCTTCAAACAGTCACCCTATGATGCTTTTGAAGTCAGCAGCAATTGCAGTGTATCTCTTTGGTGACCCAGTCCTATTTTCTTGGGCTAGCATTCAGTGTTCCACTTCCTGACTCTATCCTACCCAATCAAGAAAACTTCACCAGTAACACAGTGATAACAAACTGCCTAGTAAGTCAATTTGTTTATACTGGCTGTTTATGTTCCCCACATGGGAAAAAAAGACTACATTTTAAAACAACAAAACGAAAGCACTGTTAGAACATGTTTATACAACGCTTAAGAAGACAATCATCTTGTTCTCAAAGCAATCATTGATGTAGCAACTTTGAGACTTGAGATTTAAATCAAAGGTGCTAAAGAATGATTATGAATCATGCAATTAAGCTACCAAGGAGGATGCTACAGAGAGGAAAACCATTCACAGCACCATAAAACTGTCAAAAAATAAAATAGTATAATTATCGAAACCAGAAGTAGTATCATTCTTTGATTTTATAATTTATTGTTCAGAAGAGCTGAATTCTAGTCTAAGCTATGCCTTTTATTGATTCTGGGTCCTGGGGCCTCATCTTTATCTGTAAAGGGCAGCTGTTGTGATTTTTCACATTCCTTTCGATCTGAGATTCTAGGTGGCTAGTTATGGTTTCTATGATGTTTAGTTTATTTATATATTTGGGTACTCTGGTTTACCTCCTTTTCCAATAATAGTACAAATAAGCACCCGTCCCAAGTAACACAACTTGTCAGTTCTGTGTAAAAGGGATACGACCTTCTTTTAAACAAACCTGCCAGAGCTTGGTGTTTAAAATGAGGCTACACTCTGCAAGTGCTAGCCTTTTCTCATCCCCGTTTAAGAACAGCCTTCAAGACTCTTAAGGCTTCTTTATCATTTGAAACCAGGTGGATGATCACATCTCTGGTAAATGAGAAAAATAATGAGACCTTATGGTGGGATTCAGCCTTTGAAATTCCAAAGGAATCTGCAAGCATTTCTATCAACAACTCTGCGGAAAGGTTTTCCGGTGTTGACGGCTTTGTTAGATTAAAGCCCATCTGAATGCATAATAAAGAAAACAGCCAACGTTATTGTGGGCTATGCGCCAGGTGGAACTAAGTATTCACTGATTTAATCTCATAACAATCCTATAAGGACGGAACTATCATTATCCTCATTTTATGTATGCAGAAACAAAGTCATAGAGGAATTAGGCAACCTGCCCAACTTTTCACAATTAACAGGTAGATTCAAACTCAGGCATTCTAGCTTCAAATACTCCACAATAATCTCCACAATACGCTGCCTATGTAAACCCTGGAGCTCTTGTTTAAATAACAGTCCCATTACCAGTCGCACTCTTACAGTTCTTGCAAACTGACTAACATGAAGTCAAAATAAAGCTGCACTACAAGTTCACTATCGACTTTCTCCTCCAGTCGTGAACCACGAACTAGAAACGCATTTTAAAGAACACAAAAACCTCAGTACCTGAGGTCTCTCGAGATTTGGGGAGGAGGTGTGTAGAGCAACGCAAACGCTTTCTGTCCTGGAGCTAATGCCGTGAACAAGTGCTGCAAAACTAGAGACAGACCTGCGCCTCTCCCTCTGGGGGTTCACGCCAGGAGGCCGCCCACTCGTACCACGCGCTCCTACTACGCACGGAAGTAGCACAGGGGCGGTTCCAAACAGCACCTGGCTCAAACGCGCCCGCGGGGGTACCTCCACCTGGCTCTCGCTACGCCCAGACCCTTCCCCATACTTACCTTCGGAGATCCTCGCCCGACGCATAGCGAGTGGGAAACGCCACCACAGCTGCGCCACAATCAACGCGCCTCGGCGCCGCGCCTCTCGCCCCCAGCTGGGCCAGCCACCCTCCCCGCCTTGGCCTTACCTCTTAGTTCCGCCCCCCGCAGGAGGCCCCGCCCACACAAATAAACGGAACCTTCTCGGCCGCTGGCCCCGCCCACAACTGAGGGCGGGGCTAATGCTCACTCAGCTCCGCCCCGAGCTTTAGGAGGCGGTGGACCGCAGCGCAGCTGCAAGCTGGATGCAGCCTCGCGGCCCTAAATAAATAAAGGAGGGGGAGCCTGGGGTGCATGACCCCAAGCAAGGAAGTGCGCGATGCAGGCGGAGGGAAGGGGGAAGGGAAAGAGCCAAAGGCTAAGATAAGGAAAGAGGTTTGGGAGGCGAAAGAGAAGGCGCTCTCCCCAGGTTCCAGCTGAGGTGTAGTACTGGGTGAGACATCTTAAAGCAGAAGAGTTCACTTTTTCAGCTCCATTAGCTAATGAGCTAATCTCATTCTCCTGCAGGTTAGGAGTCACATGCGAATTTAGGGTTCCATGCATGAATAAGGAATAGCGTTTAGAGAAGCAAAGAAAGGAACCAAATCCTTTACTGATCTCCGTCCACATCTCGTTCATTTAAAAAATTCTAGAAAGGACTCTCAGTAAGAATAGCTCCAGACTTAATTATTCCTTCTCAAACAGCTCAGGCACTTTTCATGAGAGCAGACTCATTACACTCAAAACGAGTTTGGCATTAATGCCCATAGTATACTGCTACGAAGTTTGCTACTACATGTATGGATAAAGGAAAAAAATCAGACCACTAAGAAGGAGATACTTTTAATATATTTGATTTTTGAAGGTGAAAAACTATTTGCGAATCATGTCAAACACTAATTGAATTATGGTGGGGAAACACAAGGCTCACTTCACCAACAGTATTTGCTGAAGGAATTTCAGAAAACAGTAGCAAGAAACCAGCCTAGCTGTGTGGTCTTAAGGGAAGTCACAATATCTGAAGCCTTTGATTTGCTTATCTGTAAAATGAAAAATTATGCCAGGTGACTTCATGACCTGGAAATGCCCTTCCACGCTTGATTTCATCCTGCCAGGCTCAACAATTGAGGGCAAAGGACCATAGGGAAAGTGCTATCCAGTCAGGAGCCACACAGAGAAATTGGGAATTTTTAGAAAAAGCCCCAGGGATCTTTGGCATCACTTCATTTAAGCTCTCTCTTCTGACTTTTCTATTTGTAATAATAATAACTCTTAGCTCAAAACCTCTACTCTTCCCTCTCAATCCTCACATTTGGTCACCAGGTCCTTGGCTTTCTCTATTACAGAGTCTCTTCAATGACCCTTCTCATTTTCACTGCCATCTCTGTATAAAGTACAAATTCAAAGAACTCAAGATCTTAGATCTGACCCTCACCTATTTTTCCTACCTCCTCTCCAACTACTCTCTGATAGAAGAGTCTCTCACTGTACAATATCCACAACATACAGCCAACATTCTGGCCACTGAACATTTATATCCACTGCCTCCCACCTCAGAATACTTCTCAGTCCTAGCTACCTGTCCAGATTGTGATAGCTCAGCTCAGGTACCTTTCTATACAATAAAATCCTATAACACTTAGGATCTATGCTGCTCAAATATGGCACTTAACAGTCCTACCTTGTTTTTTCTGTTATTTATAACATTTATCTCCAAAACTAAACTGTAAGCTACTTACTGGATCACCCTAGGTCCCAGTAAATTAAAGAAGAAAAAGCTATTTTCAGTATCTCAAAAAACCTGAAAGAAATTATATAGGCTATTCAAGTTACCTATACCAGCAAGATTCTGTTTTTTACTTAATTTTTTTTTTTAGGTTTTAAGTAATCTCTACACCCAATCTGGAGTTCAAACTCACAATACTGAGATCAAGAGTCACATGCTCCCTTGACTGAGCCAGCCAAGCATCCCAAGATTCTCTGTTTTTATCTGAAATTATATGACACTGAAGTAACACCAATTACTTCATGTTAACCAAAGCTTTGATGGGCAGTTACATGTGACTGATTTTAAAAAAGGGAAAACAGGGGCACCTGGGTGGCTCCGTTGGTTAAGCATTCAACTTCAGCTCAGGTCCTGATCTCACAGTTTGCAAGTTTGAGCCCCCCATCAGGCTCTGCTCTGACAATGAAGAGCCTGCGTTACATTCTCTCCCTCTCTCTCAAAATAAATAAATAAACTTAAAAAAAAGGGGGGGTGGGGGCAACAGGGGCACTTGCCTGGCTGTCAGTAGAGCATGTGACTCTTGATCTTGGTTGGGGTCTTGAGTTCAAGATTTCCAAGTCTCACTTTGGGCATAGAGATTACTTTTAAAAAGTGGGGGGATAAATTACTATTAAGTAAGACTTGTTTTTAAGACTAAATCTATGACATTCACAGAGGTACATAAAGATGAAAAGTAGCTAACACATTCTTTTGTCACCGCATTGCCGAAAAAAATGCTATACCCATAGTAAGTGCTTAAAAATATATTCATTAGTCTATGATTATTTTCAGCTTTCTTAAGTCCTCTCTTTCCTTTGCTTTAATTAAAATGCTGATCTTTTCTTTCCATGCAAATATGATTGCAGGAGCTTCCCCTTCAATTTCAAATAAATTTTTAAGAATAAGATAAACAAGAATCACATTGCACTGCTTGGAGTTGGACTAGAAAGGTATTTAGTGTCCCAGAAATAAACCCTGAAATCACAGTAAATTGCCTATTTTAGGGGGTCCTACATAGTACTAATATCTTTAGAGAGTAAATTTGCCTCAATTGCAACCTTACCCAGATGACAAAAGTAGAAGCAGAACCAAGTTTTCAGAATGACTACCCAGTAAGAGTGAAAACTGATTTGCAATCTATCAATGGCCCCTGTGTTTTGAAAATGTCACTGGCATGTTTAAAGGAAGCCCCAGAGCTCTGAAGTCTGGCCCAAACAATCTATAAATCACTATTCACAACAAACCTTTATAATATTTTGGGTGTTTAATAAGTATTAAGTAGGCAGATTAAACAACAGTCACACTTCATTTTACAGACTGGTTGTACCAGAGGCAACTGGTTATAGACTCTCGGAATGTTTCTCTTCCTCTTCTCAAAATGTGAAGTGACTATGAAGATTAGAGCCTTGGGGAACTTCTGAATCCAGCCAAGATATGGTAACAAGGACCATATTTACTCTCCCACCTGACCACCACCACCACCAACAACAACAAAAAGGAGCTAGACAAAATATATAAAACAACAGTTTTCAAGATACTGGGTATTAGGCAATGAAGGAGAATGATGCCTCAGAGATGGAAAATGAACAAGATTTGCCCCAGCTTATTATCTTCAGAGGACTTACAGGCCATGGCAATAAAAGAGGAACTGCAGGAGCTCTAAGTCCAAGAAAAACAAGACAGCTAGAGTTCACAACTCAGATATGGGAGATAAGATAACAACATAGAGAATCCCAGAGATCTGCAGAGGGTCTTCCTTGATAATTCAATAGTGCTGATCAGTGCATACCTGCACCCAAGGTCAAGAAAAGAACAAACCGTCTCAGCATTAGAAGGAAAAGTACTGGGCATTCGCAGAGGGCCAGGAATAGTGGCTATTCATATCAGGCCAACTAGAAACCTCCCAATTCAATGAGGTGGAGTACTTGGAAGCATTGCCTTAGTACTGGAGAGTAATTAGCCCTAGATTAAATGCTGCTTTGGTGCTGCCAAAAAATAAAAGATCCAAAAGGATCTAACTATTTTAAAGTAATTTAACTGCATCTCAAATAAAAATTCAGATGTTTATAGAAATACAAAAATATTCAGCACCCAATAAATTGAAATTCACAACATCTGCCATTAAATCAGATACTACAAGGCATGTCAAGAAACAAAAATATGACCCACAACTAAGAGAAAAATCCATCACTAAAACTAACCAATCACTGACGCAGATGTTAGAATTAGCAGACAAGAACATTAAAACAGTTATTTTATGGTAATATATTGAAAAAATTAAGTAGAGACAAGGAAGTTATAAAAATTTTCTACATCTGACTTTCAGAGATGAAAATAACAATCTCTAGGAGCACCTGGGTGGCTCTGTCGGTTGAGCATCTGACTTCGGCTCATGTCATGATTTCACAGCTTGTGAGTTTGAGGCCCGCGTCAGGCACTGTGTTGACAGCTCAGAGCCTGGAGTCTGCTTTGGATTCTGTGTCTTCCTCTCTCTCTCTCTGCCCCTCTCCCACTCACACCCTGTCTCTCTCCCCTTTAAAAATAAAACATTAAAAATTTAAAAAAAGCAAGCAGTCTCTAAGGTGAAAAATACACTAGATGGGATTAACAGACGAATAGACATTGTAGAAGAAAGCGTTAGTGAACTTGAAGACACACAATATGAAATTTCCAAGATGAATTATAGAGAGAAAAAGGATTTAAAAAGAAAAGGGGGTGCCTAGGTGGTTCAATTGGTTGAATGTCTGACTCTTGACTTAGGCTCAGGTCATGATCCCAAGGTCATGGAACCGAGCTCTGTGTCAGGCTCCATGCTGAGCATTGAGCCTGCTTGGTATTCTCTCTCCCTTTCCCTTTGCCCCAGTCCCCAGCTTGCACGTGCTCATGCACACTCTCTCTCAAAATAAAAAAATGTTTTTCTCTCTAAAAATAAAAAAAAGTTTTTAAATAAAAAAGAAAAGAGAATCCATAGCTATGGTAAACCTTTAAGCAGCCTAATATACTTGTAGTTGGAGAGGAGAAAGAAGGGTTTGGGGAAGGGTATCAGAAAAGACAGTTGAAGAAATATGACTGGTATTTTCAAAATTTGATGAAAATTATAAACCCACAGATCTGACAAGCTCAATGAACCTAAACACCAGAAACATGAAGAAAACTACACCAAGATATTTCATAATACAATTACTAAAAACCAGTGATAAGCAAAATCTTAACAGCAGCCAGTGGGGGAAACACATGCTATGTATGGAGAAACAAGAGATGACAAATTTCTTCTCAGAAATCGTGCAAGAAAAAGACAGCAGACCAACATCTTTGAAGTACAGAACAAAAAGCTAAAAACCTAGAATTCTATACCCAGCAAATAATATCTTTCAAAACTCAAGATAATATATTTTTTTCAGATGCACAGAAGCTAAAAGACCATAACCAGAAGACTTGCACTACAAGAAATGTTAAAGGAAGTCCATATGATAGGCAGAAAATGACTCCATATTTCTGGAAATATAGATGTACACTAGGAATGAAGAACACTAGAAATAATAACAATAGAGGTGTTGGGTTTTTTTTATAATTTGAATCTTTTTAAAAGATAAATGTTTAAACAACAATAGTAATCATTTATTGTGGGTTTTGTGGCCTATATGTAAGTAAAATGTATGACAACAATAGCATAACGGTTGTGAGGAGAGACATGGAAGTATATTATTGAAAAGTGTATTCTATAATTAACTGTAAGCATCCTATAAGTGATATGGCATAATTCATTTGGAGATAGACTGTGATAAATTAAAGATATATACTTAAACCCTAAAATAGCCATAAAACAAAGGGAGAAAAGGAGTTACAACTAAAAAGTCAACAAAGGAGGAAAAAATGGAAGCATAATGCTCAATCCAAAATAAGGTAGAATAATAGGAAAAAGGACACAAAGAACAGGTAAGACAAATAGAAAACAAACAACAAGAAGACAGACATAAACTTAACTCATATCAATAATAACATTAAATGCAATAGTCAAAACAACCCAATTAAAATTTGTCTTACTGGCTGAATAAAATAAGACCCAACTATATTTCACCTACAAAAAAACTATACTTCAAAAATATGAAGACACAAAGTTAAAAGTAAAAGGATGAAAAAGATACACCATGCTAACACTAGTCAAAAGAAAGCTGGAGCAGCTAAAATAATATCACATAAAATAGATTTCAGAGCAAATAATATTACCAGGGAAAGAGAAGATCATTTCATAATTATAAAGGGGCCAATTGAGGACACAAAAGTCCTAAATATTTTATGCACCTAATAACAGAGCTTCAAAATAAATGATAAAAAAACTGAAACAACTTCAAGGAAAAATAGGCATATCCTTTTTGGGGGGGATTTTTAAAAAATCTTCATGATAATAGCACAAGTAGAGAGAAAATTGGCCAGGATACTGGCTTAGTCAATTTGGATTGCTGTAACAAAACATCACAGACTGTATAGCTTATAAATGACTGAAATTTAATTCTCATGGGCTCTGGAGACTGAAAGTCTGAGATCAGGGTGCCAGCATGGTTGAATAAGGGCCCTCTTCATGGTCTATGGCTAGCACCTTCTGTGGGTGCTTCTAGAGGGTATCTTTTTGTAAGAGTACTACTCCTTTTTTTTTTTAAGTTGATTTACTTATTTTTGAGAGGGGGAAAGAGAGAGAGAGGAGACAGAGTGAGAGAAAATCCGAAGCAGTCTCCACACTGTCAGCACAGAGCTCGACTTGGGGCTCAAACTCACAAACCACAAAATCATGACCTCGGCCTGAAAACAAGAGTTGGGCACTTAACCGACTGAAGCACCCAGGTACCCCTAGAGTACTAATCCTATTCATGAGGGCTCCTAAAGGCCCCACCTACTACTACCATCATCACCTTTGGAGGTTAAGATTTCAACATATGAATTCAGGGGTAGACACAAACAGTCAGACCATAGAAAATATAAAAGACCTAAACAACACTATTAACCATCTTAACTGACATTTACAGATCACTACAAGACACAAGAATATAATTCTTTTCAAGTACACATAAGACATTTATCAAGATGGACCATACACTGGGCCATAAAATAAGTTTCAATAAATTTATAAGGATTTAAGGCATACAAAAACTATGTTCTCTAACTGCAATGAAATTAAATTAGAAATCAATAACAGAAAAACATCTGGAAAATGTCCAAATATTTGAAATCAAAATATACAATTCTAAATAACCCATGGGTCAAAGAAGAAATCAAAAGGAAAACTAGAAAATATTTTGCACTATATATCAAAATTTGTAGACAGCACTAAAGTAGAACTTAGGAGGTAATACCCATAATAAAAAAAGAAAGTTCTTAAATCAATGACCTCAGATTCTACCTTATTAAATAAAAAAGAGCAAATTAAACCAAAATAATGTAAAGAAAGAAAGAAATCTATCAAGAGTACATCCAATGACAAAGAGAAAAATCAATGAGACCAAAAGTTGATTAAAAAAAAAAAATCAGTCAAATTGCTAAACCAGACTAATCAGCACACACACACAAAAGACTGAGAAAGGGGGTTAGGTGCCAAGGGATGCAGGCAGCCTCTAGAAGCTGGAAAAGACAAGGAAAGGAATCCTCTCCTAAAGCCTCCAGAAAGAAGACAGCCCTGCTGACTCCTTGAACTTAGCCCTCTGAGACCTCCTCTGCTGGATTTCTAAACACATAAGTATAAGATAATAAAGTTGTGTTGTTTTTAAGCCACTAAGTTTGTGGTAATTTGTTATGGCATCAATAGAAAACTAATACATGTGGAAATACCAAGAAGCTAGAAAAGTCAAAAAGGATTTAAACAAAGACTTAAACTACCTGATACTGAGGACTTATAAAGCTATCATAATTGTCATAAAGGTAGACAAATATATCATTAGAACAAACTAGACAGTAAATAGAGATTTGTGACCTTATAGAGAGAAATTGCCGGAAGTATCACTACCAGTCAATAAGAGAGAGAAGACTTAAATCTAGCTCCTCAATGTTAAGTCCTAAACTCTTTTCACTATAACTGGTTTTTCATACAAGCTTACGTCTGAGTTTCATCCTCCATACAGCTGACTACAATATACTTAACCTGAAGCCTGACCTCTTTCCTCAGCTCTAGTTCCAAATTTCCAAGTACCTGCTAAATATCTTCCACCTGAAAATAAATGAATGCATGGTTTTCCCTCCATGCCTGTTGTATTAACAGCACTACAATTTACTCAGTTACCCATGTTCAAACTTTGGATTCCTCTTTGACTTCTCCCTAGATCTCCCTCCCTTTCCTTTCCTGTCTCAGAGCCTCTGATAATTTTGTTTTCTTAGGTTAACATCCTTTCTTTTGTCTGCCTCCCATTTCCCAGAGGCTAACTCCTCATCATTCAGGTCTTGTTTAAATAGCTGTTCTTCATCAAGACCTTTCCTATCTAAAATAGGCCTTCCTCTGTGATCTCTGTAATAGCAGCTTGTTCATTTTCTTCATAGCACTGATCACAGTTTGCTCTTTATTTCACTGTTTATTGTTCCCTTGTTCCTGCCCCATTAGAGTTCAAGGTCCATGAAAGCAAAATAACATATCCATCTTATTCACTATAGCATCCTCAGGGCCTGGAGCATATAACAATGGGGTGCAAATCATTAAATGAACAGACCATTACTTCAGCCCCTTCAAGTCTGCTTCCATAGTCTCTGGTATTTGTCCCTTCTCCTTCACTCCAAAAATATAGGTCTGAGCCTTCCTGTTGTGCTAACTTTTTAAATGGTCTCCCAGACTCCTCTCTTTTCCTTCTTTTTATCCATATTGTAGAATGTCGTCTAAGACAATTCTAGTCACATAATTTTCTCTGTTCAAAATCCTGTAATGATTTTAATGAAATCTTTATCAAAACCTAACAGCCTTGTTTTGCAGAAATGGAAAAAATGATTCTCAAATTCATATAGAATTGCAAAAGGCCCTATATACCCAAACAATATTGAAAAAGAATAAGGTCTCACACTTTTGATTTCAAAACTTACCACAAAGTTATAGTAATCAAAATAGTATGGTAACAAGCACAAAGATAAGCCTATAAACCAGTGGGATAGAATTGAGTCCATAAATAAGCCTATAATCCATGGCCAAGTAATTTTCAACAAGGATGCTAAGATCATTCAATGGGGAAAGGGCAGTCTCTTCATAGAGTGGTTGGCCACCCGGGTATCCACATGCAAAAAAAAAAAAAAAAAAAAATGAAGTTGGATTCCTACTTCACACTCTATATAAAAACTGGGGAAGAGCCAAGATGGTAGAACAGCATGGAAGTTTTTTGTGTGTCTCGCGTCCATGAAATATAGCCAGACCAACACTAAACCATCCTACACACCTAGAAAACTGATTGGAGGATTAATACAACAATCTGCACAACCTGAACCACAGAATTCAGCAGAAAGAGAAAAAAATCATTTTTATTTTGAATTTTTATTAAATATATTTTTCTTTAATTTTTTTACTATAGTTTTCACTTTTGTGTAAATTTTTTCAAATTCTATCTTACTTCCATCACTCTATTTTAGTCTACTTCAGTGTATTCACCTTTTCAAATTTTCAAACAATTTGTTTTCTTTTTTCTTTTTCTTTTTTCTCTTTTTCTTTTTCTTGAATGCAGAAAGTGAAAAACTTCATTTTTACTTTCAATTTCTATTAAAAATATTTTTCTTTAATTTTTTTACTATATTTTTTGCTTTTATGTAAATGTTTTCAAACTCTATTTTACTTCCATCATTTTATTTTAGTCTACTACAGTGTATTCACTTTTTCAAATTTTCAAACAACTTTTTTTCTCTTTTTTCTCTTTTTTGTTTCTTTTTCTTGAATATAGAAAGAGAAAAAATTCATTTTTATTTTTAATTTTTATTAAAAATGTTTTTCTTTAATTTTTTTCCTACTATATTCTTTACTTTTGTGTAAATTTTTTCAAATTCTATTTTACTCCCATCATCTCATTTTAGTGTACTTCAGTGTATCCATTTTTTCAAATTCTCAAACGACTTCCTTTTTTTTTTTTCTTTTTCCCCCCCTTTTTTTCTCTAATCTGTCAAACCACTTTCAACACCCAGACCAAAACACACCTAGGTTCTAGCATCATTTTTCGATTTTTTTTCGTGTGTGTGTGTGTTTTTAATTTTTTAACTTTAATTTTTTAATTTTAATTTTTCTACCTCATTAATTCCTTTTCTCCCTTCAAAATGACAAAATGAAGGAATTCACACTCTATATAAAAACTAACTCAAGATGGATCGATGACCTAAATATAAGAGCCAAAGTTATAAAAATCTTATATAAAACATAGAGTTGAATATTCATGAACTTGGATTTGGCAGTGGATTCTCAGATATGACCCTAAAAGCATGAGCAACAACAAAAAAATAGAGAAATTGAACTTCATAAAAAATTAAAATTAAAAATTAAAAACCTTTGTGAATCAGGGGCACCTGGGTGGCTCAGTTGGTTGAGCATCCAACTCTTGGTTTTGGCTCAGGTCATGATCTCACGGTTCATGCATTTTAGCCCTGCATTGGGTTCTGTGCTGACAGTGCAAATTCTCTCTCTCACCCTCTCTCTCTGCCCCTCCTCCACTCTTTCTCTCTCTCTCCCTCTCAAAATAAATAAACTTAAAAAAAAAACCTTTGTGAATCAAAGATCATTATCAAGAAAGTGAAAAGACAACCTATGGTGTGGGAGAAAATATTTGCAAATCATATGTTTGATGAGTCTAGTATACAGAATATATAAAGAACTCCTACAATTCAATAACAAAAAGATAAATAACAAGGGTGCCTGGGTGGCTCAGTTGGTTTAGCATCCGACTTGGGCTCAGGTCATGATCTCACAGTTTGTGGGTTTGAGTCCCATGTCGGGCTCTGTGCTGACAGCTCAGAGCCTGGAGCCTGCTTCAGAATCTGTGTCCCTCTCTCTCTCTCTGCCCCTTCCCCACTCATACTTTCTCTCTCTCTCAAAAATAAATAGACATTAAAAAAAAAAAAGATGAATAACAATTAAAAAATGGGCAAAGGACCTAAATAGACATTTCTACAAAGAAAATATATAAATGGCCAAGAAGCATATGAAAAGATGCTCAACATCATTAGTCATCAGGAAAATGCAAATTAAAACCACAAAGAGATACCATGTCACACACACTAGGATGGTAATAATTTTTAAAAAGTGGAAACAAAGTGTTGGCAAGAATGTTAAGAAACTGGAGCCCTTGTATATTGTTGGTAGGAACGTAAAATGGTGCAGTTACTGTGGAAAACAGTTTGTCAGTTCCTCAAAAAAGCTAAACACAGAATTACCATATGACCTGGCAATTCCACACCTAGATATATACCCAGAAAGACTGAATACCTGTGCCCAAATAAATATTTACATGTGCATGTTAACAGCTGTACTATTTACAATAGCCAAAGATGGAAACAACCAAATATCCATCAATGGATGAATGGGTAGACAAATTGTGGTATATATATTCACAGATTATTATTCACTCGTAAAAAGGAGTGAAGTACTGACACATGCTACAATATGGATGAACCTCAAAAACATTATGCTAAGTAAAAGAGGCCTGTCACAAGAAGTCACATCCTGAATAAATCCACTACTTGGAATAGGTAGATCTACAAAAATAGAATGCAGATTGGTAGTTGCCAGGGCCAGGAGGGATGAGGGAATGGGAAATTACTGCTTAATGGACATGGGGTTTAATTCGGGTTAAGAAAATGTTTTAAACTAGACAGAAGTACTGGTGGCACAACACTGTAAATATACTAAATGTCACTGAATTGGTCATTTTAAATGGTTAATTTTATGTTATGTGAATCTCACTTTAATTTTGTGAAAAATGCCTTAACAATATCCCACTGATGACTGAATAAGATCTTCTCAGCCTAGCCTCCTAGATCCTACGTATCTGACTATCATATAACCTACTTCCCCTTTATGCCTCCCATTCTCCAAGCAAAACAAGCCCTTTCCTTTATTTACATGTAACACAGAACTTCATTTCTCTACTTATATAAGTCCTGCTCTTCTTTCATGGCATTGTTCAAATACAAGCTCCTTCAAAAGTTTTTCTCAATCTTTCAGTGGGGAATCTCTCTTTCCTGTAAGCCCTTAGGAGAATTTTATCTGTACCTCTTTCTTTCTACCTCAGAGTTATTTATTGTTTTTCCCCTATTAGTCAATAATTGTCAGCAAGATCCATATTTGATTCACCCTATTATTTCCAGGGTCCTTAGGATATTCTTACACGGATCAACCACATAATATTTATTGAAGGAAAAAGATTAATATAAATTTCTACATATGAATCCTCTTGGCTTCCATTATAGAATTGGAGATGTGTTTTTATGCGAACATATTTGACTCTAGCATGTCTAAAACCCTTTAAAAAATCACATAAATAGGTAATATTACAGTTTCCTGATGGAACAGTTATAAACACATTTCTGAACACTAATAGGAAATAACTAGACCTATTTGCATCCTTGACAATAATTGCTAATGTTCGTTTTTGTCTTTTTGAGGGGGAGAGACAGAAGCAGGTAGAGACAGAGGGAGAGAGAGAATCCTAAGCAGGCTCTGCACTGTTAGTGCAGAACCTGGATGTGGGGCTCAAACTCACAAACCATGAAATCATGACCTGAGGTGAAATCAAGAGTCAGTTGCTCAACAAACTGAGCCACCCAGGCACCCCAATAATGTTCTTAATAGTATGAGTCAAAATAATAATAGCTAACAGTCATATATCACTTTTATATATACTAATATTCACAGTAAGCTTATGAGCTATGTTCTTAATAATAATGTTCTTAATAGTATGAGTCAAAATAATAATAGCTAACAGTCATATATCACTTTTACATATACTGATATTCACAGTAAGCTTATGAGCTATGCACAACTATCATCCCCATTTTACAGGTGAAGAAACACTTACAAAGCCAAATCACCTTGCACAATGTCACTTGCTATTAACTGGCAGATCAGGGATTAGAATCTGGCTACTTTAGTTCCATAGTACATGCTGTTAACCACTATGCTACATCACCTTTCTATAATGACAATTTACCCATGTATAATAAAACGGCTTTGAAAAGTCAATGAGTTTCCAAGAAAAAACCCACTGCTAATATTCTAGAGTAGGTTAATATGAAACTTTCACTGTTTTCTCAGACTTTGTCTCTGGAATTTTGAGATGGCAGATAACTTTTAGAAATAAACTTGATTCCATTGTACTGAGATATACTGACTAAGAAACAAAGTTGAAGCAGGAACACAACATAATGCACTATTAAAGATATAATGACTGGGACACCTGAGTGGCTCAGTCGGTTGAGTGTCCGACCTCGGGTCAGGTCATGATCTCACGGTTAGTGGGTTTGAGCCCCACATCAGACTCTGTGCTGACAGCTTGCTCAGAGACTGAAGTCTGTTTTGGATTCTGTGTCTCCTTCTCTCTCTGCCCCTCCCCTGCTTGCACTCTGTCTCTGAAAAATAAATGTAAAAAAAATTTTTTTTAAATAAAGACATAATGACAAATGAACTATATAATAAAGGGACACAGTAGACGTTTAAGTACACCCCTGGGACTATACATTTACTGAAATATAAAGGCGCCTGAAACTTAAAAAGAAAGACTGATAAGTATAATTTCTGATAATACAATTTTTAAATGTTATTTTCTGAATCCCAAATTCCATATAATTCTTACATATAATAGTTCTTATATATCTTGTGTCTATTTAAAAAAAATTTTTTTAATGTTTATTTTATTTTTGAGACAGGGAGAGACAGCATGAACAGGGGAGGGTCAGAGAGAGAGGGAGACACAGAATCTGAAACAGACTCCAGGCTCTGAGCTGTCAGCAGACGCGGGGCTCGAACTCATGGACCGTGAGATCATGACCTGAGCCGAAGTCGGACCCTCAACCGACTGAGCCATCCAGGCGCCCCTCTTTTGTTTAAATCCATGTTGGTTTACATAAATATTAATGTTATAGTGAAGAGACCTAACTCTATAAAAGAGAATTAATGACCTATGATATAATTACATTGAAGCCCTATACAGCAATGGGCCAGAGAAAATAAAATTCAATAAACAACAATTAGGGGTTATTTATCTTAGAAAGGAAATAAAATCTTTGAATTTGACATCCAATTGAATCCTTTCTCAACTCTCAGAAGTCATATCTTTTCTATTAATCTTGTATGCAGAAAATCATCTATTAATGATGTGCTGAGTAATTTTATTTGACACTGGAATTTGAAATAAGCCTTTGGGTTTAACTTTGCCTCAAATGATTTATATGATCTGGTTACTAATTTTTAATCCATGATTAATTACACATATTTCTTTTAAAAGACTGCTTAATTCAGATTCCATTAATGGAGACACAGATTACAAGAACATTTTTTATGCATTCTTTTGTATGCTAAGGGGGAAAATTATTTTCCAGTGTATTTTCATGATTCAATACACTATGTCATAAATAGGTGATTTTTTTTTTCCAGTTTGGGTCCCAGAGCTTAGCACTAACAGCTTCATTCATATGTATTTCCTTTCTAAAGATTTTAACGTGGGTTTACCATTAACCTCATTAAAACACTCACAAGCTCTCTTCCTTTATAATTTTTCTCTAGTCATATCAAATTTGTATCAAAATACTTATATCTTTTAATAAGAGAATAACAGAAACACAAAAAAGATGACGTGACAACCAAAATAATTTACAGATAAAGGGAAAAAGGGAAGAAGAGAAAGACAACTGTTTTTGATTCTAAATCCTTGATCTGATACCATGATTTATAAATTACTAATTGATTTAACTAGTGTCTCCATTAATTGATGACTAACATTTTATTTGGCAAACAGCATAATAAAAATTCAATTTAGGGGCACCTGGGTGGCTCAGTCAGTTGAGTGTCCACCTCTTTTTTTCTTATTTTAATTTTTTAAGGTTTATTTATTTTTGAGAGAGACAGCATGAGGGAGGGAGGGGCAGAGAGAGACAGGGAGACACAGAATCTGAAGCAGGCTCCAGGCTCTGAGTTCAAACTCACCAATTGCAAGATCATGACCTGAGCCGAAGTCAGACACTTAACTGACTGAGCTACTCAGGCGCCCTATCCAACTCTTGATTTCGGCTCACATTATTATACCAGGGTCATGGGATTGAGTCCCATGTCAGGCTCTGTGCTGAGTGTGGAGCCTGTTTAAGTCTCTCTTTCTCTCTCTCTCCCTCTGCCACCTCCCCCACTCACACGTGTGCACGCTCTCTCTCTCTAAAAAAAATTTCAATTTAATTCAGCAAGTATTAATTACCTAGTATGTATACTGCTCTCTACTGGGCTCTATGTATAGTATATCAAGTGTATAAAATGAAAATTTCAATCCCCCCGTGTATCATTGACAGAACAAGAAACAAAGGTTATTAAGTATAAATTATATTTACTACAGTGAGGGGGAGGGAAGATGCTATGAGAGCTCAGATGTCATGTATTCTAATTATTTGTTCAAAGATAATGTGCAAAGTTAACAAAAGTCAAGAAAGAAAAACATAGAGTTTATTATTTACATACATGGAGGGAAATATAATAGGAACTAAAAGCAGAAAAGATTAAAAATAAAAATGGCGCGGGGCGCCTGGGTGGCGCAGTCGGTTAAGCGTCCGACTTCAGCCAGGTCACGATCTCGCGGTCCGTGAGTTCGAGCCCCGCGTCGGGCTCTGGGCTGATGGCTCGGAGCCTGGAGCCTGTTTCCGATTCTGTGTCTCCCTCTCTCTCTGCCCCTCCCCCGTTCATGCTCTGTCTCTCTCTGTCCCAAAAATAAATAAACGTTGAAAAAAAAATTAAAAAATAAAAAATAAAAAATAAAAAAAATAAAAATGGCTCTTTCTCAAAGTTAAACAAATAGACCTAACCAAATTGATTAGAGGAATTATTTTAAGTCACTTCAAAACAAAGTACAGCTGACTCCCAAACAATGCTGGGGGTTGGGGACACCAATAGCCCCCATTCTGCAGTTGAAAATCCATGTATAACTTTAGACTCCTCAAAAACTTAACTACTAATAAGCTACTGTTGACTTGGTAATTGCCTAACTGGTAACAGCCAATTAACACTTATTTTGTATGTTATGTGTACTATATACTATATTCTTTCAATAAAGTAAGCTAGAGAAAAAAATGTTATTTAAAAAAGCACAAGTACTGTATTTATTGAAAAAAATCTGCATATAAGTGACCTGTGCAGTTTGAACCCATGTTGTTCAAGGGTCAGCTGTGTATTCCTGGTGGGATAAATCCCAAAGACAAAAAAGAACTGTAAAGAAAATCTTAAACTCAGGGAGCCTGGGTGGCTCAGTCGATCAAGCATCCAACTTTGGCTCAGGTCACAATCTTATAGTTTGTAAGTTCAAGCCCTGCATAGGGCTCTGTGCTGGCAGCTCAGAGCCTAGACCCTGCTTCGGATTTTGGGTCTCCCTCTCTCTCTGCCCCTCCCCCGCTCAATCTCATTCTCTCTCTCTCTCTCAAAAATAAATAAACATTAAAAAAAAATCTTAAACTCTATCCAAGCAATCATATGTTGGTAACGGTATTATTATTCTGAGACTGTGTTTGTGTTGTGGGATAAATAAAATGAGTAATTATCTTTATGTCTTTAAAAACCAAGGATTTTGATGTGAGAGAGAGGAGATATATAGAAGAGATTGGTTCTTAAAAAACCCAAAACACAAAAAATCTATAGTACTGAATTTCACTTGGAAATAACATTATGAATATATTTTGTATTTTACTTTTAAAATATATGCATATATGTATTACCCAGGTTTAATGCAGAAAAGACCTAATATCAATCATCTCAGAGAAATGAGCACCAACAGCACCTAGATAGTGGTCTCTAGACATTTTCCACTAAAATGAACCAGGGCTCCTTATAGGATCAGCAGATTTGCAGATCTGGGTCGGGAAATACACAAAATGAGCCTGGAATGTCTTAACTTCCTTACTTCTGGTATGGTATCAGTGAGTACTATAGTCATGTCAAAGTCCTCAGGGCCAATTCAGAGCTAACCAAAGATGGAAAAATCAAGCATAAAAAAGAATTAATGACTATGGTGAACTAAAACACGTGAATGTTAAATACAGGAGTTTACAAAGACACTAAAAAATACAAAACAAACCTCATGGATTACCTATGAGTGATATTAAGGAACTAAATCTTTTTTTTTCTCTTTTAACTGGTAAATCAATGGTAAGAATCAAACCTTTATACTGCCTTTCCAATACAAATTTCACCCCAAGGTAACCAAATAGTCGATGAGGGGAAGCTGCTTTTTATAGAATAATTCTAGCTAATGAATAAAGCAGAACATAATTAGAATATGACCATTTTGCAACCTCTAACAAGTTAATGCATCTAGGCAATGATCATCAATGACTGTTCACCTTACAAAAGTACAGCCAACCAGACATTTTTTATGAATCCTGATAGAAAAACATATCACCACTCACAGAGGATTCTCGCCAAAAAATTTGAACCCAAATCTCATCAAGTTTCTACTTCTAACTTCCAATTTATAAGAAATACAAGGGCTAGAGATACATGATAAATGACATTTTAGGGATGCAATCAGCAAAATTTAGTGGGAAATTATATAGGACAAATGACCTTGTTTCTTCATGATGTAAGCTGTAAGGGAAAAACGAAAGGCAAGAAACACTTAGATTAAAAGACTGAAAAGATATATCAACTACCAATTATATAGATATTATTTGAATCTCAATTGGACTAAACAAACTGAAAAAATTATGAGGTAACTAGGGAAATTTAAATATGACTGGATATCTAATGACATTAAGAAATAATTGTTTTTTGGGGCGCCTGGGTGGCTTGGTTGGTTAAGCGACCGACTTCAGCTCAGGTCATGATCTCACGGTCCGTGAGTTCGAGCCCCGCGTCGGGCTCTGTGCTGACAGCTCAGAGCCTGGAGCCTGTTTCAGATTCTGTGTCTCCCTCTCTCTCTCTGCCCCTTCCCTGTTCATTCTCTGTCTCTCTCTGTCTCAGAAATAAATAAATGTTAAAAAAAAAATAAAAAAAAAAGAAATAATTGTTTTTTAAGATACAATGTTTCTGTTATGTTTCTGAAAAGAGTCTGTATTTTAGACATACTGCTGAAATATTTAAGGATGAAATGACCTGATGTCGCAGATTTGCTTCATTGTAGAGACAGGAAGAGAGGGTGATTAGCTGAATGAGATTTAGCTGTAAGTATGTAACTGTTGAAAGTGGGAAACATGTTTATAATGGCTAATTATACTTCAGATTACTTTTGTATATGTTGAAATTTGCTATAATAAAAAGGTTTCTTTCCTTAAAACAGTGTTTGCTTCAGAGGACTGGTGAGGTGGGGGAGTGTTTGTTTTTCATTATAAGCCTTCCTATACTATTTGTTTTTTTTTTTTTTAATTTTTATTTTTAGATACATACATATATTTAATTTCTAAGGAAACAGTCAAATAACAAGATACACACATATGTTAACAGGGGCACCTGGGTGGCTCTGTCGGTAGGTAAAGTGTCCGACTCATGGTTTTGGCTCAGGTCATGATCTCATGGGCGGGAGACTGAGCCCCACATCAGGCTCCGTGCTGCGTGTGGACCCTGCTTGGGATTCTCTCTTTCTCCCCATCTCTTTCTGCTCCCTCTCTCTCTCAAAATAAATAGATAAGCTTTTTAAAAAATAATAAAATAAAAATGTTTAAAAAAAGAAATATATATGTTATAAATTTAATCAGTCTATGGTGATCTAGGTCTAAAATGAATAGTATACATGAGCAGTTTTCAAAGTATAGTCCGTGGATCCATGGAAGGCCCTATGACCCTATTGGGGGGGTCTGTGAGGTCTATTTTCATAATAAGATGTTATTTGCGTTTTTCACTGATTTGCACTGATGGTGCAAAAGTAATAGTAGCTAGAACTGCTGGGGGGGTCTGTGAGGTCTATTTTCATAATAAGATGTTATTTGTGTTTTTCACTGATTTGCACTGATGGTGCAAAAGTAATAGTAGCTAGAACTGCTGGTGCCCTGGCATGAAACAAGGCAGACTCACTGCTTTACTACTCATTATTTTCCTCACCATTACTCACTTGCAGTTTAAAAAGAGGGGGAAAAATCAAGTTCACTTAAGGATATCCTTGAAAAAGCAATAAAAATGTTATTAAATCTTGACCTTTGAGTACATTAGTTTTTAATACACTTGTGTGACAAAATGGGAAGTATGCATAAAGGACTTCTGCTGTATACCAAACTCTAATGATTGTCTGGAGGGAAAGTCCTTCCTTGTGTAATTGAGTTAAAAGCTGAAGTAGCTGCTTTATATAGAACACAATTTTTACTGAAAAGGATGACTGACAAATGACAATATTTGCCAAGCTTGGGTATTGGCAGACATTTTCTTGAAAATGAACAAAGTAAGACTGTCACATCAAGGAAAACAACTCTGTGTTTGTTGGCATTGACAGAATTCAACCTTTAAAGTGAAATTAAGAGTATTGGAAAATATGTTTCTTCCCCCTTGAGTTTGCCTGCTTCCTTCCACTGAAAGATTTTTCTGACGCACTTAGTGATATTAATAAATATGATTTTAAAAAATATTGTTAAATAAAATGTGTCAACATTTGGAAAATCTGCATACATTAGTGAACCAGTATTTTTCAAAAGACTAATACATGAAGTTACAAAATCATGCCTGCATCAAAGATCCATTCAAAAATTAAGATGACTATAGTGGGTTGAATAGTGGTGTCCCAAATGGAACACAAGATAATTTATATTATCCAGGTGAGGCTTAAATCCAATGACAAGTGTCCTTATAAGAGACAGAAAAGAAGACACAGAGACAAGCAGAGGAGAAGGTCATGTGAAGATGAAGGGAGACAAACACCAGAAGCTATAAGAGGTAAGGAACAAATGTCCCGCTGAGTCTTTGGAGAGACTGTGGCCCAGCTGACACCTTGATTTCAGACTTCTAGCCTTCAGAACTGTGAGAGAATAAATTTCTGTTGTTTTAAGCCACACAGCTTGTGTTTAAAAAATGGCCACTTGCCAAGTCTTGGTATAGTATCAAAGAAGAATCTTCACAGTTTTCTGGACAGGCTACTAAAATATCCCTGCTTTTTCCCACTACATATCTTTGTGAGGCCTTATTTTCTCCATACCTCAATCAAAACAACATATTGTAACTGTTTGAATGCAGAAACAGGTGTAAGAATCCAGCTGTTTCCTAGTAAGACAGACATAATTCAAGAGATTTGAAATATGTAAAATGGCAAAAATCTATTTTTTTTGCTTTGTGAAATGCTTATTTATCATAAGAATGTTTTATGTTAATATGTAATAGGTAAATTGTTTTAATTTAAATAAATATTTTTGAGGCATCCTAGTGGTGCAGTCAGTTGAGCGTCCAACTTTGGCTCAGGTCATGATCTCACAGTTTGTGAGTTCAAGCCCCATGTCAGGCTCCGTGCTGACAATTCAGAGCCTAGAGCCTGCTTCAAATTCTGTATTTCCCTCTCTGTCCCTCCCCCACTCGTGCTCTGTCTCTGTCTCTCTCAAAAGTAAATATTTAAAAATATATTTTTTAAAAATTTCTCAGTTTTAACTTCTTATATAGTAATTATTGATAATTCACATAAATACAAACTCTTTGGGGTCCTCAATAATTTTTTAGAGTGTAAGGGGTTTTGAGACCAAAAAGTCTGAGCACCACTGGCATACACAATCAATAAAAAAGTATAGACAAGTAGGGGCCTGAGTGGTCAAAGGTATCATGTACGTAAGATTTCAGTTATTTTGAACTATGCATTGGATTTTCAGGGCCAGGAAGGCAGAGAAAGACCCTTCTAGGCAAAAGAACCCCATGAACGTATAATGTACTTTAGAAGCAGGTGAACACATGATAATGTTGGAAGATGGGGCCATTAATAAACATAATTTTACATACCCAAATTATTTTTTTTTAATTTGAGAGAGAGGGAGAGAGCACACACTCACCCAAGCATGAGTGGGGGAGGGGTGAAAAGAGGAAGAGAGAGAATCTCAAGCAGGCTCCATGCTCGGCATGGAGCCCAATGCAGGGTTCAATCCCACAACCCTGAGATCATGACCTGAGCTGAAATCAAGAGTTGGACGCTCAACCAACTGAGCCACCCAGGTACCCCTATTATTATCTTTTACAACACTAGATAGTAAACTAGCCAACTACAACTCTCTGAGTCTGTCATTCTCTCTACCTGGAGCACTCATACCTCTACTTTTTACTGATGTATCAGTCTACTAGGGCTGCCATACCAAAGTGCCACACACTGGGTAGCTTAAAGAACAGAAATTTATTTTCTCACAACTGCAAAGGCTAGAAGTCCAAGATCAAGCTGTCTATAGAGTTGGTTTCTTCTGAAGCTTCTCTCAAGGCTTGTAGAGGGCCATCTTCTCCTTGTGTCTTCACTTGGCCCTCCCTTTGTGTGTATCTGTGTCTTCATTTATTTTTATAAGGACATTAGTCATGTTGGGTTAGGGTCCTCCCTAATGACCTTATTTAACCTAAGTTACCTCTTTAAAGATTCTATCTTCAAATACAGTCACATTCTAAGGTACTGGGGGTTAGGATTTCAACATATGAATTTGGAGAGAGACAATTCATTCCATAAGACTTGGCAAACTCCTACTTCCTTTTGGGAATCAGCCTGAATCATACTTCCTCAAGGAAGCATTCTTTCACTCTGGATTTAGGTTAGGGTACTTGTTCCATTCACATAGTATCCAATACTTACCCTACATACCATTTATCACACAAATGTAATGAAACACTTGGTGTAATTGTTTTATGACCATCTCCCCTTAAGCACCATGAGGACAGAGACTGTGTCTGTCATATTCACCACTGAGTCTGAAAGGGTTTAGGATAATGCCTAACATACTAGAGCCATTTAATGAGTGGGTGAGGGAATGCTGTGTGTGTCACAACATTAGAGAGTTTCACTGATGGAAACTCCAGGTCTGTGAGCCTTCTGGGGAAGCATTCTGAGTACTTAAACAGCTGCCATCCATAAGAGATGTACTGGCAAATCAGTATATTGGTGGTAAAGCCTCACTGGCTTTTTTTTTTTTTTTTTTTTTAATTTTTTTTTTCCAACGTTTATTTATTTTTGGGACAGAGACAGAGCATGAACGGGGGAGGGGCAGAGAGAGAGAGGGAGACACAGAATCGGAAACAGGCTCCAGGCTCTGAGCCATCAGCCCAGAGCCTGACGCGGGGCTCGAACTCCCGGACCGCGAGATCGTGACCTGGCTGAAGTCGGACGCTTAACCGACTGCGCCACCCAGGCGCCCCAAGCCTCACTGGCTTTTAATGCCACTGGGGCAATAGGTTAAGGGGGTAGAGATTTAACTCTAGTCCTGGCTCAATCATTAACTAGCAAAAAATGGGGACAATGTTCCTTAACTTTGCATTGTCTCTCATTCCATCTGTAAATGCAGAAATTATCCAAAATCAAAACTGGTCACAATTTAAACAGAAACCCTCTGATCTGTGAATATCCAAAATATACAAACCAACTCTTGCTATTGGGGCCCTTGTCTGCCCTTGATGGGAGAGTCAACCCCAACTTTTATCAACCAATTCTGCTGAAACTCTGGGAGTCTCACCTCAAGACTTCTGTAGACTTCTTTCCCACCACAACAGTCAAAGCTTTGCTAGTTGATTGCTAGTCAAACAAAGTTCCAAAGAGTCACTACCACTTCCCCAAAACTCAGGACTCAGAGGGCAACCGGAGTTCAGAGGTTCGTAAGGGCATTTAAAGTCTAGGGCCAATATTAGCAATCTTGCAACTTGGTTAGGAATTAAGAAATGATATTTATGACTTTAAGGGGGAAGTGCATTTGAATTAAAAAAACACACAAATACAAGCGAATGGCTAGAATATTTCTGGAGTATGGAGAGGGCAGGATCATGTTCTTTTATTTTAAGGTTGGGAAAGTATGTAATGTGGGGAAAAGAAAAGTTTCAGCAATTAACAGTGTCTTTGGTTGTTCTTTTCTACATATTGCCTAACCATATATCTTGATTATCCATGGGGCTCGGGACAAGTTTCTACCTTTGTTACTGTCCCCTCAACTGGAGATAAAAATACCACAAGAGGTGGTTGTGAATGTCAGGTGAAATCGCATGTGGAAATATATTAAATGCAGATATACTGAAGGGTTCCATAGAATCTATAAAGTTCTGGCTTCTGCCTCTTAGGAACTGCATAACTGCTGGTAAGTGTTAACGTCTTTGTGCCTCAGTTTCCTCAGCTGTAAAATGGAGATAGTAATAGTATCTACCTCTTGTGCCTGAAACAAAGGAAGCATTCAGTTAGTATTAGCTATTTATTTTAGCGCTTTGTAATTCCTAGATCTTTTCCATCTAATATGATCACATTTGACCATCTCAGAAACTTGTGATTTCCCCATTCTTAAACATCGCACCTCCTTTCTTCTTTCTTTCCCTCAGCAGCGCCCTAGTCTCACTGCAAACTTATCTCCCTTTACATCTTTATCTCCATTAACATCTCCCACATCCCCAAACCCTGTGGTAAAGAACCTGGGCTCCCTTAGCCTTTAGTGACTTCCCCTTCTCTTTAAGGAAAAAACTACCTATATTTCTCTATAAACCAACTGCTGCACTCTTTCTCTGCCTGAAATGTTCTGTCCCCCTGGTTTTTGTTGGGGTAACCCCTACTGTTTCACTGAATTCATTTCATCTTCTCCTTGGCTTCTTTCTGACCAACTTCTGCAAACTAGGGCATGTCCCCTTTTGTGTTTGCACAGCCTCTTAAATTTATATCCTAAATTATCATACTATATAATAATTTTCTCTTTGCATTCTTATTTTTTACAACCTCAGAACCCAGCACAGAATCTAGTATGTAGAATAACCTAATGCTCCTGTTTGCCTGGGAGTGTCCTGAAAGTCCTGAATCCAAGGAAACCCCACAGTCCTGGGTAGATGGTCACCCTATTACACATTCATGTATTGAAATCAACAGGGTCCACACTTCCTGTCTTCTCTGTTCCTCTACTGTTCACTCTTCAACTCAATGTCCACCCTTCATCTCCCCAAACTGCTTTGACACTTAGCACAGTGCTCTCCTCATGGCCAAGTCTACTGGACACTTTATAGTCCCTCTTAGATTGACCTCTCAGTAAATGATATTTAGTAACCAGAGATTACTCATGTGGTATACCTGCTTTTTCTTTTAGTGAAGCAAGCCAGTATTAAAATACCCACATTTATTAAGTGCATGAGTATATGTGGATTCAAGGCACCGTCCCATGTGTTGTTTACATGGTTCTAAATGTCATGCCATACTTATGAGTTCATTAAAATAATCACAAGATGTGATCAAGAACTACTAAATGTTTTCTGAATAAGAAGTTTCCAGAAGTCATGACTCATGGAATTAAAAAAATATTTGAAGCAATGAGAAAAGCAGTTCTTCTTTTTTGTGAAATCCAAACAAGAAAACAGAATGGTAGTCTCTTTAGGAAGAATCATAAAAAAAATCATTAAAAAATCCTGAAAGCTTTGAAAGTAGCTGTATTAAAAATTACCTATAAAATGAGTAAGCAAACAGGTACTTAAATTTACTGAGTATTTATTTTAAATCAAAGAACAGGTTTTTAAAAATATCTTAATAGTGAAAGCTTTCCCTTCCCCCTTCTTAAGATTAACTATAAGATTAACTAATCCTATCAAAGTAAATTGCCCAGGAATTGCCTGTTCACATATCCCTCTCTCTCTCTCTCACCGAACTCTAAGTTCTTTGAGGGCAAGATTGGATCTAGTTTCTTACTACATCTCCTGCACTTAGACAAATAGGTGCCAGGCCCATGCAGGGGCAAAAATAAATATCTTAAGTACAGAGGAAGGGAGGAAATCCTAAAAGTGAGCAGATTTTAGTGGCGCCTGGGTGGCTCAGTGAGTTAAGTGTACAACTCTTGATCTCGGCTCAGGCCATGATCTCATGGATTACAGGATCAAGGCCCAAGTCAGGCTCTATGGTCACAGCACAGAGCCTACTTGGGATTCTTTCTTTCACTCTCTCTGCCCCTCCCCCACTTGCATGTGCACACATGTATGTGCGTGCTTTCTCTCTCTCAAAATAAATAAATAAACTTTTTTAAAAAGTGAGCAAATTTTAGATAGTTGTAAAGCAAGGATTTTTCAGAAGAGAGGACATTGTATGAGAAATTCACATAAATTCATTTGTAAAACACTTCCAGATATATAGAAAGGAAAGCATTGGCAATAAACACTAATTGTAAACTTGACACAACAGCCATTATTAACTCACTTTTCCTTGAATTTGTAGAAATTCAAATATCACAATGAAAAAAATTAATTCAGCATCTTACAGTCCATCTTATTTCCAGATGGCAGAAGATGTCCTGATCAAAGCAGGCTGAATGAATATAAAATGCTTTTATTGTCCAAAAATCAAGCAATCTGAAGGAAATTTTTTCACTGTTCATATTCAGACAATCTCTCTCTCTCTCTCTCTCTCTCTCACACACACACACACACACACATACACACACACACTACACACAAACCATTTCCAGGCAGTGGCTTATATTCAATTATTCAACTGGTATGTACCAGGACAATCATCTTGGGTTAATACATATTCAATAAAAATTAGCTATTATTATTATTAAGATTATATTCTGATTCCTGAAATTGACTATGTCTTTATCTCATATCTATATATCTATATCCCTACATCCATGTTTAAACGTATCTAAATAGTCTAGAATTCCTCACTTCCTGACTTTTCTGAATAAATCAACTATCTTTAATTCATTCATTTTTCCTAGAAAAATTGCTAAAATTGATACCATAATATCAAACCACTGATTTGAAATAATTTCTCTCAAATCTTCCTTAAATTCATTTTTTTTTAAAGTAAGCTTCATGCCCAGTGCAGAGCCCAACACAGGACTTGAACTTATGATTTTGAGATCGAGATCTGAGCTGAGATCAAGAGTTAGTCGCTTAACCAACTGAGCCACCCAGGTGCCCTTTCAAATCCTCCTAATTTCAAAGAAAAGCAAATTGAAGTTTTCGTGAAATTCAGAAATTAAGCAATTGGTTTAGCAATTCCACTTTTGCTCATGTGCAACAAGGGACATGTATAAGAAGTCAATGTTTGTACTAGCTCCAAACCTAACAATGACCCAAGTGTCCATCAAGAGAAAGATAAGTAAATTGGGACAGTCATACAATGGAATATTACACAGAAATGAAAATGAATGAACCACATCTGTATACATCAACATGGATGAATGTCACCAACACTACTGTTAAAAGTATCAGGAGAGGGGCACCTGGGTGGCTCAGTCGGTTAAGCGTCCGACTTCGACTCAGGTCACGATCTCGCGGTCCGTGGGTTCGAGCCCCACGTCGGGCTCTGGGCTGATGGCTCGGAGCCTGGAGCCTGCTTCCGATTCTGTATCTCCCTCTCTCTCTGCCCCTCCCCCGTTCATGCTCTGTCTCGCTCTGTCTCAAAAATAATAAATAAACGTTAAAAAAAATTTTTTTAAAAAGTATCAGGAGAAATTATTCCATTTATATAAGTTTCAAAAACAAAAAATTCAGCATTTACTGTTTAGAGATAAATACAAATGTTGAAAAAATAATTTTACAATAAGTCAGGAGAATAATAAATACAAAATTTTGCCATAGTTAATTGGTGGATGGAGGGACATGAACTGAATTGCATAGGGCACATAGGGAATCTAATGTATTACTAGTATTCTATTTCTTAAACTGAGTGGTAGATAAATCGGGGTCTGTTTTAGTGTTATTCTTTATATTTTACACTCTTGTTGTGAATATTCTTTTATGTGCGTTTAATAATATGTTTAAAAAAGAGTATCTTACAAAAAATATTTTAAGCAATTCAAATCTAAGTCCACTGTATCCCTGGAATGTTAAGCCTTCTACTTTTTTTTTTTTACTTTTTTTTTTTTAACGTTTATTTATTTTTTTGGGGACAGAGAGAGACAGAGCATGAACGGGGGAGGGGCAGAGAGAGAGGGAGACACAGAATCAGAAACAGGCTCCAGGCTCTGAGCCATCAGCCCAGAGCCCGACGCGGGGCTCGAATTCATGGACCGGGAGATCGTGACCTGGCTGAAGTCGGACGCTCAACCGACTGCGCCACCCAGGCGCCCCAAGCCTTCTACTTTTTAACTAAAAAAGCATAAGTGGAGATTTTTGGTTTAATAAAAATATATCTGTAAAGCTATATATTATTTACCCTCAAAATTTAGTCTTCCAAATGCAAGAAACTGCCCATTAATAAAATGATAATTTTTCTATCAGATGAAACTAATCAAATTTTACCCATTTTGTTATATGTTGACCAAAGGTAGTTAATTTCAGAAACTGTATTATAGAATAATTTTCTGAATAATACAAAATGGATCCATCCCTTACTATTTTCTTTACCATTCTCTCATATAAGCATTCATACAGCTAGAATATCTAGTTAGACTTTTACTGGAAATAATTTAATAGCAAAATTAGAAATCCCTAATGGCCAACTCTGACATAATGGGTTTCAAATTGATGAGTCCACCATCTTTGCAAAGGTAACCCAGACAAATTGATGACAATAGCATGTAGGCAATTTTCAAAATTAAAATTGATGAGCCTGCTCCTTCTACTTGTCAGAGTAGAGAGTTTATTGATCTCAGTGATAGAGGGAAATGCAAGTCAAGGCAGAGCTGAACTGGTCCTGTGTGTCCCTAGTGCTAGTCAGGTCCAGAAGAATCGTGATGCTGGTGATACCAGGAACAGCCTGGACAAAATATGTCCCACAGGCAGGATGAGCCCAGCATATTTATGGTACATTAGCATAAAAAGGAAGAATCTATCAAGACTTGACATATTTATAAATTCCCCTAGGTAATACCCAAAGCCTGAGTAGCTTGGCAAAAAAATTATTGCAAAAATTTGGAATTCCCTTCAGCAATGTACTGTTGTTTTAATAGGTTGCTAATTCACCACAGACAGGATTAACTTTTTTAGAAAGCTCTGAGCATAAATAGATACTACCTTAGTGGCAGTATGTTTTTGAATTCACCAAAACTATCTCCAAATTAAATCTTCTAAGAATCAGAAGAAAGGATCTGAATTATATAACTTCCTACTGTTAGTTTTGATTCAGCAGAACATCCTGAATAAGTAGGAGGAAAGTAGATGGAAAAGGCACTAAGCTAGATGCTTTACATACCTCAATAGAAGGAACTAACATTAATGGAGCCAAGCCCTGTGCAGAGGACTTCACATATTCTCTCATGTAATCCCCATAGGGACACCTTCTTAACTCCATTCTACAGAAGTGGACAATGAAACATTAAGTAACTTGCTCGGCACTGCTAGAATTCCTGGTGCTCTACTTGCCATGCTATGCTGTAAAGCACATTGCATTAACTTTTGAGTGAGACTGAGCAAATCGAATCAATTAAAAAAAGTAATTGCTAAGTGGCTAAAAGTTTAAAAGATAAGAAGCTTTTTAACTTTATACTAAAATGGCACACATGTCAAGGAATTTTAAAATAGCGTGTAATACCATTCTTCCATAACATGGGACCATCTCAGGCTTCTCCAGCTTTCTTACTCCTCTAGACCTGGACTTTCTAAAACAGGCATTCTGTACTATTTACTCAAAAACACGATTTGGCTGTTTAAATTACTTGAAGATAGTCTTTTACTTGTAAGGAATTACTCTGTAAGAAATTTTACTGAAGTTACTGGGACGGAGAAACCATGGTCATATGCTCAAAAAGAAAAATAACGCTAAAATGAGGTTAGGGAATAAAACAGTCTATTTTAAAAGTAAACTTCACACCTCAATATCATGAGAACTAACAACTTTCACAAGGCCACCTTCAGCATGCTTCGTATTATGAATTGCCTCCTGATGTCATATTCTTGATATCTGAATTGGCAACAAGAGAACAACAAATACTGGCCTGCCAAAATCTAAAGTTAAAAGGGGTGGGGGAAAAGGAGAAACTTTGTTTTTCTAAAAAGAGAAACCACAAAAGGCAATTTAAAATCTATATAGCATTCTTGGGGCTCCTGGGTGGCTCAGTCAGTTAAGCATCCAATTCTTGATTTTGGCTCAGCTCATGATCTCATGTTTCATGAGTTCAAGCCCCGTATCGGGGTCTGTGCTGGCAGTACAGTCTGCTTGGGATTCTCTCTCAATCTCTCTCTCTCTCTCTCTCTCTCTCTCTCTCTCTCTGCCCCTCCTCTGCTCTCTC
Organism: Herpailurus yagouaroundi; assembly: GCF_014898765.1. Taxonomy (NCBI): domain Eukaryota; kingdom Metazoa; phylum Chordata; class Mammalia; order Carnivora; family Felidae; genus Herpailurus; species Herpailurus yagouaroundi. Next base: position 17,470,506 of record NW_024412406.1, read on the forward strand.
TCACTCTCTCTCAAAATAAATTAACTTTTTTTTAATTAAAAAAATTAGGGGCGCCTGGGTGGCTTGGTCGGTTAAGCATCCGACTTCGGCTCAGGTCATGATCTAGCGGTCCGTGAATTTGAACCCCGTGTCGGGCTCTGTGCTGACAGCTCAGAGCCTGGAGCCTGTTTCAGATTCTGTGTCTCCCTCTCTCTCTGCCCCTCCCCTGTTTATGCTCTGTCTCTGTCTCAAAAATAAATAAACGTTAAAAAAAATTAAAATATTTACAGCATTCTTTCTATGCTCTCTGGAAAACAGTATGCCACTTAATACTTACACAAGGATTTCATCTACATAAATACATTAACAATTAATTAGGTCTCAACATGCCTGTGTAGAAGAAACATTAGCATATTCCCTGCAGTTTTAACAATGTATATGGAAAAAAATTGTGAATTAAAAAGTTCAGTAAGGGATTTATCACTTTAAAATGTGGGTAGAAAGATGTTTCACCTCTTTCTCTCAGAAGTCACCTTAAAACAATAGGAAAACACAAGAGACACCAAACTCCATACTATATGAATACAGAAAGCATAGGAAGGAGTGGTAAATGGGCAGAGAGGTTAGAAGGTGAAACGTGAGGGTCTGCAGAGGGGACACCAGGCAGGAGTGAGTCAACCTAACCTGTAGATGCCTTGAAAAGTCTCAGGATTTGGTGCATAGGAAAGAGATGAGAGGCCTCTTATCTGAAAACACTGAATGGTCCTTGAGAAAACAGCTGCTGAGAATGAAAGCTGTGATGGTCCCCATCAAAAAAGCTGGCTCACTTTTAACAAGTTCCACTCAGATACACAGAAACTTTATTCCATTTTTAATGTATTTTACATGTATTACTCTTTTTTTAAATGTTTATTCATTTTTGAGAAAGAGAAGGAGAGAGAGAGAGAGCACAAGGAGGAGCACAGAGAATTTGTCAAAGACCTACAAAGAGAAAATAGTGAGGATGAAATTATCAAATAACTTTTACAAAACATGAACAACATAAATTCTATGTTAAGAATGTGCACTGAGTACTAGCACAATGGCTGAAGAGAGGACCTCACAAGGCAGATCACTGTAACATTTTAGAACAGAAAATATAAAAAGAAGATCTTAACAGCTCCAGAGAGGAATAAAGAGGTCACAAAGTTCAGGAGTAAGAATGGCATGGTTTAAATGCCTCAGTGGAAACTAGAAGACAACAAAGCAATGCTTTTAAAAGTGTGAGGGAAGGGGCGCCTAGGTGGCTCAGTTGGTTAAACATCCAGGTTATGATCTCATGGTCTGTGAGTTCAAGCCCCATATCGGCCTCTGTGCTGACAGCTCAGAGCCTGGAGCCTGCTTTGGATTCTGTGTCTCCCTTTCTCTCTGCTCCTTCCCTGCTTGCGCGCGCGCACGCTCTCTCTCTCTCTCTCTCTCTCAAAAATAAACATTAAGAATAATAATAAAAATAAAATAAATAGAAGTCTGAGGGAAAACAATTTTCAACCAGAGTTCTACAGGCAACCAATTTATTACTCAAATGTGAAGGTACAATGTTCACTAAGCTATCGGACTATGTGCTCTATCAAAATAACAGAATAAGCCACAAAAGAGGCAGCAAGGGATCCAGACCAGGTAAGAGGCAAAGAGAGTAATAATGCTAGAACAAGCAATCCTAAAATTTGTATGGAACCACAAAAGGCCCCGAATAGCCAAAGTAATTTTGAAGAAGAAAACCAAAGCAGGAGGCATCACAATCCCAGACTTTAGCCTCTACTACAAAGCTGTAATCATCAAGACAGCATGGTATTGGCACAAAAACAGACACATAGACCAATGGAATAGAATAGAAATCCCAGAACTAGACCCACAGAACTATGGCCAACTAATCTCTGACAAAGCAGGAAAGAATATCCAATGGAAAAAAGATAGTATCTTTAACAAATGGTGCTGGGAGAAGTGGAAGCAACATGCAGAAGGATGAAACTAGACCACTTTCTTACACCATTCACAAAAACAAACTCAAAATGGATAAAGGACCTGAATGTGAGACAGGAACCATCAAAACCCTAGAGAAGCAAGCAGGAAAAAACCTCTCTGACCTCAGCTGCAGCAATTTCTTACTTGACACATCACCAAAGGCAAGGGAATTAAAAGCAAAAATGAACTATTGGGACCTCTTTTTATGAAGATAAAAAACTTCTGCACTGAAAAGGAAACAATCAATAAAACTAAAAGGCAACCAATGGAATGGGAAAAGATATTTGCAAATGACATATCAGTCAAAGGGCTAGTATCCAAAATCTATAAGAGCTCACCAAACTCCACACCCAAAAAACAAACAATCCAGTGAAGAAATGGGCAGAAAACATGAATAGACACTTCTCTAAAGAAGACATCTGGATGGCCAACAGACACATGAAAAGATGCTCAACGTCGCTCCTCATCAGGGAAATACAAATCAAAACCACACTCAGATATCACCTCACACCAGTCAGAGTGGCTAAAATGAACAAATCAGGAGACTATAGATGCTGGCAAGAATGTGGAGAAACGGGAACCCTCTTGCACTGTTGGTGGGAATGCAAACTGGTGCAGCCGCTCTGAAAAACAGTGTGGAGGTTCCTCAAAAAATTAAAAATAGATCTATCCTATGACCCAACAATAGCACTGCTAGGAATTTACCGAAGGGATACAGGAGTGCTGATGCATAGGGGCACTTGTACCCCAGCAGCAGTTTCAACAATAGCCAAATTATGGAAAGAGCCTAAATGTCCATCAACTGATGAATGGATAAAGAAATTGTGGTTTATATACACAATGGAGTACTACGTGGCAATGAGAAAGAAGGAAATATGGCCTTTTGTAGCAACGTGGATGGAACTGGAGAGTGTGATGCTAAGTGAAATAAGCCATACAGAGAAAGACAGATACCATATGGTTTCACTCTTATGTGGATCTTGAGAAACTTAACAGAAACCCATGGGGGAGGGGAAGGAAAAAAAAAA
>NW_024412406.1:17473613-17485060 GCF_014898765.1 Herpailurus yagouaroundi
ATGGGTATTGAGGAGGGCACCTTTTGGGATGAGCACTGGATGTTGTATGGAAACCAATTTGACAATAAATTTCACATATTGGAAAAAAAAAGAAATTGTGGTTTATATACACAATGGAATACTACATGGCAATGAGAAAGAATGAAATATGGCCTTTTGTAGCAACGTGGATGGAACTGGAGAGTGTTATGCTAAGCGAAATAAGTCATACAGAGAAAGACAGATACCATGTTTTCACTCTTATGTGGATCCTGAGAAACTTAACAGAAGTCCATGGGGGAGGGGAAGAAAAAAAAAAAGAGGCTAGCGAGGGAGAGAGCCAAAGCATAAGAGACTCTTAAAAACTGAGAACAAACTGAGGGTTGATGGGGGTGGGAGGGAGGGGAGGGTGGGTGATGGGTATTGAGGAGGGCACCTTTTGGGATGAGCACTGGGTGTTGTATGGAAACCAATTTGACAATAAATTTCATATTTAAAAAAAAAATTTACTATAAAAAAAAGAGTGACAGTCCAGCAGCAATCCAGATGGGAACTGGAGAATGGAAGACGCCCCAAGGAAATTCTCCAGAGGCAGAGAGAGAACTGGGAGATTCCACTTTGCTAGAGTGAACCATAAGGGGAATTTTATGAAAATGCTATTAAAAGAATTTAGGAAGGATTAAAGACAAGTTCAAAGAAAATCAACACTTAAAATGAACAAAACACCCTAGATACGATATAAAGCAGAGAGGGTAGAATATTTACAGCTCAAGTGATAAGTCCTTGTCATAAAGGACTAAAATCTAATTGGGGAGCCAATCCACAGATATGTTAACCAGTGTTTTTCTAATTTTTTTGTTTTACCAAGAACTATAAGAAATATTTCTTACATGATGAGCCAGCATATATAAATATCTATAACAAAAGTACCATAGAACAATATCACCAGTATCCCCTTTTTGAAACTTTGTGTTTACACCACTTTGCTTTTATGAAAAACCTACTTCAGTACCTGTTTTTGCTACCTGAAAGAAATCTGAAGAGGATTTTCGCTTTTACCAAAAAGGTGAAACACAAAAACCAAAAACCGCATTCAGCATTTGTTTTGAAGTGAGCCTTTATGGAGAAGGCACCCCTCAAGCAGCCACAGTGGCACCACCAAGTTCCCTGCCCAGAAACACACTCAGCATCTCAGCATCAAGCTGTGCCAGCTTTGTACAGTGTCTGTGAGCATCTGAACTTTATCTATGATTTATTTTGGGCATCCATTAGCAAGATACATCCTAAGGTATCAGAAAAGCCTAAGAGGTTAATTTTTGGATCTGGGAACTCTCAAAGTTTTTTGCCATATAAATTAATGGTAATTACTTCTTTCCTTTACACTATTTTGGTTTCTGAAAGTTTTCATAAGAACGCTCTACTTTTGGATAGTGGGGAAAACCTGTACTCCTTTTGATATACAACATATTTTGATATTTTCTATTGTGGTCTATTTTATCCCATGTTTTAAAATGCTGATCACAATCCACTAAATTGACTTCACAAGTCGCTAATGGGTTGCAACCCACAGTTTTTAAAAGCACTGCAAAAGACTACAGTATGTTTTATTGAAAACAAAAAAGAAAACACTTCTGGAGAATTGGAGGAGGCAAGAAGGAAAGCAAGAAAATCAGAGAGTTGATAGAAAAAGGATTGGAAATGAGTTTTCAAGAAAGGATAATTTTATAGGCAGTGAAAGGGAAGGAAGGCGGCTATTCCAAGTGAAGAGAAGGTTAAGTAAAGGCTCAAAAGCAGGAAACAGGGTGTGCAAAAGGTATGGCAGAGCAAAGAGTAAGTTCAGATGAAGGAGACAAATAGAAAATAGAGATAGGGAGGCAGATTAAAGACTAAGCACAAAAGGCTAGACAACTATGCTGAGGAGTCTAATGTTATTCTCATGGCCATGGAAATCCAAGGAGTGGATCCAAGGAAATGTTCCAAGGGGATTAGGGGGTGTTAGCAAATTACAGTGATGTTTCTACTATCTCAGTGTGACTTAGTAATTTTGTATGCATAAATTACATAAATTAAAGGCAACATAGTACGTGACTAGAAGCTGAGCAGTAAAAGCAGCTTATTTTATCCATTCTGATTTATTTTTCTTTAAAAAAATTTTTTTAATGTTTATTTATTTTTGAGAGAGAGACACACACAATGCAAGTGGGGGAGGCACGGACAGAGGGAGACACAGAATCCGAAGCAGGCTCAAGGCTCTGAGCTGTCAGCACAGAGCCCAAGCGGGGCTCAAACTCATGAGCCTTCAACCTGTAATGCACAGCCCATTGACTGTCACCAAGCTAGAAGTCAATGAGCCTAAGAAGCCTTCTCTGATCCTATATAGCTGGGTTAAATGCTCTTGCTGTGAACTTGGGCTCCTGGGGCACTTCTCCTGTTCTAGCACTTTCTACCCTGAATTATAACTATTTGCCTTCACAATTACACCAGAATCTCCATGAGGGCAGAGGTTATGTTGATTTTGATGATCACCAAAGCCTCATCCACTATTCCAGTGCCTAGCCCACAGTGAGCACTCAATAAATATTTAATGAATACAAAGTTTTTGTTTAGTGTACCAACATATAACTTTAAAGTCTATACCCTGATGTTAATGTCTAGATTTGGAAAGCCAAAATCTGCTTTAAGTTAGTACAACCAATCCATATCCCCTACCTATGCTGCCAATATTTTAATTAAGTGGATCTAACTGTACAGACTGATTCTGCAGAAGTGCTGTCCCAAATTAGGTTGAATATGTAAGGCAGGGTGAAAAGTTTGGATTTGAACTAATAAAGAGCTATTGTAGGTTAAGAAAGGTAGGCATGCCATTAAAATAGGGCTTTACGAAGATTAGTCTCTTCTGGTATGCAAGATAGAATGGGGGGAATTTTTCCTCCATTTTTTTAGCCTGTTTTCTTTTTCTTTTTTTTTTTTTTTTTTTTTTTTTTGAGTGTGAGCAGATGGCCAGACTAACATGAACAATTTACCACAAAGGCCCAGTCTGCCTAGATTGAGCTTAGTATTCATCAACTCAACAAACATTTTTTGAGGTTCTACTATGTTCTATGAGCTGTACTATATTAAATGAAATAACTTCATAAACTGTAACTTGGGCTTTAATGAAATGAATACAAATTATTGCGAGCTGAACCACGTTAATGTTAGCATTCTGATGTAGTAAGGAGAGTCTGTGGTGCTTAAGTATAAATGGGAAAGTGCCTACATAAAATGACTGAACTTAGTATTATTTTCATAGAACCAAGTTACATTACTTATTATTTTCTTACACTGTTAGTGCTCCTATATTGATAAAAATTTTAAAGTTTATTTATTTTGATGGCACAAAAACAGACCTCAGATCAATGGAACAGAATAGAGATCCCAGAATTGGACCCACAAATGTATGGCCAATCTTTGACAAAGCAGGAAAGAATATCCAATGGAATAAAGTCAGTCTCTTCAGCAAACGGTGCTGGAAAAACTGGACAGCGACATGCAGAAAATGAACCTGGACCACTTTCTTACACCATACACACACAAAAAAACTCAAAATGGATGAAAGACCTAAATGTAAGACAGGAAGCCATAAAAATCCTCGAGGAGAAAGCAGGCAAACACCTCTCTGACCTGGGCCACAGCAACTTCTTACTCAACACGTCTCCAGAGGCAAGGGAAACAAAAGCAAAAATGAACTATTGGGACCTCATCAGAATAAAAAGCTTCTGCACAGCAAAGGAAACCATCAGCAAAACTAAAAGGCAACCGACAGAATGGGAGAAGATATTTGCAAATGACATATCAGATAAAGGATTAGTATCCAAAATCTATAAAGAACGTATCAAGCTCAACACCCCAAAAACAAATAATCCAGTGAAGAAATGGGCAAAAGACATGAATAGACGCTTCTCCAAAGAAGACATCCAGATGGCCAACTGACACATGAAAAAATGCTCAACATCACTCATCATCAGGGAAATACAAAACCACAATGAGATACCACCTCACACCTGTCAGAATGGCTAACATTAACAACTCAGGCAACAACAGATGTTGGCAAGGATGTGGAGTAAGAGGATATCTTTTGCACTGTTGGTGGGAATGCAAGCTGGTGCAGCCACTCTGGAAAACACTATGGAGGTTCCTCAAAAAATTAAAACTAGAACTACCCTATGACCCAGCAATTGCAGTACTAGGTATTTATCCAAGGGATACAGGTATGCTGTTTCAAAGGGACACATGCACCCCAATGTTTACAGCAGCACTATCCAAAGTATGGATACAATAGCCAAAGTATGGAAAGCGCCTAAATGTCAATCGATGGATGAATGGATAAAGCAGATGTGGTGTGTATAAATATAATGTGTCTGTGTGTATACACACACACACACACTCAGGTGTGTGTGTGTGTGTGTGTGTATTCTTTTTGATTGCTGAGTAATACTCCATTATACATATATATATATATATGTATATATATGCTCCTTTGTGAGCATACATGTATATATATAAAATGGAGTATTACTCAGCAATAAAAAGAATGAAATCTTGTCATTTGCAACTACGTGGGTGGAACTAGAGGGTATTATGCTAAACGGAATTAGTCGGAGAAAGACAAATATCATATGATTTCACTCAAATGAGGACTTTAAGATACAAAACAGATGAACATAAGGGAAAGAAAGCAAAAATAATATAAAAACAGGGAGGGAGACGAAACATAAGAGACTCTTAAATATAGAGAACAAACAGAGGGTTGCTGGAGCGGTTGTGGGAGGAGGGATGGCTAAATGGGTAAGGGGCTTAAGGAATCTACTCCTGAAATCATTGTTGCACCATATGCTAACTTGGATGTAAATTATAAAAAATAGATTATTATATTTTAAAAAAGTTTATTTATTTTGAATGAGACAGAAAGAGAGTGTGAGAGCAGGGGAGGGGCAGAGAGAGAGAGAGGGAGAGAGAGAATCCCAAGCAGGCTCCCTGCTGTTGGCATGGAGCCTGATGTGGAGCTTGAACTCACAAACTGTGAGATCATGACCTGAGCTGAAATCAAGAGTCAGACACTTAACCAATTGAGCCACTCAGGCGCCCCTCAAAAAAAAAATTTAAAGGGGAACCTGGTGGCTTAGTCAGTTGAGTGTCCAACTCTTGATTTTGGCTCAGGTCACAATCCCAGGGTCATGGGATCAAGCCCTCAGTCAGGCTCCTTTGTGAGCATGCAGCCTGCTTAGGATTCTCTCTCTCTCTCTCTCTCTCCTTTGCCCCTCCCTCCTGCTCACGCACATGCTATCTCTCTCTCAAAAGAAAATAAAGTAAAAAAAATTTTTTTTTAAATAAAAGAAAATCACCTTATAAGCTCAAAATGTTGTTTATGGCCTACTACCTCAGATGAAATGAGGTACTTCTTGCTTGCTACCTGTAAAACTAAGTTTGGGGGTGCCTGGGTGGCTCAGTCAGCTAAGTGTATTTCAGCTTGGGTCATGAACTTGAGGTAGCGGGATCAAGCCCCACGTTGGGCTCTGAGCTGATGGCATGGGACCTGCTTGGGGGTCTCTCCCACCCCCCCACCCCCCCGCACCGTGCACTCTTTCTCAAAATAAATAAATAAACAATTTTTTTAATGTTTATTTTTGAGAGAGAGCACAAGCTGTGGAGGGGCAGAGAGATCCAAAATAGCTTCGATGCTAATTTTTTTTTTTTAATTGTTTATTCATTGGTGCACCTTAGTCGCTCAGTCAGTTGAGCGTCCTACTTCAGCTCAGGTCATGATCTCCTGGTTCCTGAGTTGGAGCCCCATGTCAGGCTCTGTGCTGACAGCTCAGAGCCTGGAGCCTGCTTCGGATTCTGTGTCTCCCTCTCTCTCTGCCCCTCCCCCACTTGAATTCTGTCTCTCTCTCTCTTAAAACTAAACATTAAACAAATAAAAAATTTAAAAAAAGAGAAATTGTTTAAAAGAAAGAAGTCTGAAAATCAATATGGTCCTTCAGGATATGGCTAGCTCTGGTGGGTCCTAGAAAGACTTAAGAGCAAATGATGACCAGGGTAGTATACAATTATCCAACAAATATACAGTCTTCAACACAATCACTTACCTTCTTTCTCCAAGCGACCCAAACTTTATATTTTAATGATTAGAAAGTCCATGAGAAGAGACTTCATTACACATATACAAGATCCTTGTCACTGAGGATTTGAGAAATCTGTCATTTTAAGAGAACTGTGTGCCTAATAGATCCTTCTGCTTCTGTAACATACTTGCACAATAAACCATAATGACTCATAACCACCATCCATTACCTTAGTGTTTCGTAACTTGTTTTCCACTTTTCCCTCCTTTTAAAACTGAACCTAAGGCAATGTACACAGAATTATGATAAATGAACTTTAATAGTAAGAGCTTAAAATTACAAAAGAGAAAAACCCAGAGTACATTTTGATGGCTTGCTTCCTGGTTTTTCCATTAAAACTTAAATGGACATTTAAAATGTACCGTATTCTTTTAATGGAGGTGGAAGAATAGTTTTGGTTGTCATAATTTAACAATTCTTTTTATCTAAAAAAAATTAATGTTATTTATTTTTGAGAGAGAGAGCTGTCAGCACAGAGCCTGACATGGGGCTCAAACCCACAAAGCAGGAGATCATGACCTGAGCTGAAGTCAGATGCTTAACCAACTGAGTCACCCAAGTGCCCCAATTTTAACAATTCTTAAACAATGATGTTGTATATTGTTTTGATATGATTTTGAATCCACCTGCTTGTGACATAAATGAACCTATTTGTAAGAGGAAGGTAAGGAGTAAAGAGTAAAGTTCATAAAGAGTAAAGTTGGTGTAAGTTGTGTCAGGATTTCATCATCTCATCCATTATCATTGATAATTACTCCATAGCTCAGCTGCTGAGGACCCTGCTTGGGCTTATCAATAAAAACATATGAAGAAGCAACTATGGCAAGTGGACATTTAGACTATAAATACCCAGAGTCTGTAAGGACTATCTGAGTGTATTCAGTCTGGCAAGACTACTCTTTGCTGATATAAATAGCTCTCCCAAGACCTCAGGGCACTGGACCCTGGTGTGGTAAAGGCGACTGTTTTATCGGCAGCGGTGAAAACTGTGCAGTCGTCCCAAGAAGAACATCTTTCTGATCAACATTAGTGCCACTGTTCCTTACCAACACGCTCTAGGAACAAAGGACTTTCACTTTTGCTCTGACAGTTTAATGTCAGCTCTCAGTTGGCTGAGCTGTCTCTCCTGAGTACCGACTATATAAAAGTATATACCTCAACTAAATTTGGGCTTTATTTCTTTTATCATCCCTTGCCTGGAACAATAGTGTGATTCATCTACCATTATTTGGGATATGTTATTTCTTTATTGGTTTATTAAGAGACATTATCCTGTATGCTATTGCTTATGAAATTACTACAGTGAACCTACATTAAATAAATTGCTGGTGTTAACCTTAAAAATAAAACTTCCAGTTATTTTATCAGCAAAAGATGGGTTTATCTGGGAGTAAAAGAGAACTGCAAGCCAGAACAAGTAAGCTACAGCAAAAGGACAGACAAGTCCAGAGAGGGCTCACAGGCTCTTGTATAGAGAAAGAGGGTAAGTTGGGAAGGCAGTTATAAAGAAAGAATTCCATTGGTGCAAACTGGGAACTGGAAGTATAGTGGATTTTCATTGGCTAGATTGTGGCTGTTTCTCATTGGCTGAGTTTTTGGGAGGGAGCCACATAAGATAAGCCTTTCTTCCTTCTGTTGATAGTAAAGTAGTAGCCACATGCAAGGTCTATCTCTTTCTGTTGCATCTGCAGTTGATTACAAGCGTGGGTGTGAGAGTTCCACCTGTCCCCATTTTAGTGAGGTTTCCCATTATTTAAAAAAACATTTTTTTAAGTTCATTTTTTTGAAAGTGAGAAAGAGAGAGGGGAGCATGCATGCACTTGCGTTGGGGGAGAGAGGGAGAGAGAAAGAACCCACGGTAGCGTGGAGCCTGACATGGGTCTCGACCCATGAACCAGAAGACCATGACTTGAACCAAAATTGGGTGCTTAAACAACCGAGCCACCCGGGCGCCCTGAGGTTTCCCATTATTAATTTTCTCACTGGCAAAGACAAACTCAGTCTCTGAGCATAATTTGCCTCTCAAAACAAACAAAAAAAAATGTACTACAATATTGTGATTTATATGAAGAAATACATATATTATTTGGTCTTTATCAGTTTCTGGCAGAGCTCCTAAAACCCTCATAAGTGACAAAAATGATAAGGGTGAAACAGGTGTCTTTTTGTCATTCATATAACAAGCCTGTCTCAATCACACCTGAGTTTATGTTAGGTGATTTCTGGAAAACCCCTAGGTAATTTATTTATTTTTTTAACGTTTTTATTTATTTTTGAGACAGAGAGAGACAGAGCATGAACGGGGGAGGGGCAGAGAGAGAGGGAGACACAGAATCAGAAACAGGCTCCAGGCTCTGAGCCATCAGCCCAGAGCCCGACGCGGGGCTCGAACTCACGGACCGTGAGATCGTGACCTGAGCCGAAGTCGGACGCTTAACCGACTGAGCCACCCAGGCGCCCCGAAAACCCCTAGGTAATTTAAGGATAGGGACTGGTTGCCAGGGGAACCAATCTGATTAGATCAGAGGGATGAACCTTTCAGTCCCACCCACCCCCACCCCTGGGGAGGGAATGGGGCTGGAGGTTGAATAAATCACCAGTGGCCAATGATTTAACCAACTATGCCTACATAATGAAACCTACATAGAAAACCAAAAGGACGGGATCAGAAAGTTTCCGTCTGAATCGGTGCACACAGAGATGTGGAAGAGTGGTGCACCCCTGACTGAGGGCATGGAAGTTCCCTCATCCCTTCCCACATACCTTGCCCCAAGCATCTCTTCCATCTGGCTGTTCCTGAGTTACAGCTTTTATAATAAACTGGCAATCTAGTAAGTTAACTGTTTTTCCTGAATTCTGTGAGCCACACTAGCAAATTAGTCAAACCTGAGGAGGGAATCGCAGGAAATTTATAGCCTGTCCTTCAGAAGCACAGGTAACCACCTGGCCTTGCAGTTGTCAGCAGAAGGGGGCGGGACGACAGTTCTATAAAACTGAGCTCTTAATCTGTGGGATCTCCAGACAGTGTCAGGATTGAGTTGATTTGTAGGACACACCCAGCTGGTGTCTCAGAACTGCTTGGTGTGTGAAAAACTGCCATACATTTATAACCAGAGGACAGAATTGTTCAGGGTATTTCATGTAAAGGAAAACAAGAGTTTTTTCCTTCACAACTACATGAATATGAATCCATATAACATTTTGTTTTTTTAAAAAACAAAAATGACCAAACACACTGATTCATTATCTAACAGTCACACCATACATCAACATTTCAAAATGGTAAAAATGCTCCCAAAATTTACAGTATCATTAATTTTTTTTACTAGAAATCACACAGATCAGAAAATGTTAACAAAAAGCAGCGACAGTTTCTGTAACAGCTTTGCATGATCTGAGCCACACTTCCCACCTACTTTTCACTCTCCTACAGTGTATTCCACCAGTACATTTTAGAACTTTCGCAAATTAAGTTAGAAGTTCTTGTTCACCTCAATTCATCTCTGGTGAATGGCTGTGTGGAACTCCTAATTTAAGTACAACTGAATTACTGTTCTCTGATTAGTGTGGAATAATTCTTGGATTCATGGCAATGCCAGGCTAAATGACACTGTAAAGAAACCCTTTGTTTTCAAATAAATCAGTGGTTGGTTTTAGATAATGCTATAAAGAATCTTATTCATGTAGTGTACCCTAGTTAAAATTGTAAAAGTTGAAAACAACAAAACTTCCACCTCTATTTAAAAAAATAATCTTTATTTAAAGCTTTTTTCTTTATATGGATTTAATAGAACCATAGAATTTTAGAGGTAGAAGGAAATTTGAGTAATTTACAATCAAAGAAAATCAAGTGACTTGCTAAGGATCCCTTAATAAGTTAGTGGCAGATCTAGCACTGTAACTGGGGCTTTCTAAATTCCTCAGCCAAAGCTATTAAGTATTATAGAATATTATGGATAGGATAATATCAGCCAACATTTATCACATTCCTACTTTGTGCCCTTTACTATGCCAAACATTTTTACATCTATCATCACTTTCCTAAATCAGCTCATAAGATTTTTATTTTTATTTATTATTTTATTATTTTTTTAATGTTTATTTATTTTTGAGAGAGTGAGAAAGACAAAGCGTGAGCAGGGGAGGGGCAGAGAGAGAGAGAGGGAGACAAAGAATCTGAAGCCAGCTCCAGGCTTCAGGCTGTCAGCACAGAGCCTGAAACGGGGCTTGAACCCACGAACCATGAGATCATGACCTGAGCCGAAGTCAGACACTTAACCAACTGAGTCACCCAGGTACCCCTAGATTTTTAAAACACTTAATAAACCAATCAAATTCATTCCTTTAGTCATTTGGTGTTGCCACAGAGAATATTGCCACATGATCTAAATGGAGAGAGAAAATTCAATTACTGTAATAAGTATAGTACTGAAGAGCATGTGCTCCAATGACACACTTCACTCAGAGATTTCCCTCCCAGGGTAGATATAGATTTAGAAAATCTAGGAATGCATTTCTGTGTACTGGCCTCTTTGCCAAGGACTTAAAAGACTTCTGCAGCTATGTTCTCCCTCTTAATACACTTCTGTACTTTTTCCACTATTACATTCTTTTTGATTCTTCTGTAGCTACTGTTTGTTCTTCAATCTATCTAACTGCTGTCATCTCTGATAATCCAAAAATCTGGATAATCTAGAAATAATGTAGAATTTTTCCTCTATGTTCTGACCCTCACTCTTCATCTACTTAGGCCAAATGGCCTTCCAAAATGGTCACTGTTGGATAACAGGATTCATTAAATGAGAGATCATTCTAACTACAGTTAAAAAAACAAAACAAAACACTAAAGTGTGGGTATAATTTCAAAACAATAGTTTATTTGTAAAATGCAGAATAATTCCTATATGTGCTGCAAGGCAAGTAAAATTATATTGTCTTCACAAGTACATGATGCTTTAAGGAAAAGAATTTACTGGTATTCATACATTTATACATTTTAAAAATTGCCTCTATTAACTGAATTTCACATAGCCTTTCTACCACTGCAAATTTTGAAACGTGTATTTCATAGAATTCTTGTAGGTGCAGATCAAAAAATGTTACCATTGAAAATTAAAAATAAGAAAATTCAACTATATACCAATTCTGCTTAGCGTGAAGATGTGGGTTACATTTGTTACATTTTTTGGAGCAGTCACCTCCACCACACGTTAGCAATAAATTCTTAATCCCTAATAGGTAAATTGAGGGGCGCCTGGGTGGCGCAGTCGGTTAAGCGTCCGACTTCAGCCAGGTCACGATCTC
>NW_024412406.1:17485460-17515733 GCF_014898765.1 Herpailurus yagouaroundi
TTTTTTTTTTTTATTTTAGAGAGAAAGAGTGAGAGCAGGGGAGAGGGACAGAGGGAGAGAGAGAATCCCAAGCAGTCTCCACACTCAGCATGGAGCCCGACACAGGACTCCAGTGTGCTGAAAATAAATAATTTTTAAATTTAATTTTGTTTAAATAGCCCACTAAAACAACATTATTAGTTTGCATTTCAGTCTTTTATCTTGATAGTAAGTTTTCACATCTATACTAATATAAATCATTAAAATGCTTTAATGGGAACATCTCAGCAGAATATCAGTAAGGAAAGAGAAGACATGAACACCAGACACCAATGAGACCTACTAGACATACATAGAACATTTCCAACAACGGAAACAAAATACACAATCCTCTCACATATACATGAAGCATTCTCTAGGGGAGCCCATATATTTGGCCATAATAAGGCCTCATTAAATTTAAAAAGACAGCAATCATACAAATTATGTTCTCAGACAACAATGAATTTAAATTAGAAAGCAATAACAAGAGGAAATTTGGTAAATTCACAAATATGTGGAAATTAAACAACACATTCTTAAGTAACCAAGGGGTCAAAGAAGAAATCACAAGAGAAATTAGGAAACACTTTCAGATAAATGAAAATGAAAACACAACATACCAAACCTTCTAGAATTCAACGAATATAGTGTTCAGAAGGATTTTTATAGTTGTGAATGCCTACATTAAAAAAGATCTCAAATCAATAGCCTAAACTTCCACCTTAAGACACTAGAAAAAAAAGAGCAAGCTAAACCCAAAGCAAACAAAAGGAGGTAATAATGACTACAGTAGAAATCAATGAAATAGAAAACTGAAAAGCAATTGAGAAAACCAAGTTGGTTCTTTGAAAAAAAAAATAACAAGATTGGTAAACCTTTAACCATACTGATCAAGAAAAGACTCATTAGTAAAATAAGGAATGAATGGGAGCCAATTAGATCACCTAGATGAAATGGACAAATTTGTAGGAAGGAAAAAACTACCAAAACAAACTAAAGAAGAACTGGAAACTAAATAGATATATATAGAGGTGCCTGGGTGGCTCAGTCAGTTAAGCGTGCAACTCGACTTAGGCTCATGTTATGCCAGACTCCTTGCTGGGTGTGGAGCCTTGCTTAAGATGCTCTCTCCCTCTCTCTCTGCCCCTTCCTCTCTCATTCATGTATGCACCGCTCTCCCTTTCTCTCTCTCAAAAAAATAGATATATAACAAGAGATTGAATTAGCAATAAAAAAAAATATATCCCACAAATAAAAGCCAAGGTCCAGATGGCTTTGCTGGTGAATTCTACCAAAAGCTTAAAGAAAAATTAATATCAATCTTTCACCAAATCTCACCTCCTCCTAAAGAAAAAGAAGAGGAAGGAACTCATTCAAGGAGGCCAGTATTACCGATACCAAAACCAAAGATATCAGAAGAAAATTACAGATCAACATAGTGCAAAAATTCGCAACAAAATACCAGCAAACCAGATTCAGCAACATATAAAAAGGATTATATACCTTGACCAAATGTGATTTATCCCAGGGATGAAAAGTTGGATTAACATCTGAAAAATAATCAAATGTATTACTGTATTAACAAAATAAAGGACAGAAACTACACAATCATTTCAACAGAGGCAGAAAAGGCACTTGAAAAATCTAACACTCTTTAATGATAAAAACATAGCAACTAAGAAGAGAATGTCCTCAAGCTATTAAAGGGCATCTACAAAAAACCCACAGCTAACATCACGTGTAATGAGGAAACACTGGATGCTCTTCTCCTGATATAAGGAATAAGACAAGGATATCAACTCTCTTCATTTATGTTCAATGTTGTACTGGAGGTTCTAGTCATAGCAATCAGGCAAGAAAATATTTGTAAAAAACATTCAGATTGATAAGGAAGAAGTAAAACTGTATGTGCAGATAATATAATCTTATATATAGAAAATCCTAATGAATCCACCAAAAAACGATTCAAACTAATTAAGTTCAGCAAGATTAAAGAATACAAGGTCAAGGATTAAAAATCAATTGTACTAACATAACATTATGTCAATTGTACCTCAATAAAAAAAATTAATTGTATTTCTATATAGTAGCAATGAGCAAACATAAAATGAATTAAGAAAACAATTTCATTTACAACAGTATCAAAAAGAATGAGATATTTAGAAATAAATTTTTAAAATGAAGCAGAAGACTTATACACTGAAAACTACAAAACACTGTTGAAAAATTATAGACGATCTTAATAAATGGAAAAATGACCCATGTTCATGGATGTGAACACCAAATATCATTAAGATGGTAATACTCTCCAAACTGAGCTACAGATTCAATCAAATCCCCATCAAAATCCTAGTTGTCATATTTTGATAAATCGATAAGCAGATTCTTTTTAATTTTTAATGTTTATTTGAGAGAGAGAGAGAAAACACAAGCGGGGGAGGAGCAGAGAGACAGGGAGACACAGACTCCGAAGCAGGCTCCAAGTTCTGAGCTGTCAGTACAGAGCCCGACACAGGGCTCGAATCCTCAAACCATGAGATCATGACCTGAGCTAAAGTTAGGTACTTAACCAACTGAGCCACCCAGGCGCCCCAACAAGCAGATTCAAAAATTCATATGAAAATGCAGTGGACCCCAAATAGTGCAATCTTGAAAAAGACCAAAGTTGGAGGACTCACACTTTCTGATTTTAAAACTTACTAAAAAGCCGCACTAAGCTAATTAAGACAGTGTGACACTGGAATTAGAATAAAAATGAGAGTATAGAAATATACCTTTGCATTTATGGTCAATTGACTTTTTACATGGATGTCAAGATAATTCAATGGGAAAAGAATATAAAATTTTTTTATTTTCCTTAAGTATTACATATAACAGACTCCGGAGTATGCTGTGGGTAGGCTTATTCTGTCCTCTTCACTGTCTGTGAACTCTTACTTCTTTTTAAACCTTTCTTGAATTTCCTCAGTATCTTTCCTACCATCTTTGCCCATCATATAAATACCTCAGATAACAGAATATGAATTGAGACCTAAAATGTTTTTTTCATTCTTACTTGTGAGCTCATCCAGTAACTGCCAAGACACATGATATACCTACCTTAGCTAACATCCCTCAAAGATTAGCATGATAGATTGTACCTGCTCTATCTCCAAATTTATATAAGTGGTTGCTGATTATCATCTTTAAGGGATTTTAGACAACCATTTCTTAGAGTTGGCAAAGTTCACCAGGCATTGGTTGCTAACAGTAGGAGTTTAATACCTCTGCAGATTCCAACATAAGGCGTTCAAAACCTCTAGGTTCGGGATTTAACCCATTCAGTAATTAAATTTAGAACTTTAAGCTCTTTTTCATTAAGAAATATATTATATTTAACACATTTTCAGTAAGCTTTCTCCTTGAAGTCAGGCACCAGTTACTAAACTAAAAAAAAAAAACAAACAACAATGTAATCTCAGAATAATAAAGTAAAACTGAAGAGCCAATCTTCAAACTCATTTAACTACTACCTCAACAGCAGATGGTAATCTGAGTTATCTGTAAATCAATTCTGTCTGTTCTTTCAGATGAGGGGTTTGAGCAGAGTCAGCCTTTAACCCCTTCTCAAAGGCAGAGGAGATCTCCTGGTAAATCCAGGTAGATGTGTTCAGATCAGCACTGTCCTGTGTTGCCTACATATAGCTACCTTCAAAACCTCACTGAGCCCCAATTTGCTCATCTGTAAAATAAAACTAGTCACCTGCTTCCCAGAGTTATTCTAAGTATTTAATAAAATAATGTCTTAAAGCACCCAACACGTGGTAGATACTCAACAATATTCCTTTCTCTTTGCTCTCCACAAAGTAAAATACAGGTCATAAATGGCAAAAAGTAAAAAAAAAAAAAAAAAAATCCTGATGAAAGAAACTATTTGGCTTAGTGTGTGCTGAAAAGAGCAGAATTATCTAAATACTAAAAGTAAATCAAACTTTATTTTCTACAAGCATCAAACTCAAACAATCTTAAGTAGGTAAATTATAATCATGATGATAAGATACAAGATACCATGGGGGGAAAATCAACTAATTTTCCACTAATTATGTTGGTATTGTCTAATCGTTTTATTAGGAAACAACTGAGTATCCAGTTGGCAGAATACTGCAGACATTTTCAGTTAACTGATTCAGCGAATAAGCCAACAATAACTTAAGATTTGGCTGCATTTGCAGTATCAGGATTTCCTAAGGGAAGGCTTAATAATGAATCTTAGCCACCACACTTGAGAGAGCAGAAGGGAACAGGTCAAGATGCCCGCAAAATACTATTAGTCCTTTGAGACTAGACTACACAAGGGTTCTTTTAAAAAAGATTTAAAAGAATAACTTTTTTGAGAGAGACAAATAAAAAAACAGACTCTTAATTATAGAAAACTGATGGTTACCAGAGGGGAGGTGGGTAGGAGGATGAGTTGAACAGGTAAAGGGATTAAGGAGTGCATTTGTTGTGATGAGCACCAGTGATGCATGGAAGTGTTGAATTGCTCTATTGTACACCTGAAACTAATATTACACTGTATATTAATTGGAATTAAAATTTTTAAAATAAAAATGTAAAATTGTGTTATTGGACATATGGAAAAGGGAAAACAGAAAAGGGTAGATCTATTTTCTGTTAAGTCAGGAAACCCATAGACATGATTTTTTTTTTAATTAAAAAAAAATTTTTTTTTAAAGTAGGCTCTACACCCAGCATGGAGCCCAATGCCGGGACTGAACTCACGACCCTGACATCAAGACCTAAGCTGAGGGGCACCTGGGAGGCTCAGTCGATTAAGTGTCCAACTTAGGCTCTGGGCATGATCTTGCAGTTCGTGAGTTCAAGCCCTGCATCAGGCTCTGTGCAGACAGCTCAGAGCCTGGAGCCTGCTTCAGATTCTGGGTCTCCTTCTCTCTTTGTCCCTCCCCTGCTCATGCTCTGTCTGTCTGTCTGTCTCTCTCTCTCTCAAAAATAAACATTAAAAAAAAAAAAAAACACTAAGCTGAGATCAAGAGACACTTAGCTGACTGAGCCACCCAGGTGCCCCCCATAGACATGATTTTAAAAAAGATTTTTATAGTGGGCTATATATTTACACGATTCTAACAAGAGTATACAAAAAATACACAGTGAAAAGTCTGCTTCCCATCCCTGCCCCTACCCACACAGCTCTCATCACCCAATCCCACTTGATAAAGTGTTAATTTCTTAAGTAGCCTTCCAGAGTCTGTCTGTGCTTAAGACAAGCAAAGCAAAAATACATTCTTATTCTTTCCTTGTTTTTCTATATAAAAGTAGCAATTTATAATACCATTCTGCATTTCAAAGGCAAATTTTTAATCCTAAATGTCAAATAAAAACAACAAATAAATTCAACAGGACAAGGACTTTTGTTCACACTTGAGTGGACTTTTAAAAGGAGGAACATAAATGATGTTAATGTCAATGGGAATCAGAAATAAAGGAAATCCAAAGGAGGAAACAAAATTCAAGGAGAAAAGGGGGCACAGTCTTATTAATCTCTTTAAAAATGTTCTCTGCTAAAACACACAAGTATCTTATCTTTCATTAATTAAAAAGAAACCATTTCCGTATAGACAAAAAAAAAAAAAAATTAACCAAATATTCATGAGAAGAGAAAAGAAAGAGGAGGGATAAAAGGAGATCAATCAGAAAAGAGAGGTACTTGTGTCAGAAAGGATTAAATGCCAAGTATGCACACATAGAACTACAAAAATAAGAACCACTTTTTAAAATTCTAGCAGTCTCAATTTCTTTTTTTTAAATTTTTTTTCAACGTTTATTTATTTTGGGGACAGAGAGAGACAGAGCATGAACGGGGGAGGGGCAGAGAGAGAGAGAGACACAGAATCGGAAACAGGCCCCAGGCTCCGAGCCATCAGCCCAGAGCCCGACGCGGGGCTCGAACTCACGGACCGCGAGATCGTGACCTGGCTGAAGTCGGACGCTTAACCGACTGCGCCACCCAGGCGCCCCTAGCAGTCTCAATTTCTGAATGTTTACTCACCTAGTTCAAATAAGCAAATGACATAGTACTTTCATGTTTAAGCCATCATCAATTTTAGCATCATGTTGTTTGAAAGCTGAATAAAAATGTCTTTTCACAACCTTTTTCATTCATATTTATGAAAATAATAGGCTTTTACTCTCAGTGTAGCTATTAAGCAACTATTGTCTTGGTGTGGAGCTCCTCAAAACATCTCGCCAAAGCACTTTTACAGCTGAGCTGAAGGTGGTATAAAGTCAGCTACCTGGGCCTGACTTGAGAGACTCTCCAGTGGCAACCTATTATTCTTGTAACCAGTATTGCTTCTTCTCTGACTCCCAAGGATCAAAGGCTGATCTATGCTTCTCACCAATGCATATCCCTGCTGATGAAAATCTGGAAGGAAAGGGTTTGGAATCCTGACATACCACTTTTCAAAGACAGCTGGCCTTTAATCTAAAATAGCTTTCTTAGTCTTCCACTTACTTAAAACAAAAGAGACTGTTTTTAAGCCAGGTATCTAGAGCTAGATGTGTTTTCTGAAAGGAAGAGTGGTCTTTTCTAGGAGTTAGCTTTCATGACCAAAACAGTGAACTCAATCCATTATATAGCTAACATCTTCAACAGGAAAAAAGTAGCACAAAAGAATGCTATTGCAATGATATGAAATCCCCCCCCCCTGCAAAATTATAAACAGTTTTAAATTTCATTATAAATGCTAATGCTTGAGGAAAACCAGGTTATTTAGAGAAAAGGAGGTGGGTGGAGACTTCTATGGATATTTTGAAAGGAATTACTGGGTATTCTCAAGGACTTTGAAGGTTGAAACCACTGTTTCTTTATAATGTCTACCTTCCCTCCCAAACTAAAAGCTTTCCTTTCCCTTATGAAAGGCTTGTTCCTAACTGTATCACCATGATTAGTATCTTTTTTGCTCAAGATGAAAATGAAGAGAGTGGGATGGAAAAAGAACAGAAATTTCCTTGAAGCAAAAGCTGGAAGAAAAGGGGATAGGGAGGTTTAAAAGCTACTAAACTGTCAGAAAGGGAGGAAGGCGGGAAAAAGATATACGAGGACTGTGTGGGTGATAGCTGTGCACATGCTCAGTGGGTGGAGAGATATTAGCCTGGACAGGTGCTGTCTGGAAAGACTGGTGGCGTTAGTATGCAACTAGGGAGTTGTATGCATGAAATTATACTAAGTCAGGTGTTACTAACTCTGAGACAGTCTACAATAGAATAGGATCACAGGGAACTTCAAGGTCACCTATTCCTCCCTACCACTGGTGGGAGCTTTATTAAACCAAATGGTCCAAATCACGTACTTATCATTCAGAGACGATTTCAAAACATCTAAAGTTCAGCTATTCTAATTCTTAACTGAATTTAACACTTTTCTTGGTTCAAGTCTATTACTTCTGCTTCTCCTGTAGTGATCAGTCAAGTGCATGTGAATATTTCATTATTTCTCTTCTTAAACATCTTGTATTTTAGATGTACTTAAAATACAAATATTGACTGATTTCCACTAGAAGGATTTATGCTGATTTGGATGGATTTGTCAGTCCATCTACATACCTTCACCTCATCCCCTTGATGAGCAGTATAGTATAAATTTCCATGAGTGTTATCCAGGTTTAGGGTATGGCAGGTGGCCAGGAAACTGTAAATAACTGGTTCAAATACGCATGGAATCTATGACGTTGGTTGGCTACATAAACATGATTCTCTAACCAACAAAGCATGCCTGTATAAGAGAATTTTTTTAATTTTTTTATTGTTTTAACATGGAATTTATTGTCAAACTGGTTTCCATACAACACCCAGTGCTCATCCCAACAGGTGCCCTCCTCAATGCCCATCACCCACTTTGCCCTCCCTCCCACCCACCATCAACCCTCAGTTTATTCTCAGTTTTTAAGAGTCTCTTATGGTTTGGCTCCCTCCCTCTCTAACTTTTTTTTTTTTCCTTCCTCTCCCCCATGGTCTTCTGTTAAGTTTCTCAGGACCCACATAAGAGTGAAAACATATGGTATCTGTCTTTTTCTGTATGACTTATTTCACTTAGCATAACGTGGATGGAACTGGAGAGTGTTATGCTAAGAGAAATTTTTTAAATGGCATTGAAAATATGGATATGCACGCACAGAAGTTTAGAAAGATATACTCTAAAATGCTAGTAGTGATTATTAATGGATGGCAGATTTTGGTGATTCTTATTTTCTCTCTTTTTTTTAAATTTTATTAGAGAGAGAGAGAGAGAGAGAGAGAGCACAAGTGCCTGTTTCCCAAGCAGGCTCCACGCTGTCAGAGCAGAGCCCCATACAGGGCTCAAACTCAGGAACCATGAGATCATGACCTGAGATGAAATAAAGAGTCAGACACTTAACTGACTGAGCCACCCAGGCGCCCCCATTTTCTCTTTTTCTTTAGAATTTTCTTGAAAAAAATGTATTACTTTGGCGATTTAAATATATTTTAAAAGACACAAAAGAGGGAGCATATAAATACTGGAACTAGAAAATGGATAAATTATTAACTATGTAACTCAAATTTTACCTACATCTATAGATGTCCATGATCAAGTACTAAATAAGAAAAAAACAAATTGTGTAGAATGATTACCATTAAAAAAAAAACCCTCAATGTACATTTACAGATACACAAATTTATATAAACATGGGAAAATGTCTAGAAGGATATAAAAACTGGCAGTGGTTCTCTTTGTAGGTAAGATTGAGTGGAGATGACTTATTTTTTATGTAACATACTTCTCAGTTGCTTAAATTTAAGGGCATGCATACCTTTGAATTACAGAGATGTAAATGAAAAACAATGTTTAGAAAACATACAACACAATAATACAAATGTGGGGGAAAGATGATGTATAGCATTTTCTTGGGAAACTAAGAATAGGATTCTTATATTCTTTCTTAGCTAGTCATATTATATAATATACATGTGCATTAGATTATATAGTCTATACACTTGGTCTTATATGTATTTTTGTGTGCATATATGGATGCTGAATTGGAAACCAGATCATTTTAAGTTAATTTTAACCTATTTTTATTTTAAAAACAGGGAAATAAATAACTAGAGAAATAAAGGTGCTTCTCATTTTTGAACTCAAGCAAACAATTAGTCAAGTCCTAGTGACACCGCACTGTACTTGAAGACATCTCATCCAGCACTCTCTGGAATGGTTAGTCTATCAATGAGTCCAATTTTGTGTATGCATATATTGTATATGAAGTCTATTTTACCTATAGAAAAAAAATTGCTATTGACTGGCATAGAAAATATATCCAGAACCTGAATGGAAGCAACTAACATGAATCATATTCATTACTATATGCAATATAAATACAATGTATTTTAATACAGTAACTACAGTAAAATAAATAACATTATCATCTCAAAGTTACAGGCATTCTCCAAAAAAAAGTAAGCCTTTAAAAAGGTACAAAATCCAGGCCTTTACTCAGCAAAGTCCTATCAAATCATTCCTCCTCTCAAGTTAAAAGCCATTAAATCAGCCCTCTACATTTTGATTATGTGCAGACAAATTTCTAACACAGCCTGAAGAAACAGCTACCTATAATGATACTTCTGCATTTGGTGGTAAAAACGAGCTCTGCCTGCCGATATCATACAATATCACAGATGTTTTTAATCCTTGCCAGACATTCTTTGATCACATGTAGGTCTCCCCTATATTTATGGCCCTGTTGAGGGGCCAGCACTCTGCACAAATCCACCCTGAGAGCACACTAAATATCTTACTTCACCCACACATCTCCTCTCTTCCATCTTACACATTATCAATCTCTTACCCTACAACAATTCCCTTTATATCATCACCCTCCTACCCTCCTTTCACTCACCCCCACCCCCAACCCCACCTGAGGAAAACAGATTTTGGTTGTGAGTAACAGAAGAAATGCTGACTACAAGGAGATGGACCAAGACAGGTTGTAAGACGTGGGGAATAGGAGAGGCTGTGGGAAACTGGACAAGGGCAAGGATATTGTACACTGCCCTAATTCCCTTTGAAAGTTCCCTGGCTCTGTTTCATACAGGTAATAAAATTTTCCTTATTGATGCTCTGAATCGGCCTTCATCATTTGATTTCCATGTCGTCTTCCTCAGCAAGACAATTAACTCAAAGTTAGTACTGAGTTAAAATTACTCTGACATGAACTACAAGAGGTGGAATCGGCACCTCTTAGATTTACTTTTCTCCATGAAATAGGAAAAAAAAAAAGTGAAATGAGAACAAAGAAGCCACCATAGGTAATGGAATAGGTAAAGGAAAACAGAAGCACTGAGTCCCTTAAAATAACGTGGGAGCTGTTTCTGTCAGGAATAACATGTTACATAATTTAAGTTTCATGAATCAGCACTTTAGTCAGTAATTTACATGAATTAAAAAGAGAGAGAGAGAAAAAACATGAGGATCAGAAAAGGTAAAGTGGTTTCTGAAACAAGGCAGGTTTCAAAAGTATTTTATTCCACCCCCACACAGAAGAATGTTGACAGGCAGATGACTCAGTCTGGCTTCATTAAGAGCTTCTTACCACCTAATATCCCTCATGGGTAAGTCCATCCCATCTCTTTTTTCCATGATACCCTTCTCAATTCCTCCCTCCAGGTAATGGCCATATTTCCTCTCTAATTGAAGGTTATCTATCTGGAGGTCACATACGTTAGGATTCAGTGATTATGCTGGAAGGATATAAATAGTCGAGGGGTTTTTTGGTTTGTCTAAAAAAAAAAGATCCTTGGGGTGCCTGGGTGGCTCAGTCAGTGAAGTGTCTGACTTTGGCTCAGGTCATGATCTCACAGTTCATGAGTTTGAGCCCCGCATCAGGCTCTGTGCTAGGAGCCTACTTCAGATTCTGTCTTCCTCTCTCTCTTTGCCCCTCCCCTGTTCCCACTGTCTCTCTCTCTCTCTCAAAAGTAAACATTAAAAAAAAACTTTTTTTAAAGCTCCTTTATACTAAAGGACTTGCAACATTTCAAAGAATTCAGTAGTAGTAACGTCAGATGCTTCCCCCCACCCCTGCAAAAAAAAGACAGTATCTATGATCATTGTGTTTGAATCTAAGTAGCTTAATTGAGTTCACGGACATTGAAAACCTACAGTGATTTGTAGTCCTTAAAAATGACCTTAAATGAGCAGGGAGAGATAAGGAAGCTATCAACACAAACAATGAAACCATATGTCCAATCTAAACTATCTCCACATCATAGGGAAAAAGGAAGATATTTTAGAAGAAAAAAAAATAACCAACCTATTTGCTTTTTCAAAAGCCAGAGTGGATAAATCCTATGAAATGAGTCCAAAAAGCATTCTCATCTCTTTTTGTAGACAAGATGTTTATTGTATCAGATACTGTTGGAAATAACTGAGGGATATTGGTATAGGCCTGGAAATCTCTTAGGCACAAATCAATTATGGTATTTGAGAGGCATAATGTTTAGAAAGAGCAAGAAATCTGAAGTCATTTGGAGTCATTCATCCACAATGTTTACTACAGACTGGCACATGCCAAGCTCTGTCCACACACCTGCTCTCTATTCAAGCTCTGTCTCCCACTAGCTATACAATACTGGTTAAAGCATTTTAACATTTCTCTGCCTCAGTTTCCTCATCTGTAAAAGCACGAATAAAAAATGGCTGCTAAGGGTGCCTCAGTGGCTGAGTCGGTTAAGTGTCTGACTCTTAGTTTCAGCTCAGGTCATGATCTCACGGTTAATGACTTCAAGCCCCACCTTGGACTCTGTGAGTGCAGATTCTACTTGGAATTCTCTCCCCCCTCCCCCCCACCCGCCAAAATAAATAAATAAACAAACTTTAAAAAAAATGGCTGCCAACTTCACAAATATATCTGGAAGTACTCTATAATCCAGGAAAGTATTAGTTGTCATTTCACTGAACTGAATTCATGAATGCCACTGTCTGTTGTACCATAAATTATATCAGAGGAAACTGAGCCTTCCTACTTCCAGGAGATACTTCATAAACCTATTAAATAAGGCTTAGAGTCTCATTTAATCATCTCTCTGGAAATTTAAATGAGAGAGAGAGAAAACGCTACAAAGAGAGAAAGCTGGTATAACATGCAGATTTTGACATCAAATTGATAATCACCATAATGATAAAAACCATGATTCACCGTTTTGGGTCTGTAACAATCTATCAGGCCAAGGACTCATTTGAAGAGGGTACTTTATTCTGGAAAAATATTCTCTCTATATGTCTGCAAATCACAAAATGGGCATCTACCAGATTGACCTATCAACTCAACATTACCAACAGTAAATGGCAGTGAAATCACAGAGCATTATTTGTTATGTTGATGTGTACAAACCAAAACATTCTATTTTATGGTATATTCCACTAAACTATGGTTTCATCAATTGTCAAACAGATTAGGAACAAAGCTCCTTTTAAAAACAAAATTAGGCTCAGTGTAGTGGCAGTTGAAAAAAGGGAGAAGTTCTGGTCTCTCCAGAGTTAGCTAATAATGATGGACAGTATAGTGGATGAGAAAGACCATCTTATAGAAGACACTAGGGATCTGGTGGAGATCTGAAAGGAAGAGGTCTCATTCCTGTAGCTCCAGACTCCCTTCCCCCAGGGAATGAAGGGGTGGTGGCTTGTCTTACAGGAGTGGTAGCCAAGTGCACCAGAAGGCACACCCAGTCCTAAAATATGCCTGAAACTTCCTCTAATGTTTCTAGTTCTTGCAATGACATTTGGGGAACTGAAGTGTACACAACCTCTTCACTGCTAGAACTGCTACAATTTAGTATTTTTAGTTAACAAGTTGAGTTAATATTTATAAAACATTTAGAAGGAGCCCAAGCATGTAGTAAGAGCCATTTAAGTGTTTGTTAAATAAATAAGTCACTTCCCAGACTGGTTGGGTAAATCCTCAACCTAGAGACAAAGTAGAGAATCAAAACACACTAAACTCTAATATTTTTAAATAAAGATTTAGAAACTATAGTGCTGTGTATTTATTCTTGCATCTCAAGTGTACCTGCATCTCAAATATATAGTCTCTTGGTGCAGAACCGAAATTCAACTTATGGTTCAGAAATCACTGTGCAAAATTAAATGATGGAGTTTAAGTCTCAAGAGATGAACTCTTTCTCTCTTCTACCTTTCCAACTGACCACCACTAAAAATGACAAATCTAAAAATCTCAAAGCACTCTAGATGGTACATTTTAATGCTAAAGCTGAGGGAACCAATAGAGCCAAATTCACTTTAAAAGAGATGGAAAGGCTTTAAATAAATCACAGAGAACTTAAGGACAGGAACGCATTAGTCTGAGACTACCATCCGCTGACAACAGGTTAATGATTCCCTTGCCCTCCGCCATCCCTGATCCTCGCAGGTGACCCGCACCCTCTTTCGACTCCAGGAGGGGGTCCCCCACCTTCACAGTTCCCGGCTCGTCTAAGCTGCGAGGCCGCGCACGGGTTAACAATGTCCGTCCACCGACAAGGCTCGAGCGTTTAGGAATCAAAAAGAATCCGAATTCACCTCGAGGAAACACAGACCACCAACTCTCAGAATCGGGGGCTGCGCGGGGGGTATTGCTTCTGCCCTTCTGACCAATTCGGAGGTTTTCGGGCTGAGGGGTCGAAAAGTCACGTTTGCTTCGAGGAGAGGCAGCAGTCGAGGCCCGGGCACCGCTCGCTCCGCCCCGTCTCACCCGCCCGGGGGCTCCGACTGCGACCGGACGCGCGCGGACCCTGCGGCCGGCCCACCCGCCTCGCGTCCCCGCGTCCCCGCACCTACCCTGGTCCGCGCGGTGCTGCCTCCTAGTGCGGCGGGGCGGAGGCGAGCGCACTCGCGCGCTTCCTCCTTCCCCGCAGGGCCGCCGGGCGCCGCCGTTTCCTCCCTGACGCGTCACGGCGGCCGGCGGCTCCTCCCGCAGTGTGTCGGGCGGCTGGAGAGAGCCGGGCGGCCGGCAGCGCGGCGGTAGGGCGCCCGCTCCGAGCCGGGGGCTGCCGGCGCGCGGCAGGAGACTCAGGCTGGGCGGCCCCTGCTCGGGCCCGGCCGCCGAAAGCCGCTCTCTCTCTCTTCCCCGTGCACCCCGGCGAAAGCCCGGGCCACAGCGCGCGGACTGGCTCCCGCTTCGCCGTGCACGCAAAGTTCTGGGGACGCTGGTGGATCCTATCTAGAGGCTACGGTTCCTCGCTGACAGTGACTGCCGCCCTGGGGCCCAGGAGCCGCGTGGGCCAACGCTCCCGGCCGCCCGGTGAAGACGACCCTGGCGTAGGCAGCGAGCAGGACCGCTGGACCGCCAGAGGAGTGAGAGTCACCCCAGGAGCGGCCTGGTGGGCCTGTGGCTGGGTGTAAACTGGAAACTCAGGGAAGTGAAATGAGTATCCGAGTAATTTAGGGCAACAACTGTGCTTCATTTAGTATTATTTGAAGTTTTCTTTTTTTTTTTTTCTTTTTCATCAGCAACGTTTTGGCTTTTGTGTTTATAGGTAAAGAGTTCACAATTTGGCAGATCCTGGGTACAGAAAAATTTACACACATTTCTCTGATTTACTTTTTTTTTTTTTTTGCATGCCCATTAATCTCCAAGTCAAATGAGGGCACACTTCACAGTTTCTTATGACTCTTTCTTATTCTTTAAATATAGAAGTTGCATTTTAGACTCTTACTCGTCTCCTTTTTTCCAGGTAAGATAGCGGGAGGTAGAGAAGATGAGTGGAAAACCTAAGGGTTACACGATTCAGTGGGAGTGGAGTAAGGTGGTTAGGATTTTCAGGTAGAGTGGGTTGTTGTTTGCCCCACAACACTACTATAGTTTAATGTTTTATCAGGTATCACTTGAAGATAGACTCAGACAACTATATAAAGATTCCCACGTCCATATCATGTTTCAGATTTTGAGGCAACCATCTATACTTCAGACTATATGATTCCAGAGAATGTGCCATAAATCTATGAACAAATAAACTTCCAAAGGTAGTTATAGAGGAACTGGCATTCATGTGTGGCTTCCCTAAATTCAGGGGACATTTCCGTATGTTTTAAAATAATATTCAAAAATTTAAACCACAGGTAAAGGTAAGAATATTCATTTGTAATGTCATTTAACACAGTATGGCTTTCTCCTTCTTAAAGAAAATGAAGGTGTAATACAGAATTTTTATACTTTGAAATATAATAATCCTGCAGAACTTTCTAAACAATGATTTTCAGTGGCACAAGGAAATGGATATAAAGTACAACAGATACAGTTCAATACATTGCCATGGTCCTTTGTATGTTTTCCCTGTGATCCACACAATAAGGCACAGAGAAGCTACAGAATTTCCTCCCTTGTAACAAAATCAACAAGTGATCAGTGTATCTCTTAATTAAAACCATATTCACATTGCTGAAAAATTTCTCAGACAAAAAGAAATTTTGTGTCAATAAACTCCAAATGGAATGACATCATTCTCGCCTTAGAGATACATACCTGTCTATCACCATATTTCAACTTTCTTCCTTCCTCCCTTCCTCCTTCCTTTCTTTCTTATTTCTCTTTTCTCCTTCTTCCTTCCTTCCTTCCTTCCTTCCTTCCTTCCTTCCTTCCTTCCTTCCTTCCTTCCTTCTTTCCTTTCCTCTTAAAAAACAAACATCTGGAAACCATTGTATTTCCAGGATAAATCTGTCTTCCTGCTATGAAGAACACACACACACACACACACACACACACACACACACACACACACACCACCTCCTACAACATTTTAAGACAAGAAGGTAGATGAGCCACATTCAACTGATAAGAAATGGTTATTTTGCATTTATAATCAGAAAGCTACAATTCACTAGCTTGATTTCTTCAGAATACTAGAGGTTGTAAATATATTCACGAACTTAATACTAAAGGGGTTTTCACTTAAAATTAATTTTAAAGGCTCACTTTAAGGCTGATAACTTTGATTAATCGTATTCACCTATATAGATCAAATCTCCATTTTCCCTTATGTTCCAATGTCTTTTTAAGCTTATATTGTAAAAGAAAAGTTGTTGAATGTTCAGCTAAATGTCTAGCTGATATTTATGCTTTTATTAAAGGTTTCATATAAATTGGGGCACCTGGGTGGCTCAGTTTGTTAAGCATCCAACTTTTGATTTCAGCTCAGGTCATGATCTCATGATTCATGAGACTGAGCCCCACGTAGGGCTCAGTCTTATGATTCATGAGACTGAGCCCCATGTAGGGCTCTGTGCTGACAGTGCAGAGCCTGCTTGGTATTCTCTCTCTCCCTCTCTCTCTGCCCTTCCCCCATTCTCTCTCTTTCTCTCTCTCTCTCTCTCCCCCCTCAAAATAATAAACTTTAAAAAAATTAAAAATGAAAGGTTTCATATAAGTAAAATTTTAAAACAGAAAGTATTTTGTTTAGACTATGGGTTCCAATATTTTCTTTTAAAATAGGACTCCATACAGATAGGGCAAATATTTTGTTTATCTGTTTTATCTATAATGTAGAGATTATGAGCACAAGCTTTGGCATTGAATAGACTCAGGTTTCAGTTCTGGCTCTGCCACTTTCTACTTTGGGCAAATTATTTTACCTCTCTGAGCTTTGGTTTCATCAGTAACATAAGAATAATAGTACTTTTCTCTCCTCAGTGAAACAGAGATAATAATAGTGTTTATCATATAAAATTGCTAGGAGGATCAAATGAACTTAGTAGAATGCCTGGAACATAACATCAGTAGACTGCTATTGTCATCATCATTATTATTAGCTCTAACACAGACATAAAAATGCCAATATTTATATTTCTTTTGTGCTAGTTTAAAGAATGGTCAACATTTAGAGGTTTTCTTTTCTTTTCTTCTTTTTTTTTGTAGAAGTCCTAAAAGTAACAGGAAAAAAACCATAAAAGAAATATTAAGATATAGTTATGTTCAGAACTTTAGAAAATTGGGCTGGTGATACTGTAAACTGTTGACCCAAATATTAAAAATAAAAACAAACAACTACCTAAGGAGGTAATATAGCATTTTTTTTTCTTTTTAGGTAATATGTTCCACTGAGATCAGTGCTTGGTTTTTACCTACTTTTCAAAATGGGAAACCTTTTCCCTAAACTGGTGCCTGATATGGAACCATCATGACTTTTTATATCATAATAAAGTCCTCTGTTGTTTGTAGTTCTTTCATTGTAACTTTGGAAGAGTTGAAGAGCATAACAATATAAGAAATACCACTTCCCGTAAGGAGAAAAATTGATAAAATGACAGCTACGGGACCTGAATGGCTTCTATTCATTCATAAGTCAGTTGGTAATGGAAATGAGGGCCAGCATTCATTGGAACATTTGTTTTATAGCAGATAAATCAATAAGACTAGAGAAGTAAGAATAGTGCTACCAACCACATGATTACAAAAGCAAAGATGTTTTTGATTCATATTATTTGTATTGCACCTTTTCCTTCATTCTACTACAAACTCATCTACTTAAGTGGGTCAGACATCATGAGTTGTTGCTATAGTTTCCAGCTATGCTTATCCTTTGGTATATCAAATGCAGTATCCCACAGCTTCAAAAAAAATGAAAACCACTTTTCTTGGAAAGGTAATTTAAGGATAGTCCAAGTCATGAATTGGCTCAGGAAATAATTAACCCGGAAAAGCCTGTTATAAATAGGTAAGAATATGAGAATTAAAGTGACAAATTTATTGAATTTTCTGAGCAAAACCATATAATAAAACACAAAGCCACCCAAGGTATAGGCAGAAAAAACTCAGATATCCATGGGAACTGAAATTGATACTGTTTTATACTGCCTTGGCACAGAGCCAAATTAACTTGTTTCCTTCATCTAGAAAATGGTTCAGAGTATTCTCATTCTGTGTGTTGGGGGTGGGAGTGGTCCACAGCTCAACATCTTTGTTGGGCCAAATTAGCCATGTTCAAACTCAAAACTGAAGTGCCCAAAGTTCAAGTGTGTTTTGTAACAATGTGAAAACCATTTTAAAGCAAGACTACATTAGGATCAAATATAAGGCCTCTTAGATTACCGGACTTTTTCACTTTCTGTATTAGACTCCTGAGAAAAATCCAGGGGAAGTGTTAAGAGACCAGAACCCTTAAAATGCTGGCACAGCTTTTTGATAAATAGTTGCTAGAAATTACTTTAAATTTTGCTAAGATCTGAAGTAAAACCATTATCCTTCCTTATTAAGGAAACCTCATTGTCTTCCAATCTAGTTATTATAAGTATCAAGAACAAAATACACCCTTTTTTTCTTTCTCATTTTTTTCTTTTTCTTTCTTTCCTTTTTTTGTTTTGATCTCTGGTTAGTCTGTTACATACATAAACTACATCTGTAAATAGTTGGCAATAACTTACATAAGTTGTGTCAGCAGTTACGATGTTCCTCAGAATCATACTGGGCCTGTGAGCTCAAACCTACTGGGTGGACTTTGAAGATAACAATTATTTTAGTTGCTTATCAGTAGGAAATAATAGCTTTTCTTAAACACTATTCATTTGGTGACTCAGTTATTTACTGTTAATTATGTGCAATTAATGATTGAACCCATTTCAAATGCAAAAGCTTAATAGCCCCTGGCTTAAAGAAGTGTGTTGCTGTTATTTCCACAACTGATTCTTTGAGGAGTCTGTGTCTGGCTCACCAAATGTCAAAGACTTAAATAGACTTTAAGGGATTATAACGCTTCATATACGGGGAAACCCTTAAATTCTCTATGTTTTCTAGAATAAACAACCTCAGTCCCTTTAACTTTTTCTCACTTTTTTTTTTTTTTAATTTACAACCAAGTTAGTTAGCATATAGTGCAACAATGATTTCAGGAGTAGATTCCCTAATGCCCCTTACCCATTTAGCCCATCACCCCTCCCTCACCTCTTTTTTTTTTTTTTAATGTTTATTTATTTTTGAAACTGAGAGAGAGCAAGAGCAGGGGAGGGGCAGAGAGAGAGGGAGACAGAATCCAAGGCAGGCTCCAGGCTCTGAGCTGTCAGCACAGAGCCCAACTCGGGGCCTGAACTCATCAACCTCAAGATCATGACCTGAGCCAAAGTCAGATGCTCAACCAACTGAGCCACCCAGCCTCCCCTCCTCTTTTTTTTTTTAAATGTGAAATGACTCTCATATGAATTCTTTCCAAATACTCCATGTTCTTATTTAGATGAGATGCCGAGTATGAGACATGGAACTCTATAAAAGATCAGGTAAGTCCTTAGTACAGTGAGAGCATTCTCTCACAGCTCTTCAATTCACGCTCCTATATTGGAACTTAAAATTATTCTCACATTTAAAATTACATTTCTTCATTATCAGATTTTAAAATCTGAACTCTAAATGCTTATTTAGCCCATTTATGTATTCTTGCATTATATTTAAGAAGTTATTTTGATTATCCTATGAAACTCCCCGTACCTATTTTATCCAAACTGTATTTTTCCTTGGTGATTTTGAATTTTATATTTGTTAAGACAAAAACATCTAAGGTGGAGGGTGCATGTCCTAAGGGTGCTCAAGACAATCTAATACAGATTAGAAAGAACGTACCCCAATGTCTATTTTATCTAAACACAAAGAGGATAAGCTTTCTTATTTAACATACATATTGACAATGGCTTGCTCATACAGTCCTTTGTCAGGCAGTCATTCATGTCCTCTGTGAGGTATCCTGAGAAGGGTGGGCTTCCCCCTTGCAGGGAAGCTCTCCTTTATCCAGCGTCAGTGTATTGCAGTTTTGTGTAGCATAGGAGGTCATTGATGTGGTTAATTTTGTAAAAAAAAAATCCTTTCAATAGAATATATATAATACTTTGTACTGAGATGGAGAGTAATCGTGGAAACTCTTTATCTTCTATTGAAGTGTCCAAGATACTTCCTGGGGTCAAAAGCATTGTTCCTGCATACACACTGCCTGGTTCTGACCATAGTTCTGCCATGACCAGCCATGTAATCCTGGGCAAATTATTTAACATCTCTGGGGTTCAGTTTCCCCACCTGTAAATTGGAGAGCATAACTGTATCTGCTGTACCGGGTTGTTCTGAGGATGACATGAGCTAAAAATGTGAAAATCTACCACCAAAATAAGCACTACATAAGCACGGGTTATTATTATTACTTAAATAAATAAATATCAAGATGAATGATACATTTTCCTCTGACAACAATACAAGGGATCCAGATTTCCCTAACTTTGTGGTGAGTGGTATTTTCCTTTTAAGGCAAACTTTTAACACTGCCTGAGAGACTAACTCCATCCACCGTCTCCTTTAAGTGTACATGTGTTTAGAAAGAAACACTTTAGAGAATGTTTGAAAATTACATTCAGAAATATTTCTATCAGTGTGTAATTTCGTTGCAAAAAAAATGGTGTGTGTGTGTGTGTGTGTCCTTTTAAAACTCGTACGCATAATTAAAAATTTTGGAAACAATTTTTTATTTCTTTAAATATTTTTCAAGTAATTTCAGTGGGCCTCAAACTAACTAAAATGCAACGCCTTTAAATTAGTTTGCAAGAACTGCTGATTAATAGCAGAGAAAATGAGAATTTACTAATAAGACTTCAGTAAAAACCTTTGCAGAACTGGTTGATAAGACTGAAGAAGAAAATGAGTAATTTAATAGGTAGAAACCAACAACAATGCATTTCTTCAATTTAAATCCAAATAGCTTTTTGAAGTATCTTTTTCAGCTATGACAGCTATTAAAATGTAATATCAAAATAAGCTGAACTTAGTACCCGATCTTCAAATCACTATATCATAAGGTGTTAAACCAAGATTTTTAAAAAGTAATGAATTACCAAGGAATAAAGCATCAAATGAAAGCAAAAAGGCTCTTCTACTATTAATAAAATACCATTAAATAATTTAAAATATATTGATTATTTCATGTGTTTAAATTTCGGGTTTCTGGTTTACAATGTGTACAATATATTAGTATAGGAGGTCATAAATTATATGTTTGTGCATGCTGGTTTGGTGTCATCTAAGAATTTAATGTCTTTTGTTCTTTTTCTTCTACATTCAGTAGCTTTTGTTGAGTACCTAGTATGTGCCAGGTACGGTACTATGCTCAGAGAGGTAGAAGTTAAAAATATAATTCTCACCCACAAACAGTAGTTTATTTTTTTTTTATTTTTTTTTCAACATTTATTTATTTTTGGGACAGAGAGAGACAGAGCATGAACGGGCGAGGGGCAGAGAGAGAGGGAGACACAGAATCGGAAACAGGCTCCAGGCTCTGAGCCATCAGCCCAGAGCCCAACGCGGGGCTCGAACTCACGGACCGCGAGATCGTGACCTGGCTGAAGTCGGACGCTGAACCGACTGCGCCACCCAGGCGCCCCTCACAAACCGTAGTTTAAATAATTTATGAAGCATATAATAAAGAACTGTTCCAACAACTAATCTTCACAGAATCACCTATTTCTCAGCTCCCTCCCCTACCTCTTCTACCAGCCCTTGGCATAGATAATGATTTCCTGTGGGGTCAGGATTTGAATTTGAAACTGGTCATTTGAACACCCACTTGGTTTTCATGTAGTTTATTCTTTTTTTTAATGTTTATTTATTTATTGCGGGGAGGGGCAGAGAGAGAGAGAGAGAGAGAGAGAGAGAATCCCAAGCAGGCTCTGCTTTGTCAGCACAGCCCCACTAATGTGGGGCTTGAACTCATGAACCATGAAATCATGACCTGAGCCCAAATCAAGAGTAAGATGCTTAACCGACTGAGCCACCCAGGCACCCCTCATGTAGTTTAATTTTTTTTAATTAAGTAATTTGTTTTGAGAGAGAGCGTGCACGCATAAGTGGGGGAAGGGCAGAGAGAGGGAGAGAGAGAGAATCCCAAGCAGGCTCCATGCTGTCAGAGCAGAGCCCAATGCAGGGCTCGATTCCACGAACTGTGAGATCAAGACCTGAGCAGAAAGCAAGAGTCGTATGCTTAACTGACTGAGCTACCCAGATGCCCCTCGTGTAGTTTAAATAAACCATTTCTGACTTATTTTCTCTTTTAGATATCTGCAAGGTGCTTTTCTGAAATATAAATACCACTGATTCAACAAACATTTCCTCTTCAAAGCACTGTGTTAATACAGCGGTTCAAGGTACAACATGCATTGTGCTTTCAAGGGGATTTTATATCCTTGATAGAAAATGAGAAAAGCACATTAATTTTTCCTTATGCTGTTCACTATTGAATATTCCTCAGTACCTTGCCTTTTTAACTATCTCACCACTTCTGCCTGGTGTATTTCTTCAAGCCTGATACCATACTGTTTGAAAGTTTTACAAGCATGCTATTTGGCTTTAAAAGTTTATCTCGTTACTTATAATTTCCACTCGTGACTGGGATAAATTGCTTTTTTTTTTTTTTTATTTTTTTTTTCAACATTTATTTATTTTTGGGATAGAGAGAGACAGAGCATGAACGGGGGAGGGGCAGAGAGAGAGGGAGACACAGAATCAGAAACAGGCTCCAGGCTCTGAGCCATCAGCCCAGAGCCTGACGCGGGGCTCGAACTCACGGACCGCGAGATCGTGACCTGGCCGAAGTCGGACGCTCAACCGACTGCGCCACCCAGGCGCCCCAATAAATTGCTTTTAATTGCTAGTTATTTCCATTGGAGAACAATCATGAAAAAATGAAAAACAGGTAGAAGAAAAAACTGCTAGAAGCTAAGAGCATAGAAATTAAACTCCTACAATGGAATCTCATAACATTTCCCCAAATAGCAAAATAATAAAAATAAAATAAAAATAACCCAAACCAAACCAAAAAACAGCGCTGTGAGGTACTGAAGGCAAGAAACTGGATCACATAACTACCTGGGGTCTTATTTACTTTTAAACTCTGCAAAGTCAAAGTTCACAGCCTTGGAGGAACCTGTATCTGTTTGACTTTTTAAAAGCAAGTGATGTTAACAATCTGGGGCATAGTGTGGAAAGTCAGACTTAGTTGCAGAAGTCTGTGATAACATAAAATTCAATTTAGAAAAATATAAGCACATTAAGGCAATAAAGAGACAATCTGTATTTGAATTTTAACTGATAACATATGTACTCCTTGGGCTATCCCACTAACCTCCCAAAAATCCAATTTTCACTATAATAATCATTCTCATAGAAAATAGAAAGAAAAACACCATTTGAACAAATTTCAGAATAGTGTAGTGATTAGGCACATGGCTTCAGAGGAAAACAGCTCTGGATTTGAATCTTACTTCTGCTTACTAGCTCTGGACCCAGGCACATTTCCTAACTCCTCAGCCTCAGTTTTCTTACTCGCAAATGTAGTTCCTACTTCACAAGGTGGTTGTGAAGATTAAGTGAGATAAACTTATAGTAATGTACCTACTCATTATGGTAGGCAGAACGATGGCATCCCAAAGACATCACATCCTAGTCCCTGGAACCTGTAAATATGTTACATGACATGGCAAAGAATTAAGTGTGCATGGACAATATGCATGGACTTTGGGGCAATTATTGCAAGTGAATTAAGTCAGACATGAAAAGACAAATACTATATGATCTTACTTATATATGGAATCTAAAACAAACAAAAATGAACTCAGATACAGAGAACAGGTTCGTGGTTGACAGCATCAGGGATTGGGGAGAGGGTAGATGAAATGAGTGAAGGTGGTCACAAGCTACAAGCTTCCATTTATAAAATAAATAAGTCATAAGATGTAATGTACAGCATGGTGACTACAATTAATAATGCTGTATTGTATATTTGAAAGCTGCTAAGAGAGTAGATCTTAAAATTTATCATAACAAGAAAAACGTAACTGTGTGGTGATGGATGTCAACTAGACTTGGAGTGATTATTTAGCAGTCTATCGAATCATGATGCTGTACACTTGAAACTAATGTCATATGTTAATTATATCTCATTTTAAAAAATTAATTTTAAGAAGGTTATATGAAATAAAGATTGCTAATCAGCTGACCTTAAGATAGGAAGAATATCCTGGATTTTCTGAGTGGGTCCCAGATGATCACAAGGGTCCTCAAAAGTGGAAGAAGAAGAAGGCAAAAGAAGAGTTAGAGAAAAAGATGTGACTATGGAAGGATGGTTGGAGAGATACAACATTGCTGGCTTTGAAGGTGGAAAAGGGGGCCTCAAGCCATGGAATGTGGGTGGTCTCTAGAAACTGGAAAAGGCAAGAAAATGGATTCACTCATAGAGCCTGCAAAAGGGT
This sequence comes from Herpailurus yagouaroundi, assembly GCF_014898765.1. Classification (NCBI taxonomy): domain Eukaryota; kingdom Metazoa; phylum Chordata; class Mammalia; order Carnivora; family Felidae; genus Herpailurus; species Herpailurus yagouaroundi. Next base: position 17,509,750 of record NW_024412406.1, read on the forward strand.
GCATCCCTGCTGACACGTTAATTTTAGCTCAGTGACACTGATGTCAGACTTCAAACCTAGAGGGCTAAAAATGTGGTTTTAAGTCTCTAAATTTGTGGTAATTTGTTACAGCAGCAGATTAAAAAACAAGTTAGATATATAGATACATCAGCAACTCTACCAAAGTTGCAGTGTGAGGGCAAGTGTGGCATATAGAGAATTGTCTCCCTCCCTCACTCCACTTGGTTTTAGAAAACATGCCAACTCACAAACTTTTCCATTTTTATTTTCTTTATATAACTAATTGCAAGAGTTCAATTTACCATGCCACAGGATTATTCTCCAAGCAATCTAAGTGCTGTTGGCTAACAACTTACTTAACCCATTATGGGTCCTTGATGATGGCAGATGACAGTTACAGAATATAAATTTTACCTAAGTACTATCTGGTTTCATATATTTTATTTAATTATTTTTATTTATTATTTTAAAAATTTATCTTATTTTTTTAACTAAATTCTACCACAGCATGGGGCTCAAACTCACAACAACCCCAAGATCAAGAGTCCCATGCTCTACCTATTGAGCCAGCCAGGTACCCCTGGTTTCTTATATTTTTATTTGTGTCTAGACACCTGAGAATATCATACAAATTAGTTGTGAATTAACTATCCCAGAGACTTACAGGAATAGCCCTGTCATCTCCTGAGAGGTGAGCACAGCAGTTGTCAAAGGAGGCAGGCCACACTCACTGAGTCCTTTCTGCCTCTTCTTGGCTTTATCAGAAACACATTATATACATTATCGCCTTTAATCCACATAACCATGCCATCATCATCCCCTTTTTACAGATAAAGGAACAGAAATTCAAAGAGGTGAAATAACCCTACCCAGGTCACATGGCAGGAAAGTGGCAGAGCTGAGTCCATTTGATTTGAAGCCCTGGTGTTTCTAGAGCCTTCAATGTCAATAGGTGGTTCTGGGTGAAAGGCAGCAAGGACCAGGTGTAGAAGTTTACAAACTCAAATGCCTAAAGCACCTGGGAAGCACCTCTAATGGTGAGTGTCAGAAGAGGTGAAAGTGAGGTGATAAATGGCAACTGACCATCAGTCTTTATGAGTGGCAAGAGGTGCATGCCCTCTCTAAATGGAATGGCTGATGGCTGCTACCAGCTGATTGTTGCTATGTGAGCACAAAGCCCCAATTGGCCAGATCCACTAATGTGAAATGGCATAATTCCAAAATGCTAGGAATGAATTGAGATTTTCTTAAAATGCTGTGCAGGCCAAATGAGCCACATCTATCAAGCAAATTTTCCCCATCGGCTACCATTTGAGACCAGTAGTATTAATCCCTAGGACACAGGGAGTGGTCCCTAGTCTTGCTAAAAGAGAAGCTATGGAAAGGATTGAATTAGATTCTGATTGAGCTCACTGAGTGAAGAAATACCCTAATCTAAAGAACAAGGGAGGCTTATTCCAAGGCATTGAGGCACATTAAAGAAGGGAATATGACTCAACTTTTTCACAGAATCTTCTTAAGGAGACCAATAATTGGGGCGCCTGGGTGGCTCAGTTGGTTTAGCGTCGGGCTCTTGATTTCAGCTCGGGTCATGATCCCAGGGTCCTGAGTATGGAACCTGCTTAAGATTTTCTCTCTCCTTCTGTTCCTCTTCCACTTGCACTCACTCTCTCTCTCTCAAATAAAAATAAATAAAAGTCATCTTTTCTTAAAAAAAAAAAGGAGACCAATAATTAAAGCAACTCTAAACACATCAACCCATCTGGGTTTGCTGATACATAAGCACTTTTCGGTGAATCATCATTGATAGATATGCTTATCTGCCATATATCTGTACATGATCATTAGAAGCCAGATTATTTTAATTTTTAAATAGAAAACAGCTTAATAACATGAATCTAATTACATATATATGCAAAAAGCCTGACATATAATATCTGTCGAGTAAGAAGAAATGGCATGACTTTGAAAATATTTATTCAAAATAGTACAATATCAAAAATAAAAACTACACTTAAAATTTGCTGATACATATATTAAGCAGAAAGCTCTGGTTTGAGAAACACAGAAATAGTTGCAGGACACACTGAGGGATGAACTGATGTAGGAGAAATGCAAGTTGTACAATAGATATCATCTTCGCAGAGCTCTGCAGCCATGGTATAGGTATGGAGGAGACAGCCGCATTAAACCGGGGTTAGGAAGGTTGAAGAGAAGGACAATGGAGGAGGTGAAAAGAGCCCAAGTGGGGGCCAAGCCATTTACACTTATTAAGGAAAGGAGGAGGCAACAGACAGAAGGATGAGACCAAGAGCAAGGGGGACTTGAACAGGTATAGAGTGAGGTTAACAAAAACTTACTACACGTTTACACTATTAATAATAGTTTACATTTGAGGTGACTGGATGACTCAGTCAGTTAAGCATCCAATTTCAGCTCAGGTCATGATCTCGTGGTCCATGGGTTCTAGCTCCAAGTTAGGCTCTATGCTGACAGCTTGGAGCCTGGAGCCTGCTTCGGATTCTGTGACTCCTGTGCTCACTTCGGTAGCACGTGTACTAAAACTGGAACAATACAGAGAAGATTAGCCCGCCCCTGTGCAAGGGTGACGTGCAAATTTGGATCCTGTGACTCCCTCTCTCTCTTCCCTTCCCCTGCTCGTGGCCTCTCTCTCTCTCTCAAAAATAAATAAACATTAAAAAATTAAAAAAAAAAGTTTAAATTTTAAAGTACACTATAATTTTTTGGGGTGCCTGGGTGGCTCAGTCGGTTAAGCATCCGACTTCAGCTCAGGTCATGATCTCATGGTTCGTGGGTTCGAGCCCCGCATTGGGCTCTGTGCTGAAAGCTCAGAGCCTGGACCCTGCTTTGGGTTCTGTGTCTCTCTTTCTCTCTGCTGGTGTGCCCTCTCTCTCTCAAAAATAAATTAAAAAAATTTTTTTAAAAATTTAAGTACACTGTAATTTTCAAAGCATTTTTTAAAAGACTATTTTTTAAAGCAGTTTTAGGTTCATAACAACATTGGGTGGAAAGTGTAGAGGTCTTATATAACCCGTCCCCACACATGCACAACCTGCCCCATCAGAGTGGTACATTCATTATCATGGATGAACCTACATTGACACATCATTATCATCAAAGTCTATGGTTTACATTAGGGTTCACTCTTGTTGCATATTCTGTGGACTTGGACAAATGTATAATAACATGTTTTCACCATTACAGTATCCTACAAAACAGTTTCATTGCCCTGAAATCCTTTGAGCTCTGCCTATTCATCCCTCCCTTCCTCCCAACCCCTGGAAACCACTGATCTTTTAACTATCTCCATAGTTTTGCCTTTTTCAGATTGTCATATGGCTGGAATCATATGGCTTCTTTTACTTAGTGACATGCATTAAAGTCCCCTCCCCCCAATCTTTTCATGGTTTAATAGCTCATTTGTTTTTAGAATTAAATAATTTTCTATTGAGGGGTGCCTGGGTGGCTCAGTTGGTTGAGCGTCCGACTCTTGATTTTGGCTCAGGTCATGATCCCAGAGTCATTGGATCAACTCCCACATCGGGCTCTGTGCTGAGCATGGAGCCTGCTTAAGTTTCTCTCTCTTTCCCTCTCTCTCTCTCTCTCTCCCCCTCTGCCCCTCTCCCCTGCTCACACACTCTCTTTATCTAAAATAAAAATTAATTTTTATTGTCTGTATGTACTACAGTTTGTCCATTCACCAACTGAAAAACATCCTGGCTGCTTCCAAGTTTGCGCAGTTATGAACAAAGCTGTTATAAATTCCATGTTCAGATTTGTGTGTGTGAACAATACATTTTAACCTTCATAGTCTGAATATAGAACAAGTGTTCTAAGTCAAATCCTAACCAGTCAAATATAACTGGTAGAGTTTATCCTTTGAATATCCTTTGAAACAACAGACAATATGTTACTATGTTAGGAATGAAAAATTCTAAATTGATTTCAACTCATGTTTTGAGGAATGAACTCTCTGTTTTGTCATTTCCCCCCATCTTGTCTCTGCTTCACCCCTTCCCAACCTGGAACACAGCATGATACAGTGGATCAGTGGATGGTGTAGCCAGGACTTTTGTGTTTGTTTCTGTTTGACTATTTGAAGCTCTGACGCTTATGAGCAATGTGACTTGCAGCAAGTTAGTCAACATCTTTGGGCCTCTTCTGCCTCATCTGTAAAGCAGGGGTTTTTAATAGTGCCTACCTCATGGATGAAATGAGTTTATGTCAATAAACTCTTAGAATAATTACCTGGCACATAAGTGTTTGTCAAATAAAATGAAATATATGTACGTGGATCTCTTGTATGAATGATGGTCTCCCAGGCTTATATACAATTCTGAATTGTGCTGTTGAGTCAAACTGTCAGGTCTGCAATTTGTTTTTATCCTACTTACAAGCCAACAAGTTAACCTTTACTGTTTTACAGATGCTGAAAGAAGACATGGAATATCTGAGGAAGAGGGGGAAAAAACTTTTATAAAAGTTTATTTATTTATTTTGAGAGAGAAAGGAGAGAGAGAGAAAGAGAGAGAGAGCAGGGTCGGGCAGAGAGAAAGAGAGAGAGAATCCCCAGGCAGGGCTTGAACTCATGAACTGTAAGATCATGACCTGAGCTGAAACCAAGAGTTGACGTTCAACAGACTGAGCCACCTAGGCAAAAAAAATTTTTTACCCACAGCACAGCATAAACAGCATGAATTGTTTACATTAACTCCTCTTGCCTCAAGTCCCACAGGTGTGATACTAAGAGCCCCAGATAGATGCCACATGTGCAGTGGGTTTGTGTTCATTGGGGGTAACAGTGAGCTTGGGGAGCCCATTGCTTTTCTAGCAAGCAACAAGCTAAGCCAGCTTCTCTTTCCCAGAGGGAGAGGTTACTTCATTCCTCAAGACTGCTTGATGTAGGCGATCCTGGCTGGGTCAGTCAGTAGGGCCTGCTACTCTTGATCTCAGGGTTGTAAGTTCAAGCCCCAAGTTGGGAGTAGACATAAGTTTTTTAAAAAGGGCAAGAAACCTGGGTAGCTCAGTTGGTTAAATGTCCAACTCTTGGTTTCAGCTCCAGTCATGATCTCACAGTTGTGAGATCAAACCCCACATCAGGCACCGGGCTGGGTGTGGAGACTTCTTGGGGTTCTTTTTCTCCCTCTCTCTCTCTCTCTGCCCTTCCCCTGTTCTCTGTCTCAAAATAAATAAATAAACTTAAAAAAAAAAAGGACTGGGGTGCCGATTTCATCTCAGGTCATGATCTCCTGGTTCATGAGTTCGAGCCCCAAATTGGGCTCTGTGCTGACAGCTCGGAGCCTGGAGCCTGCTTTGGATTCTGTGTCTCCCTCTCTCCTCCCCTCCCCTCTCTGAAAAATAAGTAAACATTTAAAAAAATTAAAAAGAAAAAAAGATTGCTTGCTGTAAACACCACCATGAGAAATGGCTTGCATAAAGTGATATGGTAGAAGGCCTCTACAATGGCCCATAAGGATTCTTACCTTCTGGTATTCACTCCTTGGTGTAATCACCTCCAGTTGACTGTGGGCTAGAGCTACTGACTCACTTCTAACTAATTTAATACAGCACAAATGACAGGATATTGCTTCTGACATGAGGTTATAAAAAGACCGTAGCTTCTGTCTTGGGCACCTTCTCATGTTCTCTCTCACTCATTGCGAGGGTAGACAGCATGTTGTGAGCTGCCTTATGGAGAGACCTGCATGGCAAGGAAAGGATGTCTTTGGCCACAGTAAGAACCTGAGGCCTACCAACAACTCTGTTGAATGAGCTTGGAAGAAGAATCTCCCTTATTCAAGACTGGGGATGACTGCACCCTGGCCAACACCTTGACCTGGAACCAGGGGCACCTAGCTAAGCTATGCCCAGATTCCTAATCAAAAGAAACTGTCAAAAAAAAAAAAAGTTTGTTTTTTAAGCCTCTACATTTTGGAATAATCGGTTATGTAGTAATAGATATG